>NC_092207.1:95489331-95560862 GCF_043381705.1 Parasteatoda tepidariorum
ACTTGTAGGACTCATCTTCACAGTAGAATATATTAGAAAAATGATCATGATTAATTTGTTTTTCTCTAACTTCTAATATAAATTGCTGATTTGAAATCTAATAATATCACACAATAGTTTTTCTTAATAAAGTAAGGTAAAGGGTAATAATAAAGTTTTGATTAAGAAGGTAAAAATTAAATAAAAATCCAAGTTGGTGTTAATTTATTTTTTCTCTTGATTTATTCTCACTTTTGCCTGTTCCTGAATTATGCACTTAATTTCTGATAGGTAATATGTAAAGTTGAAATTTCATTTTTACACTTTAGAGATTTCATTCTTGACTTAATAAATTTCAGAGCTTTATTTTATGGCTTGCAATTATTTATGATATGTGTGGATGAATTGTAATAATCTTCTGTTATGTAATAAACTACCGTGTGATCTGTTTTTATCCTAGCAAAATCATATATTACCCCTAAAATTTACCTAAAATTTTTTGAAAAAAGTTCCTAAAATTACCCTAAAATTAAAAAAAACTTTGCTGCTTCCCCTGTATTAACACAAACATTCCAAGTTCTATCATATCTGATGCCATTTCAATATGGAGTAAAAAAAAAATGTGTACATGATTAATTACAAAAATTATTGTAGATATCTAACTTACCGTATTATAGATGGTTCATGCCTTATAGCGACCCATTAGGTAACTCATCAAAGTGGCTAATTTATTTATTTTTAAACCAATCTACCGTGCAACACAAATGCTCCATCAAAAAGTCCTCCATGAAAGCAAACTTCTCCAAATACTTGATCCAGGAGTTCCCATGACTTCTGGATTGGGTTCAAAATTAAAAGGCTATGGAGTTGAACATTGCTAGTCGTCAACTCAGAATTGGGTCAACCCCGGTTATAAAATAAAATGATAACTCACAATCTTTCTCACTGAAAAAAAAATGACCTCTTTTGTGTATTTATCTAATTTGCATAGTGCAAGCATAAAGTACCTAAGCTTATCTCTTATTTAAATTTTTAATAATTTGCCAATTTAATTTTGTGTTTATAATTTGAATGGTTTGTTTTTAGGGTAAGCTTGGAAGATCCAAATTGGCTAATTGAGTGTCTACATGAAAGTCAACCATTTGGAGGTAAATAAAATTTTATTTACAAGTATATATTTTTTTTATTGACAATATTCCTCTAATGATCTTCCTTATTTTGCTACAATAATTTTAGCATTGTCAGTTAATTAAATTGCGTTATGAAGTTCATAACGTAATTGTTACTAAACTGGTTGGAACTGATTTGTTGCACATTAGCACCGGATGTTTGACATACTTTTATCGCTAGCCACTTCTGTCACGTACGAAAAGTTGAATAAAATATTATGACCCTTTTAAATTAAAAGTTTGCTTGTATTATTGTCATTTTTAAATGCAAAACATATATTTAATAACGGATTGTATATTTTGTGAATAACTGTTCAGTATTAAATGTTATCCCTCAAGTATCTGTTTTGTTATACGTCTGCACCTGATGCTGAAAAAGGAATCAAATTTTGCAACCCTATGAAATTTTCACCCTATGAAAGTTCATTTGTATTTTGCTCAATTTTAAACAATCAGTGTAGGGTATGCCGGGCAGTGGCACTATAAGAGCAAAGCTAAAGAACTCAACTATTAAAAAAGTGAATGTCCATTACACCAGTAAATTGCATGTTGGGATAATACTTGTATCTTCAAGCCAATACTGTGTATCAATTCAAAATTAATTTGAAAATTATTAACTTATACAGGCAGATAGTTTAAAAAAATACATTCAGGAAACAATCAAACTTAAACAAACACTAATAACAATTTTACACAATGTGTTAAAGTTAACATGAAAATCCCCTTCTAATCTAAACAACTGGCCAATTCCTTAACATTAACATGTTATACGAAACACTTGCTCCTCTCCCAATAATAACATTGCAAAGTAAAATCGAAACCCCATGTTAGCAGTTATTATTGCATATGTTATGGAGAAAAAATATCTCAAAATGAGTGAAAAATCATAGTCAACAGGTTACTTAATTATGTTCCCTGATTTATGTATGAGGCACTATTATTCATATTGAATAAAATAAAAAAAAGTAACTTTCACACACAACTAAATTCAGGCCACTTTAAAAACAAATAGCCTTGCATGTGTGTTAGATATTTTATAATGATTCACTAATGCTGTTAAATATTTTTCAGTATGGTCAAAATTTTTAGTTAGTGTAGTTTTTATACGGCCTTCCATTTATTTTTTATCTCTATTAAATTATTATTATAAAGATCAAAAAATGGTTTTTCTTTTAAAAAAAACATTTCTTTATCTTTATAATAATAATTTGATGTTAGTGGATTTATATTAAAATATTCCACGAAATAATCAAAGGGATGCAAATGTCGACTACTGTGCAGTTTAGTTATTACTATGGCATTATGGTAACCCTTTTAAAAATTTGATTTTTCCTGAACACTCCTAAAGTAATTCTTTTATTTTCTGGTATAAATCATCCTAAAAGACAGACATGGACTTGTTAAACTATAAAAAGGGCTCAGACTGGTGATTAAATTTTCAAAAATTTTTTTTAATACCTTTAACATGCAGTCTTCTCCGCATAGCAAAACTGGTTTTTCCATGTTATTAGATAGGAAAATAGTGTATTGGGGAACAGCATTCTCACAATTTTGCCTATTTGCTAAACTGCCAGTGGGTTAAACAAACATTTGGTTTAGTTATTAAGTACAAAAAAATCTAAAATTTATTAAGGAATAAAAAAAATTGTGATCTGCTTCTTCTATTCAGTGTTTCTGCTTTGTGAGGCTAACATTATTTGCCTAATGACTTTTACTTAGCTCTGGTGGGCTCTGACCTCCAAGAACATGCCCGAACTCATCTCTTGCATCTCTGATTTTCAAAACTAACTTCTCAAATTCCAGCCTTGTTCAATTCTACTTAAACAATCTGGCAATGTCCGATAATCCTTATTAATTGCGTCATACTGCTCCAAACCACTTTCGGTTGTAAATTTTTTTGGAAAATAATTTTTGTTCTGTAGGTTTATAAGTTTTAGTACAAGAATAGACAAAACTAAAGCTGTTCTTTGTGTCTCAGTATACTATTTCCCCAAACATTTATTTGTGTTTTTAACCCTAAAAAACGGATTTTTTTTTTACGTGCTATTTTTATACTTATTTTATCAATGTATTCTAAAGTTTTTTTATGATTCAAAATCGTAATTAAAACTGTTTAAAAATTACCCTTTGATGCGGCAAAAGATTCTAACAACTATTTATTTTGTTTCCCTTAAAAGTATTTATTAAAAAAGAATACTTTCTTTTCCTATTTATCTCATACCTTTATTTATATGGGACAAATAAACTTTGTTTTTTAAAAATATAAACTGATAATAAATATTACTTTTTTATAGCTTCTGATGAATGTTTGAAATGTTATCAGATATTATAATGCCTGAAAGAAACCTTCTAAATCTATATTCTCAACTCAAGCAAGATGAAGTTTATTGTTTAATATTTACTTTACAACCCAAAATTCTCATTTCTAAGTAAATTAAGTTTCCTTATTATACAAGACTAATCAACCTTTATTATTAAAATGTTTAGATATTTCATTATTAATAATGCTTTTATTAAATAGAGAAAAAAAAAACTTTTTTTATGGTATTAAATTTTGTTCAAGCAATTTGTTGGCTGATAAAACTTACGGAAATTATTTTAGCAAATTTGATTGCTATTTAAGGATCGTTTTTACATTAAGCTATGGAAATGAAGATTTATTTTTATTTGAATGACTAAAAATATTTTTACTTAATCAAGACGACTTAAGTTTTAATCGTATTGAAATTTTTTATATTTAAAGTGTTTTATGTAAAAATATTTTAAAAACTGCGTGTTACATATTTATTGAAAAAAAATTTTTATTTGTTATCTTAAGAAGTCTTTATAAAGTTTTCTCCTTTGACGATTGTAATTTTTACAAAGATTAAAATTAAATAAATGGGAATAACTACAGTTAATAGCTTATAACAAAATTGATAGAATCAATGTATTTAATTATGACATAAGTAAAAGTTATCAAACTATTTTGTTCTGCATTTATCTTATCTGTTCTATTAGTTGCATTGTATTATGTAAATCCTAGATCACTATGTCAACATTAAATCGAAAGAAACATTAATCCAAAATAAATGTCTAGGGAGTAAGTGACTTATTATGAAACTTCATCAAATAGAAAAAGGAAAAGGATTCCTTTTCAAATATTCCCTGATGTATTTTTATAATAATCAACTGAATTTTGTTTAAATAGGAATAAATTAATTGCCATTACAAAAATAAAATTCTAATACAATGCTCATAAGATTTTTAAAAAAAATATGTACATATATGTTAATTGCTTCTTTTATTTATGGAATTTGACTAAAATTATTAATTTGTTTGAAAAAAGTAATGAACTATTGTTGTATTATATTTACTAATAATGTGTATGTTATTGTTTGCATGGCTTATAATTTTTGTTTTGATATTAATATGTATGATACCTTAATAGAAAGAGAGTTAATACAAATGATCCAGTTATAATATTTAATTCAAAGCTGTATGTAACATGTTTAGAATGTATATTAAAGTGGCTGAATCAATGCATTTAAAAAAAAATATTATTTTTAACTATCTCTGCCTAAAATGAACTGTGAAAAATTGAATTTTGAATATAGCTGTTTTCAGCTTGTGATTGACTTGTGATAGAAGTTTTATAAATACTTTAAATTGCTATATATATTTTAGTAATTATTTTTAATAAATATTATTGTTCCTTATGATGATATATTTAAAAAATTTGTTTCAAACATTGTTTGGGGATACAAAATAGTTTTCAATTTTAATCTGATTTTTTACTGATTTCTTCCACTACCATCTTTTCAGTTGTAAAATTAATGTAGTTTGGAAATACAATTTATCATTTTTTTTATTCACTATGATTACATTTTTTTCCTTTCAAATTCTGAGTAATTAACAAAACATACATTTATATATCCTTTTAAATTAAAGATTATTTTTTTCAATATGGATAAATTTATATTTCAATAGCATTGTTTCCTTGGGTACAAACTGATTCTTTTAAATATCATTTCATTATTTTTAGTAACTTATTTCACTCCTCTTTTATATTCAATTTATTTGTGACCCTTTAAAACGGAATTTGTATCCATAATGATATCCTGCCATATAATGTATAAATATTTAAAAAAAAGTATTTTTAAACATGTTTGTTACATTTTTAACAACACTATTTGAAAAAAATAAAGATGCTTCGAGTCTGAGTTGTGTTTTACTTTAAGGGAGCATGAGCACTTTAACTGAAAACATTGAATTCTCAGGGAATTCGAAAATAGCACTGGAAAACCCGGAATTTTCAAGGAAAATTAAAATCAATAGTCATATTTGACTTCCATTGTGCAAAATTGTGGCCACTATGATGGTCACATGTCCTAGTTTCAATCAAAGGGCAGATATAAGCTAACCAGACTGCTAACCGTGGGTAGAAATAAGTTTCAAGAATTTCTGATTTAATTTAAAATAATTAGAGAAAAAAATTTTCAAGAAAAAAGGTACCCTCTAACTTTAATGTAATTGTTTGGATTTTCAAGTAATAGCATACAATATTTTCAATTACGAAATTGGAACATAAACTTACTTTCATACAGAATCAACACGCCTTTATTCTGACGGATTCAGCATTTTTACCTTAAAATTATGAAGGAAGTAGCTGCAATCTAAAAAATATGATTCAAACCAAACAGATTAATTAAGAGACCTGTTCGATTAATTTTATCCAACTCATCTGGAGCTATTAATGTAAGAAAAAAAATAAACATTTGGCAACGAAATTGGAATCTAGAAGTCATTTTACTTAAGAATCAGGCAGAGTTTAGTCAAGACTAGAAAATGAAAAAAATTTATCTAGTCTGGTACAAGAATCTAAGGACGCATTTGTTATTTTACAAGAAAGAAAGAGATAAAAGTGAGCATATTGAAATAGTATTAGAATCTTTATTGACAAACAACTTTTATGCAATAAGTCTCTTCATTTTTGTCACTGGTGTCATTCATATATAAAAATATGGTTTCTGTGAAGATATAATCTTGAGGCATAAAATATAGTCCTATTGAATAACTCTTGCCAGGAGGCACTGAAAATTCACTTTCCCTCAAGTTTAACATATGAGGGTGACTAGAATATAAAAAGAAGCTCCGAGTTTGATGATATGGGTTTGAGTAAGTAATCCGCTGTAATAAAAATTTTGCAATATTTAAAACAGACATATTTAGTTTTCATGTGATGCAATCTTATATACTTTACAGAAAATCTTCAAAACCACATGGATGTTTTAAGTGCCCCATAACTACAATTGTAAAATATCCAGCTTTTTATAGCTTGAGTAAAATACCTGGGTATTTATAAATTTTACTGAAAATTCAATGATCATATTTTTCTTTTGGATTTTACAAAATTATACATATTTAAGGTGCAATTAAGATTTGCTTACATTGTTAATAGTTAATTAGTTATTTACTAAGAAGAAAACTTCAATGAACATGTAATTTATTGGAATCATATTTTTATTTGAGAGTGGCTATGATTTAATCATCCTGAAGTTCACATTTTGATTCATAATATTTGTGGTTTCTAAACTAGGAAAAATTTACCAAAATTACGTTTTTAAATTGCAAAATTTTTTTCAGATTAAAATTTAGTATACAAAATTTTTGCTGCATCTGAATAAAATTTAACCCTTCTCGAATCCATATTTAGTAGTGATGATATTTGAACAATAATGCTTATTTAAATGAGCGGTAAATTTTGAGTTTTTATATAGTTATTAGTAATTAATTAAAAAATATAGAGTTTAACATTAATAAGATTTTAAAAGGGGTAAAAAATACATACTAATGCTAGCTTGTATGTTTCCAAAATTTTTGCCTATCAAGTTAAATAGGTTGTTATGCTTCTTTCCTAATAAAAAAATTGTTCTGAGGGAAGAGGAACTACTAATTTTATCTACATTTAAAATTAAATGTTCAACATATTAAATAGCTCTAAACAAAGGTTTACATATATTATTTATTGCCTGAAATATAATTAATAAATAAAATATCTATATTAATTTTAATATACCTAATGTTTTAACGAACTGAAATTTAATTATAATTACAGGAATGAAAAAAAAATTTATTTATTAAATTTTTGTTATTTAAATATACATAAAATGTATTCGAATTTTTTTTTTTAAATATGATTTTAAGTCTGATTAGGATATAGCAAGTGAGATTGATAACTAAAGCACACAAATATACAATAATTTATCTGAAACAAATTTTATTTGCAATTATCTTTCATTCCAAACTGATATAACTTTATTTGATAATTTTTAAACAATAACTACTACTTGTTTAACTGTCTAAATAGTCTTGTATTCTAAAGGCTAAGTAGTCTTTTGCTCATAGTTTGAAAATAATTCAATATAAAAATTAAATTGCGTGGTTCAGAATTTTTGTGCTTCAAATGAAATTTTAAAATTTCACTAAAATATCAATGACTTTAAAAACAATCATTTTTAATACGATACAAAAAAAAAACTATTTAAGCACATTTCAAATTATTTTAAACCATTTGATTAAAATAAACCATTCAATTAAAATAAAATAGTTTTCTAGTTATTTAAAAAAAAAAAACTAGATATAAAATTTCTAGTTTTAGTTTGATCACTTATGTTAAATTTACAGAATTAATAACAATATACAAATTAAAGAAACTCAATCCCTGTGCTCATTCATTTTCTTCTATTTCATCAATTTCTATTTTTTCTAGAAAAGCGCTGAACCTTCAATTAAGTCTACATTGTGGTAGTGCACAATGCAAACCTTTTTACATTACTTTAAAATGTTTCAATGTAGTTCATCTACTAGATATTTTTAGTTTTTTTTTTTTTTTAATATTTTTCTAGAATTGATAAATTTTAAGTTTTAATGTTTATTTTTGAATATTAAATATATTATTTCCAGAAAGTTATCTAAATTTGTTAAAACTATAAAAATTCCTTAGAACACTATGCTGATTGTTTTGGCTAAAGAGCAAAACTAATTGTTAAACCTTCCTCAAAACACAAATTTATTTTCATATTTTGTGAGATTTAGTTTTAACACATTTTATTTGATGATACACATTACATAATGAATTGATGTAACCATAAAACACTTTAAAACTACTGAAAACCTTCAAAATCCAAATAGGTACCAAAACAGAGTTCCTATTCACAATACAAAAGTCTTATTTATCAAATTTTGTGAGATTCTTGGTAAAACCTTCTTTCAGATTGTAATTTACTGATTCTTAGTATATCTATTTTCAGAAATATACTAAAATACTGATTTCCCCTTATTTTAATTCTATTTATTTTGCTGGAAGATAAACATTTACTGGCTTATTTATTTGTTGTACATGCATTACGAGAATTTAAAAAAAAAAGCATATTATAATTCTAAAATATTGTTTTTAAAATTAATAATTAATTTTCTTAGAGTATTTTATTAAATTTAAAAAAATTTTTAGATATTAATGATATGTTTTATAAATATTTTAAAAACATTTTTAATATTCTATGAAAAATATTTTATGAAAATTTACTAAGATCTATTATACAATACAGTGGTCACAGTGCCCTATAAATAATTAGGATGCGGAAACTAATTTACTTTTAAACTAATGGACAAAAGTTTTAGTTTGATTTGAAGCTCTCAAAATATGTAACTTTTACTTTAAAAAATATCACAGGGTACAGTTCTATAACTAAACATCATTACTTAATTTGTAAATATGCCATGGTAGATAAAGCATATCATTTAACCTAAAAATAGGCGAAAATATTATAATCTTCCTACCAGAACTTTATATAAAATAATAAATTATTTATAAAACCTTATATATTGCAATCATTTTTATATCAATTACTTATAAAAAATTGAAAACATTATATTCTGGTTTCAATAACCCTATATATTAAAAATAATTTGTAGATGCATATTTATCTGAAATTACATTTTCATCAGCTTAAAAGAACAATAAAATAAAGCAATATACCTTAGCAGTCTCTTTTCCAACAGAAAGGTGAATTTGAAAGGCTTTGGAAACAGAAGGCTTTTGGCATGAAAGTACAAGCAACCAAGTTTGAACAACTTGTTCTTGAGACTGGTCAACCATAGTAATTTGAAAATGTCTGAAAAACAATCATTCATAGCAAAATACTTAGCACAATTATAACAAAAATTTAGTTTCATGATGTTATACAGAAAGATAAAAAAAACTTCAAAAAATCGCATGGCATTTCTTTAAGTAATGAATGCATGTTGATTATATGTTTCAATTTGATTAAAATTCTCAGTAGAAATCAAAAAAGTATTATAATTTCTTCTTATAACATTGTTTCAAATGGAAACCCCTTTTTACCAGTGATAACCACGCTATTGCAGCAGTTTTTGAATAAATAATATCCAAGTGATCCAGTTTGGTTTTTAAGGTTAGACAGCTCTGTATGTGATCTGTTAGACCGAACCCTGGTATTAAACTCGAAGCCAGAGTTTTTTTATTTTATTCATTTTTTTTAAAAAAGAGTGTTTTATTTGTAAAATCTCAATTGTCCAAATGTTAATAAAATTCTGCATTGAATAATAACAGTAAAAAATGGGCATGTCATAAAGGTTTAGAAATATAGCCTCAGAAAAGGAAATTATATCAAAAATCTTGTAAATTTTATTTTGGAACAAATATATATTTATCATTATCCTGTTTCAAATTTAGGTTAAAAAAATATTTCGGCACTCAAATATCTATACACTTACACAAAAAAATAAGGGGAAAAGTATCATTTAAGGCATTGAAATTCAGTAAATCTTACTAATTTATTTATTACTTAGGTTTGTTTGAAAACTAAATTTTAGTTTTCTTTAATATTGAGCTTAGTTTAGAGTTAGGCTGTAAAATGTTTCTTAATTGTTAATTAAAACATAAATATTGAATAGCAGTTCCTAGTTAAAAATGCTTAGAAAATATGTTTAAAAAATTTAAAATATTGTAATAATCATCATTATCAATAGTTATTAATAGACTGAGTTTACTTACAAAAAGCAGAGTTCAGAAAGATATAGGTTAAATAAAATTACATAAGATCATTTCCTTTGTTAGAAAATCTCCTAAATCAATATCTTAGAACTAAGTTTCAAATTGGACAACTAGAACACTACAGAGAGAGTGTAATTAAAATATTTATTAGAAATAAAACATAATTATTGGTAATTATTAAAATCTTAAAATCATTACAAATCTAAAGCTTAACATCATTGTTATTGAGTTTTGGTTGAACATACCCCTTTTCTTAAAAAGGAAATTTATATCTGTTAAAAACTTTAAGAAATTGACAAAGTGTTTAATTGATATTTTAACAGTTACAGTTAATTTTAATTGAAAAATTAATAAAAATTGGAACTATTATCAACTTAGACAACTATTATCGAGGAAACGAAGGACTCTTAAAAATAATCCTGATGGCGAACTGCAATGTTCTTTCAAAGTATTTCTTTATAATGATGAAACATATTAAAAAATATAAACCATTACTTTATTCCAGGTATGAGTGATCTCATATTCATGGATAATTCTTGCACGGCAAATGGAGATAAAATAAAAGCCTCATTTGGATCTAACAACAAATCTTGAGAACTTGAAAAGCATCTAACCAAATTAGTGGCATGTGTACCCCTGGAAGTATAAGCAAATTACATTGATAATATATTTATCTCATTTTCTATTTCATAATACATAATAACTAGAGTGTAAAGATATAACATAAATTAAAACACAATAGCTAAAATTTTCCCCATGTGAAATAAGATTTTTAAAACAGAATGAGAGGCTGCAAATTTTTACTAAAAAAAAAGCCTACCTAGAAATCGCTTAGATGGTTGAATCTCAATTAAACACAGCTGTAGAGAAATACCTTGTTCAGGTAAGAAAATATCTTGGATATTCCAATGTAGCAAATATTGATTAAAAAGTATTTTTTTTAATGTATAATATATCAGGATATTAATAATTTAATTAATGAAAAAGAATAAGAATGAACATAAAATTTAATGTCATATAACTGTTATGAAATTGGTTGATGAAGAAAGAAATATTAATATTTTGTTTTCATTTATCCTTTAGATGAATTTACTAATACAGTAAAGTCCCGATTATCCGAGTAAATGTGGACCACGTAATAGATTTTACAAATACAAAATTTATACAAGTACACCACATACAATTCATATTATATTTAAAAACACTTAAAGAGCATACTTTATGGGAATTAAAGAGTGTTTACTTAAAAAAGTCCTTAATTTTTTTGTTTTACTTACTTTGGAGCTTTTCTGCAGCAATGTCTTGCCTTTTTTTCAGAGATAACAGGAAGGCTGGTATCACCACGAATATATAGAACAACAATTTTCTTGTTGTTCCATATATTCAATTGCTCTTTTGATAACTTTTAGTCCCTTTGTATGAGAGACTTTTATATGCTTTGATTTTCATCGGCACTGTCTTCGTCATTTTAGCAAGATTAATTTTCATTATTGACGATATTAACAGTCATTTCATCGGTAATCCCATGTTGTTCGTCAGCTTGTTTTCTTGAGTGTTTGGATGATAAAATACAGAAGTTTTTTTGGTCGTAATTTTAAAAATAAAAAATAAACTGAATCAAAAAAATATTTGAAATATTTCATAGCTCGGTTAAAGTGAAAACTGGGATAATCAGAGCTCAGATAATTGGGACTTTACTGTATTTTCATTCTACAGGAACAAATTTTACTTCAAATCAATCAGAATAATTTTTTTGGTGCCCAACCAGATAATACTATCCTGGTTCATCTCGATTGTAATAAAATAGCTTCATTCCAAAAAATAAAGTTTGGAATATTTTGAAAACAATATAATAGACTTTAAGAATATTATAATATAATAAACTTTTAAAAAATTATTCAAGGAAAGCTGGCAAAAACCATTACAATGAAACTTTAGCCTTCACTATAATTGTTCGACTCAACTTTTTATTTCATCCAAAAAACTGGAGGTTTATCTCAAGGCAAAATAACTGAAACATTGAATTAGAAAAACATGCTTTGATATTATGATTTAAAGATTAAAAATTCATTTACGACTAAAAATTGCTTTCGTATTCTTCTATGTTTTGTACTATGAAAATAGCATTTTACAAATCTAGTACTAAAAAAGTCTGACAACCCATTATTACCTAAAACAACAGTTATGAAAATTTTGCGATTTACAATTTAATTAAAATTTTGTGATGATTATGTATCAATAATAAATCTGAAAAATAACATGGAAACAAACTAATACATACAAAAAAAAACATACTATTATATAATCAAAATATGTTGTCACGCTTCATTGAAAAACAAATCTATACTTAATGATAGTGTTTAGGTCGATTTATTTGGAAATTAAAAGTATAACTAAGAATTAAATACTTAATACCTTATGAGCAATGAAGATCTCATGAGCTGACCAGCAACACATGATAAATCAATTCTTTGAAAAGCACAAAGAGAGACACGCCAAGTTTGATAAGGCACAATCTGGAATTCATCACTGTACACAAACACATAGAATTCACTACATTTTCCGGATGACTTTGTTGGGGCCTAAAAGATATTATCACAATCGTAAAGATTTAAAACCTTTAATAAATATTTCTTTACAAATGTATTCAGCCAAAGATAATTTAATCCCTTTCTCAAATATAACTTTCTATAAGAAGATAACAAGAATTTTATAGTACAGCATAAAATTAAATGCTAAAATAAATTAACTTCTATAAAAGTTAATATAATATAGTTTCATTATTTTAAAAAATTATAAGTTAAAAAAAAATTAAAAAGACATGCTGTTAGCAAATTGAAATAAGTTGTATACTTTATTATTTTGACGAGTGTAATAAAGACAACTAGAATGAAACCCAAAAGGAAAAAAAAATCTATTGTCTATAATTTAAAAATATTATTAATTAAATACACTTTCGAAAAATATTTTGAAATGAGGTGTATAAAACTCTTAAAAGAAGAGAAAAAAGCATAGGCAGTATAAACTTTATAGTGTTATATAGAACCTCTATTTTTGTAAGTAAGTTATGAATGAATTAAATGAATTGACAATTAAAATGCAAAACAAATCAGGATAAAAATTTAATTTAAAATTCTAAACAAAATTTCATTGAAAAACATCATATATAGAAGTTTTAACCATGACCTAGATAGAAAAAAAATGAAACAGAAAAAAAAGAATTGAACAAAATTTAAAAGTTTGCACAAGTCTATTTAAGAATACAAAATTCGATAGTCTAAATGAAATGAAAGTCCTGATAAGAAATTAGCAGGAAAAATGAAACAAATAGTTTCTAATTATGTAAGTCCAGGATGTGTTAAAATATTATAGAAAATTGAATTGCTTAAAAGAATATCATATTTTTTTGTAAACTATTTTGCCAACTGTTATAAAACACAATTTACACAAGCAATGCAATGACAATAGAAAACAGAAAAACAAATATTTAATGATTCAAAACTGTATAAAAAGTATTTAACAAAAAGATATCTGAATGCAAAACCATAGATAATTGATTTATTAGTTTTGCACAAATTGTTAATTGAGTACTCAAGTTAATTACTGTAGTACTGAAACTTAAGTAACAATAAATAATTACCCAATCAATAATTTATATCATTCATAATTGTAACATACTTTTACAAGTATCTTGACATTCATTTCACTACTTTCATTCTTCTGTATCGTACAAACCACTGAAGAATCAGATATTTGTAAATCAATTTCATTCATGCTATTATCTAAATATATAAAAAAAATTAAAATATATAAAAAGAATAAAAATGTATAAAACAGAAATTTCAAAAAAATTTTGCAAGTCTAGAAAAGATAGCAGATTGCCACCAATTTGTTTTGGGGAACATCATAGGATTGCATTGATGTTTAATGATACAAGTGCTGTAACTATACAAACGGAACTAAGCTTAATTAGCTATTATTTGAATTAAGTCTGATGCAAAAACACTACAATAAAATGAGAAATCACTCAGGTATCTTGAGAGCATAAAGCACATTTTTAATTAACGGAGATAAAACCTGTGCGTCACAGTTACACTTTGTGTAATGTTATAATTATTATTCTTTTCTTTTAATAATTCTTAAACCTTTACTTACCATTAATATTATAACACGTTAAGTTTATTCCATGCAAAATTTTCAAGTGATTTTTTGTAATTAAGGGATTTTTTTCTCAATTTAAATATATTGATTATAATTTTGACTGGCAAAAATTTCACTTTTCAATTGGAAAATCTTAACCTTCTATTTGGCTTTCTTTGCTTTTAACAATCATTGCACTTTCTGTCTGATATTAAATTTTCTGTGGGTAAGTGAAAATCCCTCTTTCCTCGCCTTTGGCGACATCTTTCGAAAGAAGATGTCATTATAAGTATTTTATGACTTTGTTTTTCATAAAATCGCCGACTGTAGGCGATAATTTCTTGTTTTCATTTATTTTTTTGAGGGCTTACTTAGTCAATTTTAATCATCCACTTTTCAAACTTTCTTCTCCATGAATTTTAATTGGTTATCTCCAGCCTGGTTTTTCTCAGTCAAGAAATTTTTCTCAATATATTGTGACACTCACTTGCTTGCCTTCCATACACCAAGGAGTGTATGTCCTGCCATTTCTCTCTCTGACTTTTGTTCGTATCGATGGAATTATTTCCTTTTTCTACATTCGTTTTTCTTAGCTTCAATATTAACATTTATGTTTATCAGTTATATAAATGTCCTTATATCTACCATTTTATACCTTTGAATGATTTTTTAATATTTTAGATCCTTTCAATTTAAGTGTTCAGTTTAAGCGCTCCTGTATTTATCTTATCACCCTTTAATTTTATCCTTCTCTTGTATCTTTCATTACATATTAAGCTTTATTGTAAAACCCCCATTTCTAATTTTAGGTATGTCATAGTTAAAATTTTGTTTACAAGAAAGGAATGTTTTTTATTTTGTAAAATTGTCTGAGTATTGCAGACAAGAATATAAGTTAAAAATTATTTTTAAAAAAGTGTTGTTCAATAAAAAATATCTTCATTTCAATTGCATTTTTCTCATCAATATCGCCTGTATGTGGTGAGTATATTTTGTTGTTTTGTGACCATATGACATTTTTTAATTGGAAACATCTCGTCACTATCTTTAATGCAATGTTTGTATTTGGTATAGCAAGTAATTGTCATATTATCATAAATCTTTCATTTTGATTATTTTTAGTGTCGACCTTATTCCAAATTTGATGACATCAATCTGTTCAATGTTAATATCAGGTAGAGTGAACATTGCATCTATTGGATTACTGTCTTACACTTTGGTTTCTGACCACCATTTCTTGTAAACGATCATGGTAACTAGAAAAACTATGGTTTTTATAGTTATATATTTTAAAAATAAATGTTCTAATTTACAGATCTAAGCTTTTGTAGATACTGTTGCTAAGATATTGCAATTTTTAAGTACTACCACAAACCAATTAACAAAATTTGCGATTTTTTTTAATCAAAAGCATATTTATCTAATTTTTACAGCTTTTAGCCCATAGCGGTGACAGAAGATATCAATACAGTGTACTAATTCATCCTTCTTAACGAGGATAGTTGGCAATTTTTCAGAACTAACGCTAGATTTAAGATATTTGATTTCTTTAGCCCAAACTATCAAATATCCATATTTAAAATGCTAATATAAGAGATTTCTAATTTAGTCTAAGCAGAGCTCATTATTAAAAAACAATATTGAAACAATAAATATAGCATAAATGCGAAAATAATCATTTAAAAATAAATAGGGGTAAGAGTGCATTACAAAAAAATAATAAATTACCTCTGCTGATCTGTATGCTTTTCTTAAACATTGAATTCTCAATGGAAAGAAATTTGAAAACATGAGTGAATGAAGGTGGAAGAGGTTGTACTTTTAAATTCAGAACTGCTAGTAGTGTGCGTTCTTCAGTCATGAAACGAATCTAAAAATAAATGTATTTATCAATATCAAACAAGCACAGAATTAAGTACATTTAACACAAAGCGAAAATACATCAGTCAAGGAAAAAGTTCAGTGAGAACTATAAAAAATTTATGCAAAATATTAAAACTAATATAGAATATATCTTACACCTAATTATAATTACTGAATTTGTGATGCAAAAAAATAATAAACTAATAAAAACAATAATACAGTGACTGCACATTGTTTCATCCTTTTTCTCATGAAATATTTTATTCTCAATAGTTCTTTTTCCTCATTTTTCATTAAAACGGTTACAAATATTGTACCACTACTGTAGTTACTAGTATACTTAAGCTCTGCTTTCATATATGGAAAGCCCTATCTTTAAAAAAATTGCATGAAATAAGAAAAACTAATTTCGTCATCTATATATAAATTTCACCATAACTCGTCATTATATTGGGTTTTGAGCTTTCCTAGTGATTAAAATGTGCTAATTTTTAGATGGCTTCAAAATACTACAAAAAAAAGTATTTAGAAAACAGTTGGAATCATTGTTTTTTAATTTATATTTTAATTGTTCTAAACCAAACAATAGGCATTGTTAACGAGATATATTAAGTAAGAATGATAAATATAAAATTTGAATGTAAAGGAACTATTATAATGGATGGTGTTTTCTACACTAGGGAACGCTGCAAGCTTGGTACTGCCTCAATTTCCGAGTTACTGTTTCTGTTGTATTTTAAAGCCATTTGGCATCATTGTGTTTTGAGATTCTTGCAAACAATGTATTTGATTACTTATTACTTGTGTTTACAATGCTAACACTACTTGTGTTTACAATGCTAAAAGTGTTAATACTAACGTAAGATGGTGCACAGCTTGCAACAAGAAAAAACAGTAATAAACTTATGGAAAGAAGCCAAATCAAAACTGCCAAAAAAGCGAGTTATTCAAAATCTAGCAACCATGTCACCTTTTTTTAACAATATAGCTCTAAATAACTAAAACAAATTTTCACTTCAAACTCACCAGAATTACATAATAACATTAATATCTTATGAAATACGGCAGATTTGAGCTCAGAAATTATCTAATTTATTTCTTTTACTGAAAACAAAATTATCCGTTTGAAAATATCGCCTAGCAGAATAACATGTAGTAAGCAGCTGCAAACTTTCTAACCGGAACTAGAGCAGGCATACAGCTCGAGATTGTTATTGTTTACATTTCTACTGAAAACACCATCCATATAATAAAGCTTTGTTTTAAAAAATCTAATCGCACTCCTATTAAAAATATTGTAATTACTTTGACAGATGATTGAACAATATTATGAGCTGGAGTGGAAGATAATACATCAGATGTAAAATGATGACCAGAAACTGCCTAGAAAAAGAATGTAGTACATTGTTTAAAATTTTTTGCAAAAAAACAATGAAATGAAAATTTCAATTTTATTTTTTTACTTTAAATAAATCTAGTTGAGTAGGTGGGGCAGTGAAACATTGATAGGTGAAAGGAATATGCACTTTTTCACCAGGCTGTAGCACTATTGATGATTTACTGGACTCAGTGTCAACAAAATTCAACACAGTTGTGTTTTGTGATAGATTATTCATACTTCTGAGGATATGCCATAACTTGTTTTCAACTACAAGACTAAAATGAGAGAAAGGAATCGTTAAATAAATAATTAATCATTAAATAAACACTTGAGTAAGGTTTTAACAGAGGGGAAAAAACAGCTAGAGACTGATAAACTCCTAATTATTTTATATTTTCTTCAATAATCATAATTAAATTTATCACAATGAATTGTACTAAAATTAATTTTTTACGTTTAGATTTTAAATTTCTTTACATGCATGAAACAGGATAATTCTCCAAAAATCCATTGCAACTAAAAATGCTGATATTCTTCAATGAAATGTGGAGACATCCGTATCTAAAAACTTAATCATCAAAAATATCCCCAACAAACAATAAAAAATATCATATTAATGTGGTATATGTTATTTCAGATAAAAAGTAATAACAGAAAGCATTAATATAATTACTTTCATAACTTTTTGAATTGTGTAGGTGATACAAAATTTTAACGTTTTAATTCACTGTGAAAAATTTAACACAATATGTCAAGAACATTATACAGCCTTTTCATTTCAAATTATAATTACTAACAAAATTTGAAATTAGTTTTTAAATTTGTTAAAGACACCAATGGAGATTTTTTTTAAAAGAAGAAAAATATTGGTACATTTTTTTTTTATTCAGCAATTTTTAACTGTAACAACAGAAAGCTAGAACATTGCCAGTGAAATAAAAAACTTTCTTTAATAACTATATTTGCAATCTAAATGAAATTTTTTTAAAAAGAGAGAAACTCAATTACGGAAAATAGCAGTATATTACAAGTTTAAGTTGTACAACTATTAGGAATCCTTAGTTAGAAAATACATAAAATAAAAATAAAAACTTTCATTTGCGCTAAATAATAATCATTTTTGTATGAAACGTAAATATTCTGTTATTTATTTATTTAATTATTCATTTATTTAATTACTTATTTATTTCATTATTTATTAATTTTGAGAAAAATGATAAATCGCGACAAAATTTTGCGAAGTTGAATCCCAAGTAAATTTTATGAATATATAAATGGAAAAAGTTAAATATTTTAATCAACAAGTCAGACTAAGTTGAAATTTCATATTCAAACCAAAAAATACCAAAGATTTTCCACAACTTGTGCATTACCAGATAAAGCGATATACACTGCTGCAATATAAGAAAAGAGAACTTTATATAAGAACATTTAAGACCTGATATAATAATCTAGTACCGTAAACCGGGGCGAGTCTACCCATCCAGGGGCGAGTCTACCCATTTTAGTTTTATTTAATTTTCACTATTTTAAATTGCAAATAAAAAAATTTTTACCAATGGAGGACTTAGTTCAGACTCTAAGGAAGATGGCGCTGTAGTAGTTTGATCCGTTTTTATTTATTTGGTGTCTTTTTAACCGACCTGTTCAAACGTCTTTTGAGAGATTTGTATTGAAAATCAGCAAACTTTTAGTTGGTGCTCCGTAAGTATATTATTATTATTACTATTTTCACTTTGGTTAAGTGATAAACTTATCTAAGACTAAGATTACATTAATTTTATATGAAAAAAAAAAAAAAAGAATGTAAGTTTTGCTGTTGTAAACAAAAAGCCAGAATTCGCGGGGCGAGTCTACCCATTCGTATTTAGTTTTAATAAAGCATAATAATATAATTTAGAACTTTGTTTATATTAAAATTAAGTCATTTTAAATGAATTTGAGTATATTATTTTAATTCTGCATTGATAAATTTATCATTAATAAGAAAATTTATAGGTTAAATATAAATGTAAATATAAAATATGTTTATTTTACCTATTTTTTCAATTTTTATATTACAAAATTAACTTTTTTTATTTAATGCAAGTTAAATAAATTATTATTTATAAATTATTATTACCTCCCAAAAGAATGGGAAAAGGATTTTTCATGATTCCCAATGTTTGAATTTCGATTTTGTTAATAATCTTTAATTATTATTATTTATTAATTATTTAATTGTAAATTTATATTAATTTTAATTTATTTTTATCAACAATAATCAGAAAAAAATGTTATTTTATAATGTTAATGATTATAAAAACAAAACTGTGATCAAAATGTGATAATCGATCAAATACTCAATTTGTGTTATTTTATGAATAAAAAAATGGAATATATAATAAAGTTATGAATTTTACTTCATAAATATCCTATATAGTAACTAAAATAACAATTTAATAGTAAAATTTGATTATTTACAATGTTAACATTCATTTTAGTAGAATGGGTAGACTCGCCCCATACGAGAGATTTGTCAGCAGTTCTATAAAAATATACAGTAACAGCGTAACTGTTAATATTTTCTAAAATCGATTTCACAGCTTTAAAGAGGGATAAATAGCGATTCAGAACCACCTATTAAAAGCCTTTTTTCTTTACTATTTACAAAAGTTTGACCACTTGAAAGTCGACAAACTGAAAAAATGGGTAGACTCGCCCCGGTTTACGGTACTTACTTTTTACAAAAAATGCAAATATCGCCTGCAAAGTTATTTTGTTATGAACATTAACTAAGCAATTAAAGATAATTAATGCATGCTAGAATACATCATGAAAATACATTATGAATATTAGACTTTGTTATTTTTCTTCACTTTTTCTTGAAAATACAATTATTCAAAAACTGAATTTAAAATTTTCTTTTGAGAATTAAGATTGGTTTTAATTTTTTCAGTTTCGCTTTTGTACATAATCTTTTGTTTCCATGGATATTTTTATGATAGTGCGTCATTTTTATAAGCGTATCTGATTTACTATATTTCTTTTACGGTTTCACTGATTTATTTTCCCAAGAAAGTGTCATTCTTAGCATTAAAATATATTGTTTTAAGAATTGAAAGAATTTTTTTCTATTTCATCTTTTCAACTTTACATAACTATTATAGTTTTTTTCCCTTTATCCCATGCCAATAATATAGCTAAGTTTTGATTAATTTTTAATAATAACTAAACCTTTTTATATATATAAAATAATGTTTATCATTAATGATTTCTTCACAAAAATGCAGCTATTCCATCGTAGAATATTCAACCGATATTTTTAGCCAGACATTCTATATTCAACTAAATCACTATTTGTTACCTCTCTTATCACTATATTTCCATATTCATTTACTTTTGGGCACAATAAAAAATAATTAAAATGAAGAAACAACAATAACAATTAAAAATGAAAATGTATATATTTACATTCAACGTAAAACAAATTAATATTGCCTCTGAAGTATAAAATTGCAAAACAAGGCTAGAAGACACATTTTTAAATGTATAACTTATTAGATACAGGTTAACATACTGATAAAAAATCAAGTCCTTTAATTCATATTTTGTAAATAAAAAAGCACTTAAATTAGTACTTTAAATAAATATTAAGTAATATTAAAAACTTTAAATCTGTTTCTAATTTTTTTAACACTTTTCTTAATAAATTTCAAAAAATTTAGAAACAGATAACTGTTTCCAATTGTTACAGTTAAATAAAATTTTTGCAATAAGCAAAGAGAAAAAAATACTAATAAAAACATTAAACTTACGAAAGTTCAGGGCATTTCCAAACAATTTCTATTTTCTTGGCAACAGGAAAAGGATTTTGAATAACAAATTCAAAAAATACTTTACTACCAATAACGGGAAAAATAAGTTTCTCAGAAGTAACAGATTTACACAATAAAGAGTGAATGATCTCTGTTTTATTCTTTTGAATGTATGATTCAATGCTTAGTAAATTCCTTTGTTTCTCTTTAAGTAAATGTATCCCCTAAAAGCATAATACAATTATTTTAGAAATACATTATAATCAAGACATTTTAAAATCAAGTCTTCTCACATTTATTACTTCTTACATTTCATTCAAGTAAGTTTTGAACTCATTCAAACAGATAGTCTTGTTTGACTACTCATTGTTTGATTTGAAAAGATTTAAAGCTCAAGAGAATGATAATAATCATAAAATAAGAATATTAACGTAAATACATAATTTTTTAAGTTTTTGGTTAAAAAAATGAATAGGAACTAGAAATTAATGCATCACTAATCAGTGTAGAGTTAAAGGTCTCCTTCAGATAGGAAAGAAGTTCTACTTTCTTCTCGTTAACAAGCAGAAAAATATTTGATGCAAATTCTCTTCTCTATTTATTAATTACCTGATTAATATTTCTGAATATTTCTATGTTTCATTTTATCTGCTGAATTGTGTACTGTTGAACCTAGTAACCAAATTTCCAATTTTAAGATAATAAATATTTGTAAACTTTTTCAAAGTTCACTTCTTTTAAAAACACTAACAATCGTAAAATTTGGTCACTAGGTTCAATTGAACCCATTCCAATCTATAAAATTAGACAAAAAATACTGAAAACTATTATTAACTTTTAAAAAATAAGGAAATTCTAACAAGGTTAATAGAAGCAATACCTTTTTTTTTGTCTGAAAGTGACTTTAAGAGATATACAGGATAAACGTATATGAATGACTGAATTTTAAAAATTTAAATTTTAGAAACTATTACACTTATTATGTAATAAGTGGTACAGGAAATTTAATTATTTAATTAAACTTAATTACTGTATTTTAAAGGTCAAAAACATATCTGATAATTTAAAAAATACAATAAATAAAATTAATTATATTTAAACTATTTTCAAAAAAAATGAAGATCACTTTTTATGGAAAATAAGTCAAAGAAATAAAGCAGTCCACTGCAAGATCCAAAGCCCAATTGTCTCCGTAGGCAAGTGCCCTGCCACTAGACCACTGCACCACGATCGACTTGAGAAAATTTTTCTAGTATGAAAATTATGCTTAAATCTAGGAAATCAAATGCATTTTTCTTAAAATTGGCTGGTTAGTGTAATCTGTTATTTTAAAGAGTGAACACACTTAAGACACACTACTAATTTTAACCAAATTTCGTTTCAAAGTGAATTTCTCAACTAGTGCTAGTTAGCGAGCAGCTCCAGATTATCATTATACTGTATAAAATATATGGATAATAAGTGTCACTATGCATAGCATTGTAAGGTAAAAACGGTAAACAAGTATGCAAAATTAAGTTCCTTATTTAAAGCAAAATAAAAATACTTGAAATTACTAATCAGACGTTTTGTGTAAAGAACTTTTTACACATAATATTTCAAAGCATTGTATGCTTTCAAACCAAACATTTATTACTGAAAAAATTTAAATTATGAAGTAATATTAAAAAAAATTTCAATTAATCAAGCTTTTTAAGTTAGAAAAAAAACGTTGGCAACATAAATGATTAGATGATTTTTATATCTCAGAATTTTATTATTTACAGCTTAAAGTAATACAATGCACCTGTCTTTAATGAAGTATGCAGGTATGGAAGGAGTCACTATTTTATTATTTTTATTTTATAACTGTCGTTGAACAGCCGCCCCATTTTTTTGGGTTTACCACTACTAATGTTTAAGTCCGTAGCCTTATAATTTTGAACCCAATCCAGGAAACAAGGTAACTCCAGGATCAAGTAATGGGAGAAATTTGCCTCATGAAGGACTTCTTGATGGAATTAACCCGTATTTGCGTCACATGAAGAGGAAATCCCCGAAAACCTACCACGATTAGCCTGACAGCAATGACCCATGATTCGTCTACCACTGAGGATATTTTATGTCAGCCCTGTAGTCGGTGCAAGCCGGATACGAACCTGTTTCACCTCATTGGAAGGCAAACGCTCTATCACCTGAAGTAACAATTATTCATTTAGGGGAAATACGATTCATAAAATATGCAAAACATAATTTACATGGAACTCTGAATTTGTAGATCCATCAGAAGAATCGCCTTTTTCTAATTTTCTAATATTTTCCATTCTGGCTAACTTCCTCCGCCTTTCTTCCGTCACATGAGGATCCGGAGACATGTTTTCCAAATTATTTACCATGTGTCTAGATGTTAGCAACTTTGACAGTTCTTTATCAGTTTCAGCTATCGGTCTTGCTTTAGAAATAACATGACCTGATAAATGAAACGCTAATGTATTTATGATACAAATGCATGCATACATATTATTTATACATATTTATATCATTCTAGAATTTTCTCCGTCTTATAAAACGTGAAGCAATAAAAGATGTAAAACTTGCCCTTATATTGACAAAAAACATATAATTCAAAATAACGATAGCTGTAAATTTCTTGGTAAAATTTATGTTATTTATATGTTAACCTATGGTTGGTTTTTGTAATATGAAATATGTTGGACTAACTAGTAACTCCCATTCGAATTAATCATCCTCGTTAAACAGTATAAACAGTAATAAAACTATCAATGACTTAGAATTGAATCATTTTAGAATACATAATTGTAATAGTGTTATAATTAATATTTTAGATATAGTCGAAGATATTGATTTAAGAATACAAAAAGAAAATTATTACATGCATTTATACAAACAATTTTGTAAAAGGATACGTTCTAACTTACACAGATTAACTTTAATAACTCCTCACCTTATTCACTTTTTTATATTAAAGATAAGGGTACAAATTGAGATAAACAGGGATCAGGAAGTAGTAAAAACTCTTTTAATAATGACAAATTAAATGTAAATTTTATTTCTAATAAGGAAAAAGATTCCAATAAACATTACGTACCTAACTAAACCTGACTACTTTTAAAACTTTATGTTTAATAATTAGGAAAATTTAAAAAACAGTAAGAATTCAAAACATTTTTCAAAAATTCATAGGTTAATTAAGCAACTACAAAAAAAATTTGCATTTACCCCCATAGACAAAGCTAAGAATAGCAATGTTCTCTACAAAATTCTTTGTTGAACTTTTAAATAAGGAGTTAAAAAATAGTAAAAAAATTTACGTTTAGTAATTTAAATAATTATACATTATCATTAAAAAAATTCAGCTTCATATAAGAGGTTAAAAATTTAAATATCAGTCCAAAATTTTTTAAAATTTCTATAAATTTAGAATAATTACTTGTAGGTCTAATACGTATCTAACTAAACCTGAAACCATTTTCTCTAACTACTTAAATAAAACTATTAACAGTATTATTAAAAAAGGTTTTTCTTGGATTAAAACTAATAATCAACCTTTTTTAGTATTTATTAAACAAAATAAAATTAATTCAATTTTTGATTTTCAAGATCTCTTCAATAGTATGAATTGAATATAGTGAAATCAGATATTAAGAAAACATTAAAAATCATAAAGAATCTTAATTGATGAAAAGACATTTTTTTCTGTAAAACATAAATTTATTTATTCCATAAAATGTGGTAACATATACTTATTCAAAATAATTATATTATTAATTACAAATTTACTTACGAGGAGATTCGGATGGACCTTTACCATTAGAATATACAATTGCAGAATCCAAATACAAATTTTTATCTAAAATACAAATTAATAAAGAAAAAATTTAAGTTAAAAGCAAAAGAGTCAAGATAAATCCTAATATAGAAAAAATAGCAGTTACATATGCATATTATTATTATTACGATTCACCCTGCCTACGTTTTATTGAATTGATTTAAATAGTCAACTGAACTTATTAAACAAATAAAAATATTTAAATTAATTTTTAAATATTAGATAAAATTAAACAATTTGTATTCAAAAAAACGAAAATTAAATCGAAATTACTAACAAATGTAAATTGAATTTAATAAGCAACACTTAAAGAACAAAAAAAAATCATAATTTAAGTAAGCAAATATGCAATAATAATATGCAATCAGTTAAAATATCTCCAAAAGTACAGATATGACCAGAACTCAAAAGCTTCAAAAAAGATAGAACTCAATAAAAATTTGTATTGGAGTTTATGTGTAATAATTAGTATGTGTGGAATATGTGTAAAAAGTATTTGGATAGTTTATTCACACTATAATAAAAATTCTTGGTCAGATTTTAAGGTAAATATTACAAAAATGCCTACTTTATGCAGCAGATTGTCAAAGTGAAATCAATTAATTAAATAAGAGAAACATAAATCAAAAATTGTTTGAAATTCTAGAGACGAAAATGCAGCAGATTGTCAAATGCAGCAGATTGTGAAAGTGAAATCAATTAATTAAATAAGAGAAACATAAATCAAAAATTGTTTGAAATTCTAGAGACGAAAATGCAATATCTTCCATTTTAAGGAATATCATTCTCACAGCCTCACAACTTAAATTCTAAATTAATTTGTTTTTTCAAATGCTGCTTATAGCTGCAAATTCTCAAATATCACTCAAGATTTGCTGCAAAACTTGATTTATAAAAAATCAGATAAAACGCGAGTTGATCAAATTGCCATAGTTTCTTGTATTCAGCTGACAGAAAAATTTATTTAGAAATTAAGAAAAAATGCACTTCCAAGATTTGAGAAAATTGTCAGTTTTGCAACTGAAAACACAATTGTAAAAAGAGCTTTTTTATCAAACTTCAAACTTTTTTTAAGATTATTAAAACATAAATGTTACATGTGTTCAAAAATTTGAAATGCATAACATAAATAGTCAGATGAATTTTTGTAAATTTCTAAATGCATTTAAAAAATTTTAATGGCTTCTTATTACGATTTTGAATTATTTTTATTAAAAATATAAAGAAATCAAAGGGTTTTTTTTCTGTGTAAATATATTTGAAACATTATAATTCTTTTTTTTTTTGAATAAATCCTAATTTGGTATAGTATTCTGAAAGCTGCCTGAAACCATTTGTTAATTTAATTTTAAGTCACACTTTTTAAAAAAATTTTTATAAACCTAAAAATGTAAAGTAAATGGAATGAAAAAAATTAACAAATTTATTTAAAAAAAAATTTTATTGTGATAAATTTCGACTAACGTTAGTGGGTTGCAGTCAATATCATCATCTTCGACAATAATGATGAATGATAAATATGATATGATAATAATGAATTGAACTTCTAAAAACGAATTTTGCTTAATCTATTAATGTTAAGCCACTGGAAAGGACAACAAGTATGCAATAACAATAATAAAATTGAAATATTTTATATTGTGTTGGTAAAGGGCCTTCAATTTCGTGCATAATTGTGTAGTATTGATTATTTACAAATAATGCTTAGTGGGTAAATGCAGATTTATTGATTAGTTACTATTTCTTTACCCTATATGAAGAACGAGTATTCAGCTAGTCTGTAATAAAAGCAGTATATTCCAGAATAAATTAAAATGTATAAACATTGAAACAATTTTAAGAAAACCCTATAATTGATAAAATACAATTCAAATTTAAAATCTCTTATTAATGAACTATCATTACATACACTTCTAAATTCTTTTTGGTACACATGACAACTTTTAACTTCATTCAGATAACAAGATGACTTTAAAATTTTAATTACCATTCAAACATGATATTTAACAATAGGAAATTATTTCAATAATATATTACTAAAAATAAAATATATTTCTTCATAATATACCAAAGCCATATCATTGTAATCATATCATCGATGTTTCCCATATTAAAAAGGAAGAAAAATATGATACAGATAAAATTAAAGATAACCTGCGATATATTTCACTTTATTTCTCTTCCTTATACAAAATTCTTAAGAATTAACTTAATATGTAAAAAAGGTCAGCCTGAGATATATTTTAATGGAAGAAGGCTTATTTATTTAATATTGATATTAAAGATAATATGAATTTTATATTTTTGAGATTAAGATTTTATTATTGCAGTTGCTACAGCATATAAAGACTATGAATAGAAGATAATTGGAAAATTTAATTAAACAAAAATGGAAGGAGACAGAAAAGTAGAATTTGCTACAAACTGCTTAAGAAACAAGTTTATTATCACCAAGTTTCCAAAATTAGTAACAAAGATCCTCAACAGATGGCAAAACTGACTATAAAAATAACAAAAATGTCACAACAATTAGGATTAAAAGTAGCAGCATCAAGGAAAAAATAAACAGATGATTGTGAAACAGATGATTATAACATTTGGAATACTCTGGCATGCTTCATTAATACTCTGTTTTATAGTTTTTCTTATCTAAATGCACTATCTTTTGATATACATTGAAACCAGCTCAATTTATGACTAGTTTTGGGAGGCACAGAATTTTTTCTATAGACCTTGTGTGTTGAAGAATTAAAACCTCTCCTAGGGACTGGATAAAGCATCTGCACCAAATAAGGATAAGGTCAAATAAGGAAACATGAAAAAATATCAAAATAAAAATACTAACAAAACAAAAAAAGTATATTAAAATGTATTCTAAATATTTGTTTGAGACTCTTATTTAGAAAGCTCTTATTGACGATCTCTGAAAGAGATTCACAACCTTATGTTACAGTCAAAGTACAGTAAAGACGATGATTTATTTATTTTTTGAGTTGAATGATTAGTTTTTGATTTATCAACGATTTATTTTTAGAATTGAAAGTTAAACAGAAGAAGAAAAAAAAATTTTAGAAAAAACCAAGCATCTCGAACAAGCAAATCTCTTTAAATCTTATAAAGCAAACTAATTTTTATGATATAAAATTAAATGCAACTTTTAAACATAATTGTTTATTTATTTAAAATATTCCTATCATTCATAATTGGTAAATTTGTTTTAACACATAATTATATCAGTAGGGAGCATTTTCATTGACGCAAAATTTTATTTATCGATTTTCCTGCCGTCAACACAAGTGGCATTTCCGTATTAAGAAAATATTACTGACTAAAATTTAAATTGTTTGCAAAAAATCATGTATCTTTGATCACATTTTTAAGTCAATGGAGGTAACCTATAATCCATAAAAGATCATCTTACCATGGAACACAGAGGTCTCACTGTACATAACTGATTTACTAATTTTAAAACTCGGCAATCTGATCTGGCAATGTAACTAATTTCAAAACTCTGAGAGAATAAATATAACTAGTTTCATAAATAGAATGCAGCAAAGTAAATATTTCATATCCAATTCAATTTTTCTTTTATTGATTATTCAAATCATTGGATATTCATCAAGAGATAGAATTAATTGAAATAAATAAACCATCAACAAATTGTTTTTTAAAGGAACCAAAAATTTTCCATAGCAACCAATTTTTTTAAAATTAACAAGTAAAATAAAATGTATTCATGTAAATATCTTTTAAAATTATAAATAAAGTTAAAAAGTGCAATAACACAAATGTAGAATAAAAAAAATTAAAAAAATTGAAACTAACATATGGTTTATACCTTCATAATTTTCGAGTGCCTTAGAAGACAGGGGATGCCTTTTACTGGCTAAATTTACATGTAATTTACCAAGTGATTTCCGAATGGAAGTTGAATTTTGTGCCAAACTTTCATCCAGAAATTCACAATTAACAATATCCAATTCTAGTACTGTTGACACAGCTTCCTTACCTTGCCTACATAAAAACTGAAAAATGTAAAAGCAAAGCTTGTAGCACAATGAAACTTTTTGACAAAACAGTTAATCATAGCAAATATAGGATACTTTGCATACTATTTTTTAAATTTTCCAGCAGGGTTTCAATACAGTTGCAGGACCCCGATTTCTACATATGCAGTTTTTCTTTGTATTAATAAATTTATCATTTAAAGAAACTTAAAAAATATATAAATAATTTCAGGCGAGCTTGCTAGGCAACCACATTTTTTTTGTTCCTATTAGTTTTAGAAGAGGCAGATAAAATCTCTTTGATTCTGGATATTTTATTACATTACATAATTCATTACATTTTTCTTTATAAGTTTTAATAGATTTTAATCCTAAACAACAAATTAAAATTTAGCTTGTCTCTAATGTTTACAATTTTATTTAATTATTTATTTATTTTTAAATAGAAAAGAATCATAAGATTTGCTTATTTTCTAATTTAAAACGATGGAAAAACAATAAATGATAGTTGATTTAGTAAACTAAATTACAGTTTTTTTGCACAAAATTATCGGATTAATATCGAATTGGAAGACATTTAAATTTTATAAATGTTCTATTTTTACTGCAGTAAAAAAATTAATGACAATTTTTATAAACCTTTACTAACTTAATATTTTCATTTTTATTTATGCTTTAATCATTACAAACTATTCAAAACCTTTATCGATTTTTCAACAGAGAAATCAACAACAACAAAAATGTTTTCGTATTAGGAAATCAGAACAATAAAATAGTTTCACATTCACATTTTTGCTGTTAATCCTGACAATGTCTTTTAAAATAGAAAAGGCATTTTTGTAATCATACATAACAATAAAAAAAATGTTTACAAATCAAGATAAATGAGATACATAACAACTTTGAGTTTTATCTAGAAAGAAAAATCCAGATGTTAATGTACAAAGACATAAAAAAAATTATAAACCTAAATGAAAGAACACCATAAAGATCAATTTTTTACCCACCTTCAATGGCAGCATTACTGTTCCAAAGTATAATAAAGATTGGGCATTCCATAAATCAACATGAAGAGAGTGATGGATTAGATAATTAATGAATGATTTGTACTCCCCCGGATTCAGTTCTGTTGGATCTAAATTATAAGTCACCTATAAGGGAAGAAAGACTAATCATATTTGAAGTTAAAATCAATAATAATAAAAAACACAGATATATAATTTCTCAAAGAAAATGTTAAGTCCAGTATTCTATACAAACATTGAAACCAGGCATCTGGTCTCCTTTGTCTTGTTTTCCATGTAAAGTAAATACAAAAGACTGTTTTTGGCCTAAATCTTCATTGTCAGAGAGTTGCTTCAAAACTAGACTGGAAGAACAATAACAAAAAATAATAACTTGGTATAGTAATATAAAAGAATTTTTTGTTCTAAAAAACAAATTATTTTAGGATTTAAACATATCCAAAGATTAAATTTTATCAGATCATAGTTTTGAAATTTTTAAACACAAAGTGTAGAGTTGAAAAACATTTATTGTGAATCTACTTTACTTTCATTAGCAATTTTAAATAATATTCACCTTAAAGAACTGAAAATTGATGTGATGAACCCATTTATAACATCACCAAAATTGAGTCGAATAAATACCTTAACCAAGCAGTAAACATTACATACATAAATATGTTAACCATTAACCACATTCAAATCAAGCAAATTTAAATTAATGTAACTCAAAGGATAAATATAAATTTTTGATATTGTCAAGTATTAGAAAAAAGGTTACAAACATTCATTTGCAATTTTTCTTCAAATATTTTGAGTTAAAAAAGTGTAATTTTTTTTAATACTTTTAAAAGTAAATATCCATCGTGAGTATCAATTTTAATGCAATTAATGGTTAGTTATATTAAGTATTCAACAAAAACAAATTTTTGTTTGTTTTTAAATGCAATGATAATGATATGGAGTATGGACAGTGTTCTATGCGGATAATACATTTTTGCATACTAAGATAGAATGTGAAGTAGCAAAGTTACCAAAACATTTTGCACAAGTACTAGAGCATATTAATATTGGATACAATATTTTTGACAAAATATGTAAAATTATAAAATATATATTAACTAAAATATAATTAATAATATTATTTTAAAATTGTAAATAATATTATCAAAAGTTAAACGTTACATTATTTTTAATAAATATGTAAGAATTAATAATGATTTTTTTCTGAATGAATATATAGAAAGAAAAATTACATATTTACTAAACAAATACTAAAAATAAGTTACCTTTCTGTTTTAATTGGAAGAAATCTGTAAAATTGAAAAGTGAAAAAGACTTCACAAGGTATTTCTACATATTCATCTAAACTACAAATGAAAAGAAATAATTTAAGCATAGGTAAATAAAAAGTTACAGTAACAAAATTAATTTTAAAAAAATAACCCTAATTTACATGTCATTACTTGAATCATGCAAATTTAGGTACTTGAGTGTAATAAAATTACGCACATAAATTCCCATCATTCAAGAAATAATTTCAAATTATTTAAGTACAAAATTTAATCACAAAACTATGAAAAATTCACAAATTTACTTTATTTCAGACAGTCTTTTTTATCAACCAATAAGTGTAAAGATATAAGTATATCAAAGCTTTGTTTCAATACAGTCCTATGAAATAAATAATTAGAGTTTGAATATCATAAAAAAATTTTAAAAACTATAAATTAACAAACAAATCAATAACAAAAGAAAAAGATTAACTAAGGTAGATTTTTAAAAATCTCAGTATAAAATGTAGCTAGTAAGAGATTCGTTTTGTTATAGTAAATTTTTTCTTATTGAATTACTTCAAAGTCACTCCATAATACTATTTAATTATATCAATATTTTTCTTAATCTTATTGGAGAAGCTAAAAATACACATAACTTACCAAGAGATGGCAATAAAATTAAGCATGCATTCATTCTTCTGGGGTTGACAATGCAATTCAATGTCTGCATCAATTTTATACTTCATTGGATTGTCAATAAAAAATGCAGGCTTTCCGTGATGATCTAGAATGGATGGAAGTTTATCCCAGTAGAGCTTAATAAAAGTTCCTGACGGCACTCCATTACGCCTAAATTAGAAAATAATACTTTTATTATTGGTAATTAATTACAGAAATTACATACTTTTATAAAAATGTAATTCGTTATAGAAATTAAAATAGAAACAATACACTGTAAAATTTCAGTCACACAATCTTTTGCAGATTAGGAAAATTCAAGGACTAGGAATATGATCTGTTAAATACAATTTTAATTTTGTTGTCAATGGTAGGCTCTAGCACACTACAAGTAGCAAAACTACTTTAGTTACAACTCTTTTTCATAGTTTCAACTGTAGTTTGCTTCATTTTAAGAGGAAAAAAAAGGGTAGTGAGGGGTGAACAAAAAACAGTAGTTGGTAGTGATTCCTGGCAACTACTTTTAATGTTGGTTCAGCAAGGAAACAGGGTTTAAACACAACAAATATTTTTTTATTTATTTATTTTTTGAATTTGAGTGGTACAAATCTTTGTGGGACCATCAACGGAAATAACATGAATGCTCCTGTGGAATATAAGAATAATGAATTACTAATAAGAATTATGTATTACTAACATTTAAAGCAGCCATTGTAAAGAATAGTTAATTAATCACTATGATCGCGCTTTCAAATGAAAATGTACATTCATGAATAAGTGAGGTTATTTCAATGGAAAGAATTACATTTCCTACGCAATTTTTGACATAATTTAATTCTTAGACGAAGCAACAAAAAAAATATTAAATGCTTTACAAAATTGATAATATCTCAAAAATTTCCTAACATTACGTTAATCAAATATTCAGTCAAGAGAGGCATAAAAAGACCAAATTGGTAAAAAATCATATAAATATTTCTTAATAATTATAATAATTTCTTAATAAATCTAATAATTTCTGAATAATTTTATAATATTTCTCAATAATCACTCATGTGTAAGTAAAAAAATTTTTTTATTCAAAACCGTTTTGAACATAGGTGAAAATTAAGTTCTTGAGAAAAGTTCGTTTCTTAAAAGTAGGGAAGTAGTGATTACATTTCAAAAGTAGTTTTTAGTCACTACTTTAAAAAGAAGTAGTGCTAACTGTAGTTAACTACATTTGTAATAAAGAAGTTGTAGTTGACTATGAAAATAATGTAGTTTTTCTGACCACTGTTCATTTTAAAGCATAACAGGAATTTTTTTAAAATTATAGTAGGTAAATATTGATTAAACCTACACATTTTCACTGATACATTTTTATTTGTCAATACATCTTTGAAAAAATGACTTTAAACTCAAAATATTGGAAAAAAAGAGAAACAACCAAGTTTAGTCGGCCTAACTCAAAACAATTTATATTTTAAATAATAGTATTTTATAAAATATATATTGACAAACAAAGGTGGATTGTCTATATGCTAGAACATATCAAAATGCAAAACAAGATAAGTAATCATGGAGAATTGTATTGTTACAACTGTTTGTTCAAAATTTATTTATAAAAGAGATTTTATGATAATATACAATGCAATATTTACTTTGATAAACAATATAAATTTTAAGAGCTGCCTTTTGATCTCATTCTAATTACTAAGCTTAAACTGCGAGAGAAAGTTGCACATATTTAAAGACGAAGAAGATGCATGAAGTTTGGTACACTCTGTTCTTAGTATTGGGTAGTAAATATCCAAAATTAAATAAAATGTAACTCCTTATAAAACTACTTACAAAGGAAATGAAAGTAGGAGGGGTGGTATCAGTGGTAATGATGATGGCACCAATACAACTTCTTGTAAAGAGAGATTCTACAAAAACAACAGAAAGTGGTGAGCACAGAATAAAAATTTCTTTCAAAGATTTAGAAACTGTTACTTACATTATCATTTTTGTAAACTGAGTTTACTTTTTCAAAATTCTTTCCATTACTATGTTCTACTGACCTGGAATTCAGTATATATATTAAAATCATTGCAATAAAATTTAATATGTCAATACATTATAAGTACAAAAGAAGATAAAAAGAACTATTCAGAGGGGATATATAATAAAACTTAAGGACATTAATCATAGAAAAATTAACTATATTTACTTATATGTATTATAAGTAATAAAATATTCTTACATTGGAATATCAGCAACAGATTTGTACTTTGAAACATGCTTTAAAAAGGGTACATTAGAGGATACAACAGATGAATCAGATTTACTTGGAGAACTATAAACGTGTTCATGCGGCTCTGATGGTGGTGATGACAAACTTGAATTTTTCTTCTAAATATAAATTTTTCATAATGTTATGTGTTTTAAAAAAAGTTATCGAAAATTTAAGCAACAGACGGTTACACCTTTATGCAAAATAGATAAAAGAACTCTCACCTTTCCTTTATGAACATAAAGTAGAAACATATTTGTCAGCAGGAAAGCATGAGAGTCCCATATTCAAAGGGTTAAATGATGATAAAGAATATTACAGTCGGACTTCTATTTAACAAACTTCCATTTCGCGAGTTTTTTTGGAGGAACCAAGAACATTTCGGAAATTTCTTTGCAAAATAACTTCCAAATAGCAAAGTGAATTTTCTATTTAACGAACTATTCTCCTAGATCCACTTTCCAAAAATATTTCAGAACATTTCAAACTTGTTAAAGCATTTCATGGGTGAAATGACCTTGAATTGATTTTCGCAGTTACTTAACTTTTAGAGAAAGCAGTAAAATACCTTTCTCTTTTTTTTTGCAATTCAAACGAAAAACTCCACAAAAAAAACAACTGATTTTATCAGTAGCAATTAAACTTAATGCATGCAGTAAATGTAAGTTTAAAATCACTTTTATAATAAATTCAGCTATAATTTTGTACATAAATGTAGCATTTTTATAGTTGAAAATGTATGTAGCATAATAGTGTAACACTCGATAATGTTTTGCTCTATTTTTTCTTTCCATGCAGATTTCTTTTATGGTAAGATTTATACCTGCTTTACCAGTTAAATCCTGTTTTGTGTTGTTTAAGTATTTCAGAAGGGGATTTTCTATTTAACGAATTTTCGTTCTAACAAACTTATTATCGGGATTTAGCGACTTTGTTAAATAGAGGTGCAACTGTAGTTGAAAATTTTAATAAAGAGAAATACATTTGAATATTAGAACAGAAAACAATATAATAATGAAATAAAAAATAAATATACACAGAATGACTATCATCGAGGTAAAATATGAAAACCCTCCACACAATGGGCACAAAATTAGAGGATTATTTTTAAGAAGTTTAAATAAAGATACATAGTTTTTTTTTTACACATCGTAATAAAAATTGAAGTTTCAAGATGTCAAAGCTTCAGATTTCAGTATGGTGTTCCTTCAAGGATCGAAAATGATAACAAACATAAATTGTTAGCATAAATTGTTAGCATAAATTGTTAGCATAAAATGATATCAAACATTGTTTAAAAAGTATTAAAAAGAATTCTGAATACTCACTTGCTTCAGTAATGAAGAGGCTGAAAATGAGAGTTTCAAATCTTTTTCAGTTCTTAAAAATTTTATTTTATGTGGAGCAAAAGTAGGATCACAAGACAAGTCAATAGACTGAAATGGGTTTTTCAGCAATATTTTGAGACTGCAGAAACCCCATGCAATAATCATATGGCAAATAGGATTTTTAGTTACTGAAGTGGCAGACATTTGCACCTAAAAGAAAAGGGTTTAAGTAAGATTTAGAGCCTTATATTTAATATTAGAAAACTAATACTAAATGCTGGTAAGCATTGTCACAATATTAAGATATAAAAACATAAATATAAATTCTTAATGAAATAATATGAATAATAAGAAATTTTTATCAATTCTTGATATATATAATAGAATGTATAGTTAATTCTTTTTTATTAAGCCAGTTATATACTTATTTATAGTATAATTATTTTTTACAAGAAAAGAAACAAACAAGAAAGATTTCACTTTCATGGGATCACATGTTTCATAAAGGTAACCATAAAAGCTATTAATAATAAATTTACATAAAAAATATCATAAAAGATATCACATAAAACTGAATAGACAAAAGTACAATATAGGGCAATTCCATATGTGACGGAATGACATTTTGACTTGCATGATGACAATTAATTGAAGTTTCTATGCATCTAATTTCAAATAAACATGATTTTTTCTCATGCATATCATTATTATTGGTNCTACATATAAAATACAGTGCATACAACATAGTATCAAAGTTAAATTATTTTCACAATGATAGGGAAAAAATTTCAACTAAAAGATATATGAATAATATCAAACTAATGGTAAAAAATAAGCATTATATAATTACATCAACTAGATCTGAATTCATGGCAAATATAAAGTTTTGAAATTATGAAAGAATTTATATTTTAAAGCAGAATTTTTAACTGCAGTTTTTAAACCAAAAACTTTTTGAAACTACATAAAAGCACACAATATAATTATATACATTGCTATATAAAATAAAATTGAATTTATGCATTCAAAAAAAGGCAGTAGATTGGAAAAATTAAGCTTTCATGTACTATTGTGTAAAACGTTTTGGTACATCATTAAAAAAGGACTTTCTAAGGGTTTAGTTCATCCAAATGTTTTTTATGGAGTCACTAATTTTCGTAAATTTGCATTAAAAAATCAACTAATAACTTTTTAAGCTAAAAGATAAATTTAAAATTTAATAAAACTGTTAATGTGATTGAAAAATAGGTATACCTTCAATATAAATTATTTAATCTGTCTTTAAGACTACAAGATAAATTTTTTAAAAAACAGAATTAGCCCATAGATAAAATTTAAATAAAATATGGAAACTAAATTAAAATAAAAATCCTCACTTGTTTACCATGTAATGAATATTAGGCCCCTATTAGATATTCAGCATGTTCGGCCTGTTTGCCGAATATTTGGTCAAATATTCGGCAAAAATTTTTTTGAAAAAGCATTTTTTGACAAAGTTTTTTTTAAATTTGAACTGCTGATTTTTTTAATAATTATATTCAGGCAAGTCAAATTGTCATTTTTTTCACCACATATTGTTTTAAGAATTGGAAAGTTTTTTTTTCCTCATTTTTGCTGTTTCCCTGTTTCTATAAAAGTGCAGTATTTTAATGCAGCGTTTCTGATAAGACGATTGTTTTTTATTGCCACAATTCCCCTGTATGATAAGACTTATAAACAGTAACAAAGATAGCTGTGATTTTCACCATATCATCAAGTGCAGTACTTTAATGCAGCGTTTCTGATAAGACGATTGTTTTTTATTGCCACAATTCCCCTGTATGGTAAGACTTATAAACAGTAACAAAGATAGCTGTGATTTTCACCATTAAAGTTATATTTTAAGAAATAAGAACATTTCCTCTGCTTCTCTTTTCCTTTATATTAATTTTTCCTTTTATCAGCTTTTTTATTATGATAGAGTATTTTTTAAATAACGTTTGCATAGAATGTAATTCTTTTATCGTCACTTTTCTTAAAAATAGAGCAATGTGAAAAAGTTAAATTGAGATTTTTAGAGTTAAATTTTTGGTTTTAAAATTAAGAACGATTTTTGTTTTGTTTTCAATCAATTTTTTTTCTTTTTTAAAAAACTTTTGTTTTTATCGACATTTTTATTAACCCCTTAACTACCGAGTAAAACTCACGTGATTCACTCCCCAGTGCCACCGTTTTTCGCTCAAGTGCATTTTCTTAGGCGGTGTTTTGGTGGGGGAAAATGATGCAATTTTTTAATAATGTTATTAGAAAAGACCAGGGTTACAAATGAAAAAAAATTTTAGAGCTATAAAATGCATATAAATACAGGTTATAATTAGCTGACCATTTTGTGAATTATAGGCAGAATTCTCCCATCCCCCGATGTCACAAATACTCTGAAATTTATTGTACATGCATCAAATAAAAATTCTTTTCAAAGCCCAAAACTTTTAGCTGTTGAATTACTTGAAATAACTGTACCGAAAATTATCTACATTCAAAAAAAGTCCGGAAGCATTCAGCTTCTATTACAAACTGAATTTAAGAATATTAAGTGACATTTAGTAAACAACTGATGTTTTTAAGTATCAAGTAAGTAGAAGAAAAATCTATTTGATCTTACTTCCTGAGAATTTTCCAAAGCTACTATGTATTCAAGAAGAAAAACAATATTGATATTGGGATCATCAGGAATATTTGGCAATTTAACATCACTCCTTAGAACTAATCTTTCTTCCCCACTGACACTAAAAATAAATTAAAACAGTGATTATTATTAATATTTTTTAAAATTATAATAGCAACATTTATCATACAGCAAAAAGACACCATAAATTATAATTAGAGCAATAAAATATTACAGTAATAGAATATAATAGAAATTAATAGAATAATAATAGAGAATAGAATAGAAATTGGAGTAATAGAATTAAAATAAACAATTTTTTATAAAATATTATGATTCAATGGTAAATGATGTATTCATAACAATTAATTAACATAAATTATTTACTTGAAATAGTAATAGGATATGCAGTAAAATCTTGATGTAATGAGAACAACATGTTACTAGATGTCTGATATTATGACAAATTTTTGAGTCGTCATCAAAATGCTAATATTAAAAATACAAAAATTGTATGTTTATAAGAAGTTAAAAATTTACTAGCCTTCCTTTACTGCAGAAAAAAAATTGAGGAAAATATGCTTATTAAATATTATGCAAAAAGGTCTAATGAAAGACATTTTCAGTTATTTTTTGTCTCCACACAGAAAAGTGAAAAACTATCATCATTTTCTCCTTTGTCCCTCTTACAATTTTAACCTTTTAAGTTCACAAAGCAAATACCTTCCCCCCTGGATAGATTATTTTCCTCCTTCCAAAAGAAAATTCTTCCGGTATTTTTAAGACTTCAGCAGTTTACTTGAAAAGAATGCATCTTTTATTGACCATATATCTATCATGCTCACTTATTTTCCCTTTTTAACATCATACTATTAAAATCAACATTCAGTTTCATAGATGACGTCAAATAGTATTGTTTAGAATAATACGTAAAAACTGCGGCAACTTAGAAAAAAACTATTGACAATGTGAATTTATTGAGTAAATTTAAATAGCTTCAAAGCAAATCATCAAGAGGCAAAACTAGAGAATAAATATAGTAATATCGAGGGGAAAACTAAATACTTCTTAAATTGATTTTTAAGATACAAAAGAAGAAAAAAAACATACAAATAAAAACATTTGGAATTGCTTTCGGTAAACGGCAAAAAAAATCATAAAGGATGCAATAAAATGAAAATAAGAGAACTTCAAGTGAAAAGCTTTTATAGTACCAGATGAGTATTGATAAAAAAAAATTATGCAAAAATGGTGCAATAATTTTCGTTTCAGGAAAAATTTTGTTAGCACTTGAGTGCTGTGCAACACCTTCGGATTTGCAGTTTATGTAGCAGAAATACATTCTGATATAAAAAAAACATCAAATTTAGATCAAAATAAATTATAAAAACAGCGAGTATATAGATTTTTGCACAAACAGTATACCAAATGTACTATTTATTTTTTACAATAATAGTGTTAACAGAAACATGCCATGAGTTTAATTTCCTGAGACCTGTTAGACAAAAGGTTAATTAAAACAAACTCTCTATTTAAATAATTTAGAATTTACAGAATCATAGTAAACATATAACAGATTGTATAATTGCATATTTATGATAACGTATTACTAACTAAAAAAAATTTAAAAAACAGAATATTACATCAATTTGCTGTGTCAGATTCAATAATAATTAGTTAGCTGTTCTTTTTATCAAGAAAGGGATTAGGTAATTAAATATAATTTTAAAAAACATATTACATTAAAAAACTTAGAAAAAGGTAATACTTTAAGGACATAACAAATCAAATCATGAATAATTACTACTTATCATCTAAATCAAATTATTTCAAAATCATGTGCATACTTTACTGAGCCTAAGCTGGATGCTCTTCTAAGAGTTTTATTTGATGTAGCAGTTGGAATAAGAAGATTGTAAAAATCAGGTTCTTGTATAAAATGAAATCCATTATGTACAGCAACCTAAAAAAATGAAAATGCATAAAAACAGGATATTATCTGCAAATTTAAAAAAAAATCAACACGCATTTAGAAACCGGATAATATTCTAAATTTAAAAACTTTCTAAATTTGTATAAACAAATTTACTAACAATATCTCCAAAACTATTCAAAATGAAGTTAAAAAATTTTTTTATCATGCAACTTTCGTTAAAAAATATCTCAAATAGTAAGATCAGAAAACTAAAAATTACCCCTTATGTTTGATCAGTACTTAAAACTTGCACTAGTTCAATGAATTTATAGAAAATACTAATTGACATGACCATTAAGTCTGATTATAAGAGATGCAGCATCTTTAAAGTTTTTTTTTAAGTTAAGAAGGCATCGATGGTGATAACAATGCACACCCCAGTAGCAAAATTTATCCTATCAATACGCAGCATAATCTTCATAGATAAAAATTAGTTTGTGAGCCTAACATAGACTGATACACTATTATTGTAAATATTAGGTTTAAAACGACGTGTGTACAGCGAAATTAGCACAATTGAGATAAATAAATTAATACACAAGAAAAAGTGTTAAAAATTTGCAATTTTCGTGAAAATTTCTTAACACTTTTAAATAAATAAAATAAATGAAACTTTTTCAAAAAAAAATATCCTTTACTTTTTAAAATTTCTTATGTTGAGAGATAGAGAAAGGAGATTATTATTTTTTTGGAATTTTTTTTCAAGTTATCACTTTGCATTTGCTTATAAATTTTCCAATAGATTGCTCACTGTCAAATAGATTTTGTTTAGAACCTGAAACAAATAGCAATTGAGTTTTTAAGAATTAAACATGATTTTGCTGTTTTTCCTATTAGCAACATTTCGTGCCTTTTTTTAAAATCGGAGATGAAAAAAATATCTTCAGGTGTAATGACATATTTTTTTTTTCAATCTGAGAGATCTGCAGATGCTCGAACAAACTGCAGTCCCCGACGCCATGCTGAAGGATTTCTACTACCGAGATGTACACTAAGGAGGGTTTAAAGGTTTTAATTCCCTATTGCTAACACTGAAAATGATCAACTATTCCCACAAGATGAATTTCTGCAGCTTAAATTGTAATGAATTCTTAGAATATGATTATTAACATGAGGATTGATTTTGGTCATGGATTGATATTGGATTCAATCTGATTATGAAGATTTCAGATAAGCTTCTTATAATGCCATTCTTTAATGAGTTTGGAAGACAGTTACGTCACATTAATTATGATAATCATTATAATGACAATACAATAATCCCCGATGCTAATTCAAGAACACAAAAAACTACTATTTAGGTTTTTAAAGATATTTGGGTAATATCTGTTTTACTAGTACCAGTTTTAATGACACAAAAAGTATATATTATTATATTTTTGAAACAAAATGAAAAATCCATTTCACAAAGCATGAAATTGAAATATCAACTCATGAAAGCTGATAAAAAAGTTATTACGCTTTATGTATGAAAAAAGATCTGCACAAGAACTCTGATTTGTACATACTTGTAATCTTCGTTGTATTAAACGAGTTCTTAACAGAGTTTCATCTGGTTTAACTGCACTCAAATGAGCTTGAACTTTCTGCAATATTTCATCTTCAAACAAACTAAGAGGAGACTGCATTCTGACACAAAGTCTCTCTAATACAAAGGTTATGCATTTTTGAAGATGAGGTTGATAAGCATACTCATCATCTAGATAAAAAATATTTCGATTAATTTATTTATAATTCTTAAAACAGTTTTCGAAAATTTATTTATGATGATGAAGTAATTGGATTAAAATTTTAAATTTATGCAACAATCTTGTAAAATAGGTAAATTATTATTCACTCTTAGATAAATAAAACTTTGACTGTTTATAAAATTATAATAATGGTTAATATTGCTAAAAAACCAAAACTCAGAAAAAGAGTACAGAGATTTTTTATGCAAAAAAGCAAAGTTAAAAAAATGCATACACCTGAAACGTAATAAACAAAATAAAAAATTATAAAAAAATTTATTGATTAAAATTTTTCTAAATCTTGATAATTTTATATTAATTTCTGGAAAAAAATAATTTAAATATTACATGAGACATAGAACTTTTAACAAATACTAATCTGGAAGATTATAAATAAAAGAAAAAATTGCTAATAATTTGAAGTGCTGCATGTCATTTAGCTTTTTTTTAAAAGAAGATTTATCAATGGACTGAAATATAATATTATTTTGTATGTTAATCTTTATGATCTAAAATTATAAAGTTTCCATAAAGCGATTTCATGCTATTGAAAAAGTTTTGCATGATAGAAAGAACTCCTTTATAAAACAAACTCCTTTACAAAATGTTTCCTAGGTTATTTCTTATAATTTCAAAATGAACTAAATTTTTATAAAATAAAAATTTAGACAAAAGATCTCTTTGAAATAGGCTCATAGAAAATCATGCATTCTTCAGAGATACCTTACATTTTGAGACCTTGGCAGTATTTTCTGATAAATGTTTAAAAAATTATTACGTTCTTTTAAACATATTAAAGATACTTTTTAAATACATTTTTAAATCAAATATAGAAGTATAGCAAACTAAATTTAATTAAAATCTAAATTTATTTTAGCAAATTTTTTGAGTTATTTAATCAAATTACTACTTTTGTGATCTAGCTAATATTTTCTGATAAAAGTAATAAAAAAAAAAATTTTTATTCATAGTAATTATTAAAAAAGAAATTTTTTAAATACACTTCCATCTTTAAATAGAATGTAAAAGTGCAACAATCTGAAGTTAAGTTCACCTAATTTATATAGGATTTTCAGTACAGCACACCAAACACAACAACACACCAGTTTCAGGAGAGATACTGCACAGTTAAATCATAAAAAATCATATTGAAATGCCTGGTTATAAACACCTTTCTGTCATGCAAGTGACTACACAAAAGACAAAAAAGAAACATGCAGAGAGTTTTAGTCCACTCGATTGCCAGACCCAACTCTTCCTTCTTCCTTTGGGGAGCATGTTCAAAACGCTAGAGTACAAAACTGCTATTAACAGTATTGAAAAACATCTTGTAAGCTACTGGAACACACACAGTATTTTGGAAAATTTTAAACTATGCACTGGAGTTTAATATTTCTATCATCCATACACTGTATATGTAAGACTTTAACTTTGGACACGGTCCTTAATAACAATCAGTGTCTTCTTTTAATCTTTTTATTGTTCATTTGAAATCTCATGAAAGTTTGTAGTGGCTGTTCGTAATCAACCTGTATATATACAACCCAACTATTAACACTTTTAATATTTATATTTCAAAGGAAAAATTAAACAATTCTAAGTAAATACTTGACTTGCTGATACATCTAAAATATTTTGTTGCATCACGGTTGATAGTAATGTTTTGAATTATACTTTTTTGTACATTTTTCAATTTTTCAGAGTACTTTTATAAACAATAACAATAATATTTGATTTCAGGTGAAAAAATTGTAAAGATTCTTTTTTAAATGGACATAAATATAACAAGAACAAAATTGTGTACCCTAAATCAAAAAGCATAAATTATAATCTTAATTTGACAACCCTTATTTTGCAAAAACCATTTCATAAATCAAAATTTTTTAACTTTTTAATTATTTCAACCTTAGTTCAAAGTAGTATTTGGCAACATATGTATAAACAAACAATATTTTTTCCAACAATCCATAAATAGCATGTGCTAAGCAAAAATTGATTGCACTAATTTTTCCTGAGGCCATTTTTGGATGTAGCAAAATTCTAGTCACATAAACAAAGAAACTTGAAAGCCAATTCCAAAGAAATACACTTCAAAAGTGAAACACAATCTCCATACATTCTCAGAGATAGAGAAAAAAGTTAGCTTTAGATAAAGAAAAAAGTTTTTAGAATTTTTAGACCCTAAAATGACTTATGGAACAATTCAACCTATGAAGGAGGGAGTTTAGTTTGCAAATGTTGCTTTTGTAATTGGTTATGGAGCTATTTTTAAAAATGCCATCCTAAATATAAGTTATATAAAAAAACTATTGGAAAAAATTATATTACATGTAAAAATATAATATTTGTAAAAGTTTATTTGTTGGAAGTAATTGAAAATTCTGACTTAAATGTCAGAATCTACTTTGGAATCATGCCGTAACAATGTTCATGAAGAAAAAAAAATTATTAGTATTTACCACACTACACTATCATTAAAATAAAAAAATTCTAATCATAATACAACTATTGATTAAAAAAAACTTTAACACACTAACAATAACATTATACTTAGTGACATCACAATCTTAATGCCCCTACAAACAATGAAAATCCGTAACAATGCAATAACAATGAAAATCTACTTTGGCTACCATGACTTTCTCCTCATTGGTTATAACTAATCTTCACAGCATCATGAAAAAAAATGTACCAAACATTGTGGCATTGTTTCAAAGTAGATCCTTAATTAATTATAATGATAAAATTGAAAAATTCATACCATCCGTAGCTTCAATTTGTGACAATACACCTGGAATTTTCGTAGTAGGGTCGATCAATACATTTTCAGGAAGTAAATGACTAATTTCCAATAAATTATGCTGAGGAGATAATGAAAATGAAATTTCTAATCCAGTTGTATGATCAGCAAAGTTAATATCTAAAAATATAATAATTCTGTCATAAAAAATAATGGAAAAGAAATGAAAAATTTCCTTAGAAGTTTAATAACAAAATAAACTCCATAAATTTCCTTTCCTTTAATCATTTAATAAAACTACGGTCAGAAAAAATAACTATATTAATTTGTATTATGGTACCTTTTCTTTCAGTTTCTATTACATCAAGAAGTAGAAAAGAAGAGGATCCTTTTATAAATGGCAATCTGAAAATTAGATAAAAACATTGTTAAAACTAAAACTACAACTTAAACATCTTAATTTTAAACATAATTTTTTTTACTTATTTACCTTATATGTTCTTTTATTAGTTAATATTAACTTCTACGTTTATTGTTTTTTTTTTTTAAAAAAATAGTTGCATAGATTTTTAAAACTTCATTTGGCTTATATGACTGTAAACGATACTAGATACAGTGGCACTACCATGCTGTTCATCTCTAAATTGTAGTGACTTTAACTTAATGTCCCCTAGGTCAACAACGGTCTATCGCGGGAGTGCTTTACTAATTTGGTTAAGAATTAATGTAAATAACATTCAACAAATAAATAAAATTAATTAATAGTAATAAAATTATTAAATTATTCAAAGTAAAAAAATATATATTTATACAATTTTTAGATTATTATATAATACATACTTTTACTCGTTGACTTTATTGTTTACCATTTTGTTGATATAAAACAAGCATTTACTAATTGTGATTAGCGCAAAAGAGGAATACTGGTTAAAGTTTTAATCCTAGTTTCTGATTGTTATTTAAAGTTTCTAATTGTTATCACTTAGATTATATGTTAGCTGCCTTTATAAAATGACCAAAAATATTGGTATTGAGTCAAATAACTTAGTTATATGATTCGATTGATATAATTTTAATTTTTAAGTGCATGTAAACTCTTAAAAAGCTTATAAATTTGTTGTGTAATTATCATTTATGCTCTTATAGCACATTTCTGAGTAAGCAATTGTGCTTAACATTAAAACCTCAGTCTTAATAGTGTTTTTAAAAAAATATATAGATATTTTATTGTTTGGTTTAGGATCTAAGGGTATATTCTTTTGGCTTTATGATTTTCAGTTTCATGTTTTGGCTTGTGTTATTGTCACTAAATCGTACATTTCATCATAATTGTGAACATTTCATATTCTTTGTATTATAGTTTTTCATTTAATTCACATAAAATAACTTTTTTTTAATATTTATAAAAAAATATTTTTCCCAATTTTTTTAAAACATATTCTAAAATAAATAACTAATCCAAAGCTCAAAACATCATTATTTTATAATAAATATTAAAAAAAAAAACATTTTGCGTTTAAGACTACCATATATATGGTGGTTTCAAAAATTTTTCCATAACTGCATTTAGTTATTAACAGTGAAATGATGCATAGTTTTGTATTTTAAAACACAAATAAATTTACTTTGAAAGAAAGATGTTTTTAACACAATAGAAAAATGTATAACTACTTATAAGTAACTTCGTCTTCGATTTCATCAAGAAGTAAATAAAGCCAACCGCATGTTTTACATTGATTGTCTTTAGACTCAGAAATAATTTCAATAACAAGAAGAAGTTCTTTGGCAGGTACAGAAGTGTAAAAGTAAAAATTCTGTAAATAAAACAAAATTACATTAAATTAAAAAAAAAAACATAGTTATACGTAATTAAAAGATTTGTTTTTTAAAATGTTTTTTGCAAATCAAGTAAATTCATTTATGCGAAATTCGTTTAGCCAATGTAGAAATATAGGTAAATGTTTGACACAATTCCTAGTGGTAAACTTAGTCAATGTTTGATGAATAATTGTTTAATGATTTGTTCATCTTCCCAAAATAAGTTGATGTTTACTTCCTTCATAATCCACCGGAGAAATCTCTATATTAACAATAATATAATTGCGCTAAAAATTCTATAAAAAGAGAAACTGAATTTTTCAATTTCTGAAGACCTAACCGGGGCACAAAATCTCGGTCTGTATCTCTAAAATCAAGTAAGTAGTTATAATAAACAATAATATACAATGAAAAGCACAATATTTTAAATGCATGATAAATTTGTGATGCTAAAATAGGGATAAAGTAGCTGCTGAAAGGAAAAACAGTAACAAAGAAAACTTTAACTAAAACAACAACAAAAAATTATTAAGTATAATGAAATTAATAAGGAAAAGAAAACACAAACTAAAAATAATATTTACATGCAACAACTTACTTGATTTAAAAAACATAGAGAATTTTTTGTCATAACAGGCTTTCCTGACCAAAAACTACCAAGGAATCTTTCATATTTCTGATCAAACAGAACAGTTTGTATTCTATAGCTGTCAGTATTTGCACTCTAAATATAGAAAGTATAAAAATTAAACTCAAAAATATGAAAGAAAAATTAGCAATTATAAATACTGAGTCCCAAATCTGGGCGTTTGTTTCCCAGAAATGAATTTTTTCACTTTTTCAACATTCAAAATAAATTAATCTCTTTTGCTTTTCACAAAACAAAAATTAAATATTTTATTAAATTTGTTAACTGTTACAAAATTTTATGTAGGTAAGAAAATTAAGTACATGAAATACTGATTTTTAATTTAAAGAATATTATGCAGAAAATTTCAGTTTCTGGTTTAATGGAAGTCTTAACAATTCAGGATGTTGTAGTTGTTATATCACACAGGTTTCCCTAAAAAATATTTTCAAATTAATCTTATAGTTTTATATTTTCCAGGTTATCAAATTTAATTATTCATACAACATATTTTGTTTGAATAATTATAAAATATTTTATAGCAAGATTTTTTGTGAAATAAAAAAAATACACAAGTTACTATATTATGAATTATCTCATACAGCTTTCATTTATTTTTGAAAATAATGTATTAATTTTTTCTCTTCCTTAAATTAAACAGATAGCAAAACAATGTGAAACAAAAGGAGCTTATTACTAAGTGTTTTTTTTTTCAATAAACACATTTTAAAAATAACACGCAAAAATGTAGGGAATAAATTAATGATAATTATAAAGTTTCAGTTGCAACATGAAATTGTAACACTAAGTACAAATCTCAGATAAGACAAAACACATTTTAAACATCTGAATAACAAATCTAAAGAACTTAAGTTATCAAATTTTAATAACTCTCACTTCATGGAAACCTTCAACATGTTTCAAACACACGCAAAATGTTTGAGGATTATTTAAAGTCTCTAGGTTTCTTTCTTTAGAAAGAGGAATATACTTCACGAGTGACAACTTATTTTGCTGTGTTTCGGTTTCCATATGTAAAGTTTTTAGGGATTCATAATGAAGACTAAGTTTACAAACTACAACAGAAAGAAAATATACACATTTAAATCAATAATTGAAATTACTATTATTTGAAATATAAATAAACAGGTTTATTTGGAATCCAAACTCCGACTGTTGCTAAGCAACGATCAAAGTTTCGAGACTGCCAGATTCACAAAAGAGACGGTTAAAACATAACTATTTAAACTAAATATTCTTCAAGAACTGTTTTGGTTGCCTATGAATCTGCGTTAATATCTGAAATTGAGGACAGCTAAGTCTAGTGTCGCGCTAAGATTTGTCCGTCAGTCTCTGCTGGTGATATGGAGCTCAAACCTCGCAGACTTCGAACGAGCTAGGAAGAGAAAAATGACGTCATTTTGACGTCACGTTTCTACTCCTAGGAAAAACCTGAAACCTCGCGCTTTCGAACGGATTTTGCTAACGGGCTGCGATCTTCATTTTTCCTCCCTTCTATCGGAAAACTTTCACCTAACAATTTGCTGGTGAAAGCGATTCGAACGATCGAATAGGATGCGTTTAACGCTGGGATTAAATTAGATTTCCGATTTCAAAGATAATTTTTACCCAGATATTTTATGATTTTTTATAATCATTTACCTAGATATTTTATGAATATATTTCAGACATAATTTTTTCTCTCACAAATTTATTATTTCATATAATAAATGGATTAAATAATTAGTTTCGGTTTCTAGCAGAACTTATAATAAAATCTATAATAATCTTGCACGACTTTAAATAAAACGTGAACATTTTTTCTGTTCCANATTTCTAGACGGTAACCGAATTTTATGACTAGATTCTGCTTTTAAGGACCATTCTCACGTCGTTATACGGTGCACGCACTTCCGTTCGCCTGTGAAGGAGAATGAGAACCTGATTGATGGAAAATATTTTCCCTCGAAAACACTTTTCTATCGGTTTCTGTTCTCGTGGGTGTCGAATTTAAAAAAAACAGAACTAAAGTTATATTACTTAACTGCATAAACTTTAGTAAATCTTTATGGAGATCTTCTTTCTTCTCTCTTTATCTGTATGAAATCGAAAATCTTTATGAAATCTTTATGGAGGTGGGGACTTTCTATGCAAAAAAAAAAAAAAAAAAAAAAAAAAAAAAAAAAAAAAAAAAAAAAAAAAAAAANGTAAGCGTCTCATACAACAACTCCCCCTATAGTCCGTTGCGATCGCGAATTTTTTTCTTGATATTTTCTTACTAAAACTCTAAAAATATTCAATGAAAAAATTTTTAAAATTTGAAAGAAAAAAACTTGGAATTGAGCAGGATCGGAGCATTTAAAGTAGTCCTTATATACTGTGGATAAGCAAAAAATATTTTAAGAAAATTTGCTTAATTTTGTCAAAGTCGTATTTGGTAACTTATGAATAAAGTTCGATTTGAATATTTTGAAGATTTAAAAAGTTTCAAGCAATTTTATAAGCAGTTTTAGTACATTTTTGTAAAAAATTCAGAATGGTTAGGGCTTTTCTGCTATTTTGATTTTGTTACTATTAAACAAGCTTTATTAAAAATGCAACAGCATTATGGGGGAACATCCCCTATTAAAGTATATTTTATTTCGCACCTTCCCTTTCCTTATAGGTTTATATTTTGCTAACCTGACAATTATTGTATAGTATTATCATTTGTTATCAAATTTAGTTTTATAACACAAAATAAAATTTATGAAAAGCCTCATATCATACAGAGCTTTTTTTAAAGAGTTGAGATTTTTGACCCGGTAAATATTGAATCACAATATATGTTATTTTCTCCTGTATCGCTATCGGTTATCGAACGGTATTTATAACTCAGTACTTGTGAATATCATGTTATTTATTGTACACAAAATGCTAATGCATGTGTGATGGTGCTATATTTATAATGTATTAGAAATATAATTTTATATGTATTTTAATATACAAATGGCCATAAGGAAGTAACCTATTCTTGAAATTGACTTTTTGACAATTGAATAAGGTTTTCAGAAGATCATCTTTATAATATCACGTTGGTTTAATAGCTAGTTATTTTTTAATTAACTTTCAAAAACCGCGTTCGCTTAAAACGTGGTGTGGCTACAGATGTCGCCAATTCTGTGTAAGCAAAGAATTCTGCCTAAGCGAAGAATATCGGCGTATAGTGAGAATGGCTTTGGCAGCTGAAAAAGTTGTTACTTTTTAATCATTTTTAAAATTTTTTAAGCATTTTAAAACAATCGGACACTTTTCCATCTATTTCCGTTCTTGTGGTGTCAAATTTTAAAAAATACAACTAGAATTACACAATTCCTAAGAGCAGTAAAATAAAGCAAATAACATTAGCTATTAACTTTTTGCGTCATCGTTACTTGAAATATTTGGTCTCATTAAAATGCCATTTTTTTAATGTTTACTTTCTCTCATAAGGCTCATGTACTTTCGTAAATTTGAAAATAATATGGTGAATTTGATTTAGTAATTATAAGCAATATAAAAAATTCATACCACTAAGTTTGAATCGTAAATCTAGAATATTTACGCTAAATAAAATTCTTTCATAAAGTACTCTCCGTTGTAGTTCATACCATTATCTATACTTTCGTTGATTAGAAATTAAATGTATGACTGCATAAGCCGCAGGGAAGCAGGAAAACTATGCTCTATCAACAAATTTGTTTTAATATTCTTACCAAGTTTCGTATAATTAGTCTAAGAGTATATCTGCTTAAAAATATTTTTCCCACCTGAAATTTCACAACCCGAGTATTCGACAATATTTAATAAAATCTATTTTAAGAATAGTAAGTTCATAAATTTATTTTTCGCATTTTAAATCAGAAATTCTATAACTGAACTTTAATTTGTCGAAATAATTTTAGGAGTTTCTCAGAGACTTCACCATAAACCACTTGGAGGTCCAGCCAACGCTTCTTGTCGAAATCATATGGACGGATGAGGCATGCATATTCAGGTAATGCAATCTATACTATAAGCAGAGCATCTATTACATACAGGAATCAAGGTTTATCATATTTTATTCAGGAGAAAGTGATGATTACATTTTGTCATCATTAAAGGCTGGACAACGACTAACTAGAATCGAGGGATAACAATAGTTGAGTTGAGTTGAATTATTGCAAGGCGCATTTATACTGACGATAAAAATACATAACAGCATCGATTTCTGGTCGCTGAATAATCCTAGATGTGCTATCAAAGTTCGACATCAAGTACACTGGTTGATAAATGGAGTGTGTGGAATTTTTAATCATAGACTGATCTGCCAGGTATTCGACGAAGGCATGTTAACAGGATCCCGATACTTCGAACTTCTGAAAATCCGATTTTCGAAAAGATTTGCCGTTGAGTGACCACCGGAATATATGGTTCACCGTTTGCACAAGGTATCAAATGTTCAATCAACAGTACATCCGGGAGGGACACATTCCAGCAGTAAGTCATCAGTGTCTACGATTAACTGACCTAAACCCATTGTTTTTTTTCTTTGTGGGATTACATCAAAAAGCGAGTAAATAGCAGGAGATTCGAAACAAAATCGTATTACGGATTTTTGTGAGCATTTTTTTTCTTTGTTATAAATTGATGAAGCTGAACAACTTTGAAATTTACTTTTTTTCCCGTATCATTTTTAAGGTGTGATTGCTCCGTGCTTTTACTCTACCTAGACCCCACACTTATGACGATAGCTTACTTTAGCTGCAACACTGTGTACACAAGATCATTAAAAGAACAGATATAAAAAATAAAAAAAATTCTGCCTTACGTTGCAGAAAACATAATTATCTAAATTGACATAAATCAAAATATTATTCGGTTAATATCTGAAGTATCAATCGGAACGAGGTTGAAAAATGTGTTTTATTGGAAAACGTGATTGAAATTTAAAGATTCATAAATTCAGCATGGATTCATACCTTTGCTGTACTCTATCTATTTCATCTAAAAAAAAATTCTTCAGAAAATCATTTTTACATTATCTCTTACGTACTAAAAGTTAAAAGAAAATGGAATGCAGAAAAAAAATGAAAGTGGTTTCTTGGGAAAAATGTGATTCTTCAGCCAAATTTTTTATTTTTTATTTTAGCATTTATAAGTATCACGCTGCTTTCAGTGTGATACTGGTTAAGTATGAGACTTGAAACAGACATAAAATGGAAAAAAAATTACCATTTAATAAGACAAATAATCCGCGAAGGTTCAAAGCAAGCTTAATTGTAGGCACTAATCTAGCTTACAGAACAGCTATATAACATCTGTTATTATTAGGATTGAGTTTCTATCTTTAGTCGATACTTGAAGCCCGCTCAGCAGCAAAACGATTGGTACCAGTCAAAGTGGGAAGCAAAGGAGGCATTTAAAAAATGCCTACGAGATTGGCATAATCGTGTCATTCACCACCGAATGGCATATGTAGAATTACTTGTTATTGAACCACCGATAGATGGCGGAGTTTATCATTAGATTGTAACCGTAACTGCAAACAAAGATTTTGTAAAAAGCAAGAACATCTACATTGAAAAGTAGTAGTAGTAATGTCTACCATTGTACCGTATTGATCATGTTAACGATTTAAATATATTTTTGTTACTTACCCCTTGGTAATTATTGAGTAGTTTTCCTGTGCCATCAAGAAAACGAGAAAAAGGTTATGTTCACTAATAATAGTAATAAATCTTCGGTGTATTTACCCAATTAGAATTGCTTTAAGTTGAAAAGCAAAAGCATATTCTTAATATTCAAGATCCTTTTGGCCCACTACTGGTTGTTGCGGAAATATATTTATGAAATTCAAACCTTTATAAAAGAAAACAAGTTTCATATTTTGATCGAAACATAACTACATTATGAAAATCCAGTGTCATGGTAATCTTGCTGACCATATTTACTCATATAGCTTTTTTTAAATGTTCTCTTTAATACGAACACAGAACTAGAGATAAATATTGCTCATTATTTTTGTTTAAAACGAAGTAAATATTGCACATAACGAAAAAAAATTCATCATTTGCGACCTTTCATGTTGAAAAAAAGTTTCGTTTCTCCGGAACTGAAGTGAAAAAAATTCATTTGTTTTTCGAACTGACGTGTGTGGGGGTGATGTTACCCACTGAACAAGTGAATTGGCGTGGATAATTGAAGACAGAAGGGGTACCGATACCAATACGAGGGGATAGTTTGTCTAAAGTAAGAATTCTTCTAACCATTCACCTGGAACCGGGGCGATGACTATGGTAAAGAGGTATAACTATTTTAAGTAGGGCTGTGGGGTCATTGTTTAGGACAGATTTTGGCTCGGGTTGGCGAGAGAAAGGTAATATTTTTCTTCTGTCTACAGTGAAAAGAAGCTTCTTTCCTTGAAGAAATGCACTATTCTTGTTTCCATAGCAGCAGACGGCCTCAGACTTTGTGGCGGTGGGAGTTCTTACCGTAGACAAACTATAGTGACCCTGGGTAAAAGGAAATATTGTTTTTTTTTTCTTCTTTTTTTTTGCTGGCGGTGAAATTCTCCTATAATCACCATTCATTTGTGAGCGTTTTATTTGGTTTCTAGCAAGCTGTTGATTCTTATTGAATTCGAGCTCTAATTGTGAAAATGAGTCGAAAGAAAAACCTTATAATTCGGAAACTAATCAGAAAATTTTATAAAATACTTATTTATCACATTAATTTTCCCACAGACCACTTTAAGTTTCATCCATGCTTTACTGTTTTTCTTCTTCTTTTTTTTCTTAAATCAGGGTGGGAGGGTTATTGCGAGCACTGCCTCCGCAATGAGTGGAGTTAAAAGGAGATACTTGCGAAGTTATTATGATACATCAACATCATATTATTTTTAAGTGATTTAAGACACTATAAAAATGGAGAAGCATTTCTCAAAAGTGATTTTTTAATTTATCTATTTGAGCTGGAAAATTTTAAATTTTATAATAATTTATTATTGAACTATTTTAGGAAAAGTAAATAAGCTTAATTTGGTTAACTTTTCAATAAACATTAAACAAATACATCAGCAAAGGAAAGGAGTAATTTTTGATTGGAATTGTTCAAGAAAGCTGAAGAATAAAGTAGTTACAGATTCTAAACACCTGTTTCTAAAAGCTATATACAATGGAAAAAATGAGCTGTACCGATTTTAAAACTAAAAATCTCCCTTCTATTAGAAACACATAAAATAAATAGTTACATATTTTCCCACTTCACTCACATATCTACATTTTTTGATGGATATAATTTTAATGTCACAAAAAATATGTTACAAAAAATATTTTACAAAAAACTTAAATTATTACAAGGAAATCAAAATCAAATTACAAATATTTTTAATACTGAATAATTATGAAAACAAAACCAAGTTGGAAACAAAATTAAACAATAACACATGTTTTGGATTGAAATGTTGGGCAGCTTATCACAATCTTTCTGGAATTATGATGTTTTCCATCATTTGCCGAATACAATGCCTCTTTCTTGTGACTGATTATGCGGTAGGTTCCATTGACATTGCTGCGAGCTCCTTTTGGCAAGTGTTCTTGCAAAATATTTTCAGTTATCCCCAAACTGTTTAGAAATTCTTTGGTTTCCTTTTGAACAATGGAATTTTTCCCATTTCCGGGAGATGGAAAAAAGGCTCCTTTCAACCATTGACAGCTCTTGATTTGGTTGCAAGTCAGCCGCTTCGAGGGATCCAGTTGAAGCAATCCATTTATGAGATCTGTGCATTCCTGGGTGATAAATTTAGGAACACTGTAATGGCCAGCTAATATCTTCCGCTTTACCACGGACACTGTGTCTCCTTTGAAGGGCAGAGCGGCGGAAACCATGAAGTATAAAAGGACACCCAAGGACCAGATATCTACGCTGGAACCAACGTAGTTCTCGTTCTGAAAAATTTCAGGTGCAACATAGGGTGGCGAACCACAAAACGTCAACAGCTGCTCCTTTGGGTTCTGTACTCTAGTGCTGAAGCCAAAGTCTCCAACTTTTATGGTATTTTTTCCACAGATGAAAATATTCTCAGCCTTCAAATCCCGGTGAATTATATTGTTCTTGTGCTGAAATGGAATGAGAAGTCTTTGTTAATAGTTACAAACATCATATTTTTTTTTCTCAAACGTTAATTTTTTCTAAAGATATGTATTTGTATTATTGCACCATTGGCGATCGAAATGGGTAACAGGTGGCCTAGAGTAGAACTCTCTACCCATGGGAACACTTCGCATGCTTTCACCATTAACGTGTGGAGAATCATAGGAGAAGGAAGGAAGTTAGCTTCTATCTTGATTTTCAAAAGGATTAAAATCTTTTAAGTTGGGAAACTATATGGAACTGAAAACTACATTGAACATAAGAAAACGTCATGGAAATTTAAAAAAATATTTTTAACAATTAAATGCGGAAAATATTAAGAACGGTGGAAAATATCGTAGTACATTCTGTTATACAACTGAGAAGAGGAGGGGGGAGGGGGAGAGAGGTTCAAAACATAGTATCGTTCTTCTCCCCAGATGGCGTATTCGAGCGTTGAGATCACGAATATACAAAATATAGAGAGAAAAAATCTTTACTTGCTTACTAAAAACCTCCTTATTGCTTTACTTAAAATTAAAAACTATTTTAATAACAAAAATTATTTTTGTTTCTCAAGATTTTGTATAAAAATATCCGTTTTAATTATCATTGGGAGAATTTTACAGAGTCATTTATTTGTCTAAATGGTAAAGTTCATCTTTTTAATTACATCAATACGCAAAAACTTTTATTATTTTTCAAATCAGGAAATTGAATGTCAATACCCTGAAAAATATGTGAAAAACTCGTTATCCCAGAAATAACTCTTATCGCAACAATAAGTTTTAAATAATTTTATTGACAACTTCGATCAATATTTTTTTGTTATTTCCGTAAACAATACCAATAATTCTGTTGTCAGTTGTTATAATGTATCTCGCAATGCAATGGCTGGCTGTACCTGTTGCACTCTCAAATAAGTATTGATTTTTGGGCGTGCCTTTGATGTTGCATATTTTTCTCTTCAATAAGAAGATACTCCCGGTAAAGGTCATTGTCCTATTGAAGATCATTACTCCTTAGATGTACATTCAGTTACCTTTATTTATAAATTATATTTGCATGATTTTCATTTCTAAACTTGTTTCATATTAATTGAAATGCTTATAAATTAATTAATAATTCTTAAATTATCTTAAAAGCAAAATATTTCTTAAAACCAAAAGAGTAACTAAAATTTATAAAACTGAGTTATATGTTAATTTTTTTATCTCTACTATTAGGAAACTTTTTTTAAAAGACCTAGTTATTTTCGGTTGAAATGTAATGAGTTTTCATAAGTTAAGACGGAATAATCCGTAATCATCTCTCTTAACATGTATTTTTAGAATCCTTGGCAAAAATGAAGTTAAAAAGGCATATTGGTGGTCGTAAATTAATATTTAAGCCAGGTAGAACTAAAACGTCGTTGATATTTGACGAATCAGTTTTAAGAAGGGCGGGATTAAAATTATCAAAACCAGTTTGATTGGAAGCTAAAACTTGAAGTATTTCAAATAATCACCATGCGACTCCTTTGTTTCTTGTCGCAATTAGAACAGCTTTTGATGTTTTTAAATTATATTTTCTCGTTAATGATCATAATTTGCATATTTCTTAACTTTATTTTTGGCTAGGATTCTCAAATTATATATTAAAAATAGTTACGAAGAACTTGTAAAGGAAGGTTAAAGATTTCTGGCTTATTGAATGAAGTGTAATTTCCAACTTGCTTTTTGACGCAAAATCAGTTGTCACTACCGCCTTGTTGGGCTATAAATTGTGATATAACCATTTTAAATATAGTGTGCATCTTCTGAATTCTGATAGGACAAAAACTATGTAAAAAATATTGTAAATGTATATTTTAAATGTAAGTTTTAATGTGTTTATAAAAAAGAGAGAGTAAAAAAAAAAAATTAAAATGAGCAAAATAAAATTAATGTTACCTTAAGTTTTATTAAAAAACAGTATTGAGTGTAAAGTGAGAAACATAATTATTTCAATATTCGAAGTAGATTTTCCAATTATTACTAAGTGTTGTGGGTGGTCTCATTTTTCCTACTTTTCTTCTCCAGAGATCTAGGTTCGAATCCCGGCGGTGGTGGGAAGATACAAATTCTGATACCAGCTCTTGCTGATCATACTGCTGACATAATATATCCTCGGTGGTAGACAGATCATGGGTTTGAATCCCCTTGCCGTTGGACTAACTGGGGAATTTTTCGTGGTTTTTTTCTCACTGTAACTCAAATGCAGATTAGTTTTATCAAAAAGTCCTTCACAAGTTCAAGTTTGTACCAATGCTTGATCCCGGATTTCCATACTTTATATCTTTGGCTTAAAGTTACGGAATTGAATATTGATCAATTGAAAACTCAAAAATGGATCGGTTGTCAAGTAACAGATTTTTAAAAAAAAATTTAGATTAGTCTTTTTTTTTTTTACAACTTATCACACTCAGGAACTTCCCAAGAAAATAGTTATCTTCTTCTACAAAAAGACGTTCGTATTTCATTTTATACTTTATAGCCGGTGCTGAACAGCTGACCCAATTCTGAGCTTTTGATCATCAATGTGCAACTCCGTAGTCTTGTAACTTTGAACACAACCCAGAAGACAAAAAAATTACTGGGTCAAGCATTGGGACAATCTAGCCAATCGTGGAGGACTTTAAGATGGAACTAATCCGCATTTGCATTACATAGAGAAGAAGACCACGAAAACCTCCCACGAGAAAACCTCCATATTGCAAAGGGATTGTTAACCATGATCCGTCTACCACTAAGGATATTTCATGTCGACCAGTCAACCAGATGTTTTTATGAGCAGAATTCATATTGATCAGCCAACGTTTGGATTCGAACCTGGATTGCCTCATTGGGAGGCGAGGGCTTTATATTTTAAGCCACAGCAGCTTTGGAGGGGTTATTTGTCACCCTTACGTTCTGGAATACGTCAGCGAATGGAATTAAAAAGTAATTTAAAATAAGTACTTCTAGAGCTCCACCAAAATACATGAATGTTATAGGTTCGCCATCTCACACGGTGATTTGTGTTACATTTTAATTGAGTTTCTTTCCTCGTTTAAATATTAATTGGTGTTTTGTAATGTGTATGCTTAATTCATTTTTGGAAAGGATTCTAAAAATATATATTAAGGGCATTCGTTACGGTATACCCTACACATTGATAATAGGAAAAAAATTAAATTTAAAAAGAATAAATGTAATAAACGGTAATAAAGGATATGTATGATTTATCTAAATGATCTTCATGTGTGATTTATCTAAATTTATGTTTATAATAACAGTATATAGCTATATAATAGTTTAAGCAAATGAAACACAAAATTTCCAAATAAATCGTAAGAGTTAAAACATTCATAAGTATTCGATTATAATATTTGTTTTGACTTGTTAAAGCGTATATTACCCGAGATTGAACGACTCTACGTACACGATCTTTATCTTATGTTACAAAACTAAACAGGATAAACAAAAAACGCGTGCTAAACTCCAAATAGCGAAAATTCATAAAGCGAATGCGTGATTAATACTATTAATGTAGTGAGTGAAAAAAGAGCTTGTTCCAATTTAGAGCACGCAAACTTTGAAATATATTTAACTATATTTAAAAAACTAATGATGATGTTGCAGGTTTTCCATTGTTGTCAGTACATTTTTACTGGTCGCAAAATCACATGATAAAGATCCAGTTTTCTCACATTAATTTCAATATTTTTTTTGATTGTCATCATCACAAAATTAATAAAAGTCATAAAGGCATTGTTTCTTGAAAAATGTTTTCGTACCCCAAAACACCCGGTACAAATCTTATGGAAATTAATTCTCTCTCAAATTGGTTGAAAATTAAGCCTTCTGAGCAAAAATTCTTACCGAAAGTTTGAAGCGCGCTTGCGTGAAGCATTGGATATTGAGTACTTGCTTACACATTGCGAGAGTTGTATTGTTTTTAGAATATGTACGGTATCTACACCGTACATATTCTAAAAACTTGATGTTATATATCTAGAGATACTTGATGTTATCTCTAGATAACATCAAGTGTATCTGTTTACGAAGTTAATGTGTATGAATGATACACTAGGGAGCGCTGCAAGCTCTTGACCGCTTATACTTCCGGGTTACTGTTTTTGGTGCATTTTAAAGTTATTTGGCTCACAACGTGATCATTGTGTTTTGAAACTCTCTTGAATAGTATTCCTTGTATATGTGTATTTGTTACCTGATTTATTATTTGTGTTTTAAAAAATAATAGTCATTTGAAGACCTGTCATTTCAAGATGTAAGAATTTTCATCTGAAAAAAGAATCGCTATAAAACATTTCTTACTTTGTCAACAATATACCAACGTCGACATTTAAACCTAAATGATAATTAGTAAAATTTACTTAATCTCGCTGCTCAAATAATATGCTAGAGTATGATGGTGCACGGCTTGAACCAAGAACAAACAGTAATGAACAAATAAAAAGAGGCTAAATCAGAACTGCCAAAAAAACGATTTTTTTTCTAAACCTAGCAACCATGTCACCTTTTTTAACAATACATCTCTAAATAACTAAAACAAATTTTCACTTCAAATTCACCAGAATTACTTAATATAATTAATGTCCTATGAAATACAGCATACTTGAGCTCAGAAATTGTATAATTCATTTCCTTTATTAAAAACATAATTATCTGTTTGAAAATAGCGCTTCGTAGAATAAGCTGTAGTAAGCATCTGTATACTTTCTAGCCGGAAGAAGAGCAGGTCAAGAGCTTGAGATTGTTGCTGTTTACATTTATATTGAAAACACCATCCATTGTATATATATGTATCTATCGAAATGTGTCTATAATACAGTGAATCGACTTCCCCAGCAAAAGTAAAATAACATTCAAATAATTGAAGTAGTTGTCTTTATGCATAACTATACAGGATATTCGTTTGCGGCCAAGAATCTTTTTGTTTAAACAATCCGCTCTCATAAGGACTATAATTAGCGCAAAATCCGTTCCATCAACCTCCATGGGGTAATGTTTAATGTCGTGACGATATTTAAATTGAGAATTACTATATATATATTTGAAGCTTCTGATCACGGAAACTATCAATTTTCGCAATTTTTTTTTAAATGAAAACTTTAAACAAAATGCTTTGAACTACAACATATGGAATTTTCAGCCAATTTGACTGATTGATTTCCATAAGATTTGTTTGGGATCCTTGAAATGTATTTAACAGTAATATTTATTTTTCTTAATTTACTCTGCTATTATTACGTTTCTGATTTTGATTGTTTTCTAAATTAAGAATCTTTTCTTTTTAAAATCCCCTGTCATAAAATACTCTTTTAAATTTGTACATTTTGACAAAAAGTTTGACTAAAAATGTCATTTAAGAAAAACTGTAGCTTGGAGAGAGAAGCCGATTCACAAATCATCGATACTAAGATTTGTTAAAATATCAACATGCAACAGAAGAAAAAAAAATTTGCTTTCCTGTGTTATCTCTATTTGTTAAAATTATTCTGAAATGTGAGACACAGATTGCCATTATTAGGTGTGAAATTCAAAGATCAGTGTCAACTAGTTAAAATTCCATCTTAATTTAAGAAATTGCTTTTCTTTCTTCTGGAAGTTTGAATTAATTATTTTTTGCAAAGTTCTGCTTTGATTATTTAGGCGAAACTACTAAAAATAAAAATATCGAGCGAAGTTTCGAGTAAAGAAGACAAAATGAAAGTATCGATAAAGATTATATAAATTAATTGTGAATTTCACACAGTAACTACAACTTTAACCTTATACCTAATAAACTCGAGTAATGATTAATTTGCGGTTTATTTATAGTTGAGAGGTAATAAATCCTAAGTTAAAGTCAATATAAGGCACAAGTCTGAACATTCCTCGAGTGGCAAGAAAGTGCTTCTAGTAACATAATTTGTTTAATTAAAAAATAAATAAACCTAAAAATAGAACGTATCGGACAAGAAAACTAGGGGTAACCATAGACACCATAACCGTTTTTAGCCACTTTTAAAACTGTTGCTACAAGTAGGTCATTGTACGCCTTTTGTCTAAATATATTTAAAGAATACGAATCGATTTGCGGAAGATATTAAGCAGGCTAAATTACTAAAAAAGGAAAGCATTTCCTTCCTTTACTTTTTAGGAAAGAAATCGTGTGTGGGGGGGAAAGATACAAAATATACATAGAATAAAATTTTACCTTAAACCGGGAACTCTAAAATCTTATTTGTCCCTCTTATTTTTAACATTACAAAAGTAAAAAACACAGTTCATATTCACATCAAAGTTAAAGCAAAAGAAGAAAGAAAGGAAAAAGTAAACTTATTCCTTCCATATTATTTTAAATTTTATTGTTAAATCCCTTATGACCTGTTAAGTGCGAGTGTAGCGCAAATCAAATGATCGTTAGTGGTTTCAACTACGGTAAGGTTTATAAATTTTAAGTAAGATTAAAAAATACAAATTTCAATATTGAACGTGTCTAAATATTTAATAATTGCGCGATTTTTGATTAATTTTTTTTTAAGGCACTCTATTGAACATGGATGACACAATTGCACACAATTATAAAATTCCTTTATCTAAAGACTAATTTAATCATATCATAATTTTTAATAATTATTTAAAGATTAATCATTTTATTTATTAATCGTCGAAAAAATTTTGAAGTGTAAGGTAAACAGTTTTTTTGCATCATTTCAAAGAGTATAATTTTACATGACAAAATACAAAATTTGAGCGAAATCAGTCGTATAGTTTCTGATAAATCGAATTTTTAAAAAAGTCGTATTTCTTAGGAACTTTTCGATTGATTTCGTTCAAATTTTTTATTTTGCCATGTAAAATTACATTCTTTATAATAATGTAAAAAAAAAAAAAAACTGCTTGTCTTACACTTGCTCACTGCTTATCTTCCGATCTATTTTTGACAATTATTAAATAAAATTATAAATATTTACTAAAAGTTATTTTTTGCGTGGAATTATCTTTGGATAAACGAATTTTATAATTGGGTGCAAAAAAATTTCAATTCGTTTAAAAAGTTATCGAGATATGGACAAAAACGCAAAAAACTTAAGTTAACGTCATCAAGGGTTCCAATATTTGGACCACTCTCTTGGGACCAGTATTCAGGTAAAGGTTGCAGTTATTCCCTATATTTTGATATTTTGGGGCTTAGAAATCGGAATCCGTCGAAAAAAAGGTGTGTATATTCAGAGAAAGCAGGTTAAAGCGTCTGATTTTGAAACTTAAAATATCGTCTGCACTAATTAATTAGCATATTCGAATTCATCCCTTCGAACCATTATTATTGAGTCCTAGAACACGAAAATTCAATCTTTAGATCAAAGATAATTCATATTTTTTTGTGCACTGTACATTAACTAAAGATACCCTTAAAACATTTCACTAGACTTAAATTATAAGAAAGAGCCATAAGCCATACACGGATGATACCAATTATAATAACTAAATATCCAATAACGACTTATTTATAGTTATGGAAAAGATCACCCAACACTTACTAGATAAAAAACAGCAGAGGTTAGTTGAGAGAACAGAACTTTTGCTTCACTTTCGGGAAGTTTTCCCCCATTTGAAACCTTATGGAATAATTCTCCTCCTTCAGCAAATTCCATAGCAATAAAAAGTTTTGACGGTGTCTCTATGACTTCGTAGAGTCTAATGATGTGGGGATGTTGAATAGCTTCCATGGCAGATATTTCTTTGCTCAACATCTGTTTACTCTTCGCTTGTAGTTTGGCTTTTTCAATTATTTTGACAGCCACTTTCTCTGCAATCAGATAAAAATGATACATAAGAACATGACTCAAAATATTCGAAAATAAAAAAAATTATAGAGATGTTAGTTTTGCTTCAATAAAATTATCATGTATTCTGCACGAGTACGTTGTGATCGATGAGCTAATGAAACGGTTACAGGGTAGCATTTATCACCAAGACATTATTTGAAGACTAACCTTTGGTCAAGTAATGAACAGCCATCTTGACTTTCGAAAAATTCCCTTTCCCGACATCTCTGTACAATCTGTAGAGTGAAACACGAGTACCAAGAGCTATTTCTTTCTTCCAGCGATCATCATGAGACAATTTGTGCAGAGCCTGATGATAAGCCCTCTGTTGTTCTTGATGGGAGGTAGTGAGGGAGGTAACAGAGGTTGACACAGTACTTTCATCAGAAATGGATCGGCGAGGTCTACCAATTTTAGCAGGATGAAATATAATACCTTTCGAATCGTCTGCCACCTAAAAAGGTTTTAAACATTTTATCAAAAGTCTGAAATTACCATCTGGATATTTTTCTATTCGGGTAAAATGATCGTTTGCTAAAAAAAAAAACTTTCAACATGGCAGAGTACGTAACCAAATTATTCAAGAAAAAATAAGCACTTTTTAAGCACTCAAATAACGTTTTTAAGCATTGTAAAAAAAATCACAATTAGGTAGGATTGGAAAGTTTTTGACAATTGACGGTTTTAACCGTCATGTCAAGAAAAAAAAACAGCTTTCGGCATTGTTTTTGACCATTGCCAAAATTTTTGAATCATGTAAATCAAAAGGCGTTTTCATACGCTACGGACTGACGATAAGCCGAAATAGATTGGGGTTGAATTAATTGGGAAAGCGTTGAATGGAACAATGTGAACAATGTCTTTCTGCATAATTTGTAGTGAAAATCAACATGGTAAAAGAAAAATCTCATTTTGAAAAAAGAAAATTAAGCACTTTTTAAAAACAATCAATGAAAAAAGCACCTTTATATACTTCTTAAAAACGCTACGCACCCTGCATATTATTTTTTTTCAATTTCGCAAGCGATTAAACAAACAATGATTGATGAAAAAGGCATCAGAGGTATCATAAAATTCTTACTATTCTATTCCCAATTTATCTCTGAAAAGGGAGAAGCTTGAGTGTAAGGAAGTTTTTGAGTATCATTTAGAATAACATAACAAAAGCGTTAGTTAAAAAAATATCTTAAGTATCAATTTTTCGAAGAAACACCTTTTTTTGTTGCGCTAATTACTGGACTAATTACTGGACTAATTTTATTTTTAAATAAAATATTTGCTGAAGCAAAAAAAAAAAAAAAAAAAAAAAAAAAAAAANATGATTTTTACGTGAAATGTTTTTCTCCTTGTTAAGGTGGCAGTTCTCTTTCGATCCAGCGGCAAGCTTGCATTGCTGGAGGTCTCATCATTTGTTGCTTTTGATTTGTCTTCTTCAAGATCTTGATTGGGATCGCAGCTGTTGGAATTTAGACTTTTCAAACGTTTCCTCCACCACTGACCTGCTTTAATAGCAGACGAAGGTAGTCTAAAACAATGGGGGAAGAAAGTTACGTTTTTTTTAATAAAATAACAAAAATGCAAGATAACTTAGAAGGTATAACCTAATTTTAAATTCCTAGGGTTATATAAAATGCAAGTATCATATTTTTAATCTTGTTGTTAAGTATAATATTTTAAATCTCTTTTTAATCTAAATAAATCTTGCGAAAAAAGTTTTTCTGAAGGTAATCGTTAGAAAAATTAATATGATTAAGTACATTCATGAAATAACGCGTGAAGCACAAAAGATCACGTTTCGGTACAATGCAACAAAGAATTAAGTGGGGGGAAAATTGGTACGAATTGTAGGTAGGCAAAAAATACCTCCAGGTTTATATTTATTCTTTGAAAAAGTACTGATACTTGTTTATAGTACCAAAACAGGCGTTAGTACTCTCATTCTTCCTCATTATTAAGGTGAACAGTTTCGAATTTAATTGTCTGTCCTCAAAAAATTTCTGACATTTTGGGGATAGAAAATAGCCCCGAATTTCCACAGTCGTCCTCAAATTTCTTCAAAAACAATTTTTTTTTATGCAGTAAAATATATAAAAAAAAAGTGCATGCTTTTTATTTATTTTTAAGAAAAAAAACACGATAATTTTGTCTAAGCGAATACAAACAAAAAGCAAAAAAGCACCATGCTAATTAGCAGATGAAAAAGTAATACTCTTCTTAAAATAATTACTCCAAAAACGAAACAAATTTTAATTTAACAGAATATTACACGATATTTCAAAATTGCTTAGTAATGAAATCAAGTTTAAGGAAGATGGTTCTGGTTTGTCTTCAAATCATGGTTTCTTAATCTGGTCACCTTATTGTTTGTGCTTTTCAGTATTTCTACACGAATTTTTTCGTGCCCAAAAAGAGCTTTACTTCGTTTGGATGACGTAGTACGTCTCTCAACTCAAAATCTTTAAATGGAAAAAAATATCCAGATTATTCAGATTTAACTCGTGAAGATCGAAACAGCAAACATAAAATTTATTAATTTCAAGAATAAATAAAATTTATATAAAATGAAATGAATTTTTTCTTTCGTTAGCTACTATACTCTTAATTTTTTTTTTTAAATCACAGTTGCGTGATTTGAGTTACTCAAACAAATATTTTTAAAATAATATATTAGTAATAAAATCTAATTAAAAATAATACATTAAGCAATATTCTTATTCCTTTTTTTGCCTTGAAAATAAGTATATAAAATCTGACGCAAAAAGTTATGATTTATTTCAGGAGTTAATTGAAACTTACAGGCTATGGACAGAGTGGTAAAGTACTGCATCCCATTAAATGTTTAACGAAATCTAACGAAATTTAGTTCGCATGAAATTTGTGTATAGGGTTCTAAGATTTAAAACTCAAACCAGTAATAACTTAATTACCTGATAGAAAACTTCTTACCCCTCAAAAATATGCAAAATTGAAATAAAAGTCGACATGTTTCAAGCGCTTAAAAAATAGTCACCCGTTTTCAAGACTTGACAAACGTGAGTGTATAATGAATAAAACAAAAATGATTTGAAAACATAAAATTGCCTAAGGTAAATAAAAATATTATGACAAGAAACAAAAACCACAGAAGCCGAGAAGCAAATCAGGGTAAAATATATTTCCACGCGTTATGGAGAAGCTGGGAGAAACTAATGTCATTAACAAGGGAATCAGCATTCAAATGAATGAAATAAGATTCCAGGGTATCAAGATGAGCCGACGTGACTGGGGTGGAGATAAATCGTAAAGCATTGTCGAAATTGAATTTATGCTCAAGATTCCAACATTGTGAAGCAATTGAAGATATCTCTAGTTCTTGATAACGGACATACCTATCGTGTCTGAATATTGAAGCGCATTTAGTTTACCCGATGTAGGTAAGGTCGCACTGACAAGGGGTGTGGAAAATGTCCCAGAGACTGTCAAAGCTAATGGATGTTTGATTGAATGTAAACAATAACAAACTTCCTAAAACAGGAAGAAATTTAGAAAACTTCCGGTGTATCTCTCCGCTTATATTATGCTTACGAGTTCTTGAAGTTCCTAAAATTTGAAGAGAAAAATGCACAAAAAACGCAAAATTTATACGTTAAATGACGGCTTAATTAGAATAACACGCAAAGCATCATTTACTGCAAGATGTGTGGTGGGGAAATGAGTTATGAGTTGTACATATTTTTAGCATGTTTATCAAAAATAAATTTATTATTAGAAAGGAGTAAGTTCAGAGAAGGTGAATGTGTTTATAAACACTTACCAGCCCCCAAGATAATCAGATCGGTTTTAATTTTTGATGCCACCTTCCTCAATACTGATTCATCAAATTTTGAAAACATTTTTCTGGCTTAAATATTATTTTGCGACCTCTAATGTTTGTACATAACCTTATTTTTTGCAAGGATTCTAAAAATATGTATTAAGAGCGGGGATTGTCGAACATCATGTATTCCCGATATGATGAAATTTTCTTTGAATGGGATACCTGCAAGTGACGTAGTATGGGTATCCCGACCCTAATTGGTTGTTGAAACATGGCATTTGTTTACATTATCAACTATTCTTTCCATTTTATTTCAAGTAAGCCAAGCCCGTCAAGTATCAATTCTCTTAAATGACACATCTTAATTTCTTTCACAAAGATTTCTATTCTTTCACTGAACACAAATACAGGCACGAAGTCATGTCGAACATAAACTAATTATGCATCGAAACAAAAATAATATCAAGGTTACAATAAAATATGTAAACAAATAATAAATCTAAGTTAAGTAAAAGACGTAGAAGAGAAATAATTATATTTTAACAAATTCGATGTGTAATACGGCGCCGTATTTAATTAACTTTAAGTTAATTAACTTTCTAACTTATGTGGAGAGACTTCGTTCGACCTTAACACGCCATCTTGTTTATAAACGTTCAGCTAGCACTGAGGGCATAAGTCACATGTCTAGGTATCGATGGTCTTCTTGAAGTGCAAGTACGCAATTGACTTTTTCGAGCCAGAGAATTTTGGAAAAAAAAATATTTTGTAAAAAAGAACTAGAAAATTCTTTATGTTTAAATAACAACGAGAAAAAAGTTAGTTAAAAAAATATTAGTATACCAAATTTCCAATTTTATTTAGATATATTAGGGGACTAATTAAAATTTCAAAGTAACACGTAAGAACATTTTTCTGTCATGATTTACGCACCACATGCTATTTTGAATATACATTTCGGTGTATTGTTCATTTTTAGAGAAAATATTTAAAAACAAGAAATCAAACAAATAACAAACTTTCCTAAAATTCTACTGTAGTACTATACTATATATACTATAGTAGGTATGGTATCTACTATAGTAGTTCTGAGAACTTATCAACTAAAAAAATAAAATGATGCATTAAAAAAATAATTATTACGGTGATATACAATAAAATAACTGAATTTTAACTATGTTTTATAATATGCTTCAAGGCAAGACATTTTTACTTCCATAAAACTAATAATAACATTGTTATTATTAGTTTTAATAATAACAGTTTTTATTGTTGCTTTTAATAATAATAAAAAAAAACTATTCTAATGGCTAAAAAAACTTGGCAGGTGTATGTGATCTTTCTTAGATACATGCTATGCACCTGGCTTTAAAATTAAATTACATTTCGTGTAACATTAAAAAAAAAACTACATAGATATTTTAGAAAAAATAAAATGCACGATTCATTGATAACGCGAAATGTCACTTACTTTTCTGAAGTCATTCTTCGTTCTGAAAACGATACTCTTTTAATTCGACGCTATAAAATAATGAATGCAATAGATAAACACGGAAGTGGCATAAACCAGGATTCAAGAAGTTGGATTTTTAATCGACATTTACGTTTCCCATATCATTTGAGCTCTAGAGTCCATTCACCACACTCTGTTATGTGATATATTGCACGCACATCTCTTATCTCTCATTGGTGAAAAGAACTCCACTTTCGACCAATCGATATTCCCCTCTTTTTTTTCCTATTAAGATGCTTCAGACATGATTTGTAATAAGATTTTATTTTGTTTATAAGAAATTCAATTAGACTAATGAAAATAATACAAGCTAGAATCTTGTTTATTTTACCAATACTTTTATGATATTTGAACATTTTTATTTTATGTCACAACCTTTGCAGGGGATAAATAACATTCTTCGAGGGAAGTTGGATGTGAACTTACATCAAAAATGTACCCTCCAATTATAGTAAATTAAGATTTATCCAACAACAAAGGTACAAATTTATTAGTAAAACATACACAAAAAATTTGGGCTCTTATAATTATAAGGCACACATGCGAAGAATTAAAAAAAAAAAAAGCATTTATTTATTTATGCTTTGAAAAACTCTACAATTTTTCCCGTAGGCAATAAAATGTTTCGATTTATCGTGTACTTTTCTATTTTTTCTTACTTAGCCTCTCGTAGGGTTTATACTCAAAAAGAAGAAATTTTCCCTTGATATTTTCAGGTAAATTTGAGTGAAATTCCAGGATTAAAAAAAAAAAATCAAACAATTTATATAAAATAAAAATGAAAATTATAAATAATACGATAACGGCCCTCCGTTTATTAATTTCGGTAATTTGCAACTGCCTGGGATATTTGCACCAAAATTAATTTCTTAGAATAATTGCTATGAGAAATTTCTTCACTCGAGTGTGAAAATTTCTCATAGCATGTGTTCGTATCATTTCCTCCAGAGCTGATATCAAGAATATGAATAAAAAGATAAAACTATTCAGAATTCTTTAATCCCTAGACGAAAAAACTACAAAGGCAGAGGAATGAATTTGATCTCACATAGGATTTCCCGTTGCTAATAATTCGAGAATAAGTTTCAAATTAAATTTCAAATTGCTACCCAAAAAGGCGATCGCAACGTTCGAATACCAATACACCATCTGGGGAGAACGGTACCATCCCTTCCCTCTCCTCTTATTTTCAGTTGTATAGGAATGTAGTAAGATATTTTTCCTTTTCTTAATATTTTTCGTATTTAATTGTTAAAAAATATTTCTTTTCAAAATTTCTATGATGCTTTCTTTTAGAACTATGTTTAATGTAGTTTTCAGTTCCATATAGTATAACTTAAAAGATTTTAATCTATTTGAAAATCAAGACAGAAACTAACATACTTCCTTCTTCTATGACTCTCCATACGCTAATGGTGAAAGCATGCGAAGTGTTGCCATAGGTAGAAAGTTCTGCTCTACACCACCTTTCACTCGCCAATACGAGCATTATTAGGCAGAGACTAGTTTATACGTTCTAGAAATAAGTTAAATGTGATATTCTTTTTTACTAAAGGATATATTAAAAGGTTCAAGCATAGATATTTGCAATAATTTGTGGATCTTTTGGAGGTTGGAATTATTAAGGGCACATGCTTCAAATTGCCTTACCTTAAATCAGTCCTCGATCGCAAGCAATTATCAGGATTTCTTCTATATTTCGTCGACTAGTTTTCAATTTGAAAGAATATTATTTATCGAGCTCTATTTTATTGTAAAATCATAGGGCGGCAAAATCTCTCAAAAATTTCGAATTCGAGATCGCGACGCTCGAATACGCCACCTGGGGAGAAGACCGGTTTCATAGCTTGAGTCTTCCCTCTTCTCCTCCTATTCTCATTTGTATAGGATTGCACAACAATATTTTTCCCCTTTCTTGATATTTTTCGCATTATGTCACAAATATTTTTTAAAATTTCCACGACGCTTTCTATTGGAACTATGCTCAATGTAGTTTTCAGTTACATATAGTTTCTTAATTTAAAAGTTTTAAATCTATTTGAAAATCAAGACGGAATCCAACGTACTTCCTTCCCCAATGACTCTCGACACGCTATGCTGAAAGCATGCGAAGTGTTACCATAGGTAGAGGGTTCTGCGCTACGCCACTTGCAGCATATTTCGATCTCCAATGTTCAAGAATTCCATATAATAATAAAAATTCTTTTTTCTACAAGAAAAAAATTAATATTTTCTACCAATTCATTTGCATCCAAAGTGTGAGAATTTCTTGACATTGATGTACAGTGTACTATTCTCAAGGATAGCAATAGGAATTGCTAAACAATGTAGATTTTTAACTAGGAAGAAAACAATTTCTGTTGCTTTTCCAAAGATGGTACAAGAAGAAAGTAACACTAAAAGTTTATTTTAACAAAGAAATGGAACTAATATACTCTTACTTAATCATACTTGTCACTTTACATTGATTTTGGTGGTATCGAGATGTAAGGAAGGATTACAGCATTTTTCAAGCTAAGTCACTATAGACCTTATTCCTGAATTTGAGACTACTAGATTCTGACAGTTCTTTAAAAAAAAATGAAGCTAATGATGGATTAAGACTTTAATCCTTTCGAAGGCCGTGGTAGGTATACTTACCACCAATTTTTGAAGCCCATGGTGAACTTTTTTACCACTTTTAATTAGGTTTCCATTTGTTAATAACTTCAGCTTTCTTGAAGTGCGTTTGAATAAAATTGGTAGTTTAAGAAAACGTATAAAAGTATAAGTTTGTCCCATTTATAAAATTTATTTTATAAATAACGAAAAATAAAAGTCATTAAGTTCCTAATAGGCCAAGGTAAATATATACTTATCACCAAAAAAAAAATGGCATTAAATTTTTTTTATCTAAACTAAATGAGTTTTTTTTCTTATTTCAATTACTATTCTTAAAACAATTTCAATTCCA
>NC_092207.1:95560879-95575499 GCF_043381705.1 Parasteatoda tepidariorum
CAAAAAAAAAAAAAAAATGACATTAATTTTTTTTTATATAAACTAAATGAGTTTTTTTTCCTATTTCAATTCCAAAAATACTTTAACTTACCTTTAGTAGAAATAAATGGCCCATTAAAGGGTTAAAACTAAGATTCTTTACTTTTAGAAAGTTGATTTTGATTTGTCAGCATAATCTCTTAAAACTGACAAAACCTTATTAATTTTTTTTTAAGCATGCGAAACCAACCAACAAAAAATTGTTACATTAACCACAACAATTAAAATGTACAATACAATAACAATGATTATGAGTACTTCATCTAAAACAATAAAAAAAAAAAAACACTTCTAAAGTCAATTCCAACTTAGGAAAAATAAGTTGGAATTGACTTTAGAAGTGTTATAGTCAAAAAATTCAACAAGTAAAAATAAGGTTACTTTTTATTAAATAATAAAATTTTTTCTCCCATCTAAAACTAAAATTTATTAATTTGAAGAAAAAAAAATATTCTTATTAAAAATAAACTATTGTATATTCTACATGTTTTGCTCTTCAGGTGTAGGTGAGCATTTCCCCAGGTGACAGAAGGTGTGGCAAAAGTCAGTTTCATTACGTAATTTGGGTCTTCTAATCTTTGCAAGTGTCCACATTATCTTATATGATAAAATATAAATTAATGTAAAGATTTGAATGATGCTGAGCTTTTCAAATTTTTTGTAGAGCTAAATGCTGTAAAGTATTCATCATACGTAAAAATGTTATTAATTTTTATCAAGTCACATTTTTTCTTTAAGCAGCACTACATTTGGAATCTTCGAATAATTTTAAAGTCAAATGTTACGCTTAAAAACAAGATTAATATGATATACAAAGAAAATAATAAAATTCTCATGTTGCAAAGCAAGTCATATTAAAAAAAAAGCAAAACACAATAAATAAATAGAAGTCATATAATAACATAAACAAAGAGATGGCAAATCAGAATAATTAAACAAAAAAAAAAAAAAAAAGAAAGAAAGCAGTAGTATAAATTATATCAAAGTTTCTTCTTTGAGATGGTAGCAACATGGAACTTTATTGCATTTTACCCCTCAACCAAGACAAGAAACTGGGTGAAAGTTGCATAAATTATTAATTAGTTGATTTAGCTCTTTAAACTGAGAAATATAACTATTTCTAGTTCACTTGCAAAATTTTCTATCAAAAATAATTTTATAGCAAATATATCTTGATAAAGGCACCAACTCCAGATATCTGTTTTTAAGATGATTATTTTCCACAATGTATGAATATTTAATACTAATTTTTCACGCCAGTGATAGATAATTATATACAAAATTAATTTATAAATGCTTAAAAACAAGAAAAAAATACACTTATTATTTTGAGATTATGCTTGATAAAGATATCCTAAGTCAGGAAGAAAATATTTAATTTCTTTTTGATTATGTTTCATTCTTAGTCAATCTCTGACCGTTACCTGTATGTTGCAGCTGTCATAATTATAATTAGATATAGATACTTAGCACATGGAGCTTAAAAGTCTGATGTCAACCAACATTTAGTTTTTGTAAACTTTATAAACAATGGAATTAATTTTAAAAACGATTAGGGTTTGATTATTTAATTAAAAGAGACATTTAACCAAATTGAAAATTAAAAATGCACATAGCAAAATAGGAGATTTGAAAATAAGGACAAATTATCAAAATAAGAAGTTTATATGTATACCTAAAATTTTTTTATTGAGTTCACAGGCAGAAATCAAGTAATCACCTTAATACTAAAGGTTATTTTATTCATGTACAAAAAAACCTTCAACTGAAAAGCGTAAGTCATTTAGATATTACGAAAAAAGGAGTTAGTGAAATAAGCACATAAATTCTTATATACTTATTAAACTATAAAAAACTTCTCACTTTATCTATTTTTTATTTCTGTACGTAACCAAAGTAATTAAATGGAAACATTGATATTTGCACCCCTGCTTTCGAAAAAAAATTCATGTGTTCGCTGAGTTATGACTCATACTAACTTTCAGTTGTCTTTGGTATGTTACACAGATTTTCTCAAAAGATTAGGTAAGTTGGAGAAGTGGAAGTAAGTAGGAAATTCATAAATTACGAAGAAAAACAAATTCGCTGAAATAGAGGTTTAGTTCTTAAAAGTGAGCTATGTTCCAATAGACTTAACACTGTACCAACCATATTCGATTCGTTTATTAAATCCAGATTCTCGTTACATCAGGGCTTGTTATAAGCAAATGTAACTGTTTATATAATCAATTGAAACAAATATATAAGACCTATAATAAGGACAATGAAGTTCTTAATTGGTGACAAAATTTAACAAATTAAGATTTTTTTAATAGTTATTTCACAACCACTTTAAACATTGTAGTGTGGCAGGATTTCTTGGTTGACTCTATGCATGATGAATAATTTTATTTTGCAAACCTAAATATAAATCAGAAACAAAAAATAACTTTAATTGGTTAAAAATAAAATATTTTAAATAAAAAGACTCCCACAACAACCAGTTGTTGGCCAAAGGAGTCATGGAATTTAAGCCAACTCAATTTTGAAGCAAATGGCTTTATGGGGGAAATGTAATAAGCAAAGTACAATGAACGCCTCATACTTTCACAAATAATAATCTGAAGCTGTGTTTTTATTTTTATAAATAAATTGACTTTTTGATATTTACAATGTTATATGATTTTGTGGCACGGGGATACATGCCACTATTGTCACAATGCATACTATCGTATCATTGCAGTATAGCAACTGAGATCATACTGAAACAAAAATAAATTAGAATTTAAAAAAAAGAATAAATTAATAATTAAAAAGGTTATTTGCTTAAAAAATAATAAGCTTATTTAACATAATTTACATACAGTATGTAGTCACAACGAAATGCTGATATTGAAAGAAGGGATATTTCTCACTCATTATCACTTACTCAAAAAAATAAATTTTCAGAAAAGAGTATGATTGCTCTGTCATGTGGAATATTTATAATCAACAATCCTTTGCATACTAGCTAGAGCAGATAAGTCTAAAATATTTTTTAGTCAGTTTTGCAGAAGTTCATAATAAAATAATCAGCAATAAAACTAAATTATATTTTATTTATGAATTGAAAAAAATAATAACTAAAATGAAAAAAAAAGAGATTGGTTTTTAAAAAAATTTTACTCAGTAATACTAATAAAAAGTCAGCTGCAATCACTGTCTGAGGAATATTCATAGTTAACAATTCTTCGCGTACTAGCATGAGCAATAGACGACTCTTCTTTAGAAGAAAGTTCAACAGATTCAGATGAAGAAGGATTACATTCATGTTGGAGAGGCTTAACTGAAGGCTTTAAATTCTCATTTTCTTTCAAATTAGTGCTAAAACATAAAGGTTTGTCCATAAGGTCCATGTTGACAAAAAATACAGGAGGATCATTCTTTTTAGGCTTTTCTTGTTCTAAAATTGGACAAGGAATAGGTTCAAACTCACTTTTATCTCTTACGTCAACAGGATCTGGAAAGATAGAAATGATTCAAAGGACAAGCATAAAAATAAGATATTTAAAACTAACATATAAATACTAATTTCAATAGTTTTTATAATTATATAAACAACTAATAATTGTTTACATTGACATTTTTGGTTACAGTTCATAACTTTTTATCTAAATATGAATAAAAATCAAGGGCCACAATCAATCATTTTTAGACAATGAATGGGTTACTTTAAATTGTATCAGAAATATTTGGCAAGAAACTTGTTTCATTTCAGGTTGTTAATAGATTATTATGATTCACTCTATCATTAGTCTGAAACAACCAGGTAATTTTACATAGAAAGTTTTTCAAACAGGAAAAATAAAGTAATTACGAAAAACTTGTAGCATTTATATTCCATTGAGAAAATTTCTGTAACAAATAAAATTATTTTGTTAATTTCAAATCAATTGCTTAAATTAATACAAGCACAATTTATTATTTAATTAGCTTTCCCTTAATTTAAGCACCAAAAAATAATTGTTTTCTTTTTGGGAAGATCATTAAAGAGAGGAAGGAAATAATTTTTTCGGATAACTGTAAAACATGAAACATTTTCTGGAACATTTATGGTTATCTTGGTTTTATTCGTATACACGATTAATTTATGCTCAGGTAATTTCACACATAGACTTTGATTTTTAGTGAATGTTTCGTTCCATACAAATTTTATCAACACTCTTGACTTCTCTGACCTTATTAAAAATAATTTAACAACTAAAAATATTTAAATTACTTTATCACAAAACATTTAGTCTAGTATAAAATAATTAAAATGTATTTAAAATAATCCAATTTGAATAATCAATTTGTATATTGAACTTCGTAGAATTAAAATTAGAAGGGATGTCCCAGTAGACACAAGACACTGGGAAAGAGAGGAAGATTGAGGCAACCTTGGGGTTGTTGTGAATGCAAAGAAATAAAAATGCTATACAGTTTCTCAATTTTGTGAGTCGAATTTTGCTTATAGTAATTCAGTTTAATAATAATCAAATTTGAGTCTTTTGTGAATCTAATTTTTTTCAACTCTGACCTATTAATACAAGAAGAAAAGTTTTATACCTTTTATTTGTAGCAGTATTATTATTTTTCCAATATCATATCATTTACATCACTAAATACTCATAGATGGCTAAATAAAATTTGACAAAAATCATAAAGCAAAGATTAATCTAAAATGAATCACTTTTATCCCAATTTTTCATTATCTCTCGGAGGCATAATAATGTGAACATTTTGAGTCAGATTAATTTCATTTAAAAATAATAATCTGACACACACAGGACCAAGGGTATGTTAGATAATTTGATTCTAATAGCATTGATTTTCCAATTGTATAAAAATTGAACTACATTTAACATAACTCAAAACAACTAGTGATTATAATTGCATTTAATAAAAACCTTAACTTGTGTTTAATTTTCCTATCATAAATAAAGATAACATAAAAAAAATCATTGTCATTATAGCAGTAATTGGATTGAATTAAAGGGGGCGTTAATGGCACAAGGTATAAAAATAAAGTCTGAGTTAAGATGATTATAATGAGTCTCCTCTCAAAAAGGGTGGCAGATGATCGAACATTAGATAATCAGGATTCTAATGAACTTAAATTTCTCAATTATACCCCTGAAACAACTCACAAATACATCTTTGTTACACTGGAATTAAAAAAAAAAGAAGTATTNTACTCAGTAATACTAATAAAAAGTCAGCTGCAATCACTGTCTGAGGAATATTCATAGTTAACAATTCTTCGCGTACTAGCATGAGCAATAGACGACTCTTCTTTAGAAGAAAGTTCAACAGATTCAGATGAAGAAGGATTACATTCATGTTGGAGAGGCTCAACTGAAGGTATTAAATTTTCATTTTCTTTTAAATTAGAGCTAAAACATAAAGGTTTGTCCATAAAGTCCATGTTGACAAAAAATACAGGAGGATCACTCTTTTTATGCTTTTCTTGCTCTAGAATTGGACAAGGAATAGGTTCAAACTCACTTTTATCTTTTACGTCAACAGGATCTGGAAAGATAGAAATGATTCAAAGGATCTACAAACATAAAAATCAGAAATTTAAAATTAACAGATAAATACTAATTTTTTAATTATATGAACAGCTACTAATATTTAAATTGATATTTTATTAGTTACAGTTTATAACTATTTAGTTCTTTATCTAAACACAAATAAAAATCAAATTAGACTCAAGGAATCATTTCTAGATAGTGGATGGGTTACTTTAAACAGCATCAGAAATACTTGCGTTAATAAAATCTTGTTTCATTTCTTGCTGTTAATGAATTATAATGAGTCATTATATCATTAGGGGTCTGGTTCATTTCATCGACAATCACTTCATCCACAGGCCATTTCATTGACAAGTCATGTCAGAAATTTCCCTCTTCAGCAGCATAGCTGACAAAGACATGAGGAAGAGGGTTAGAACAAAATTTTTTATCAACATAATTTTTGCCAATTTGTTTTCCAAGCTGGATTTTCATTTTATTTTTCCCCACATGCATTTTTTCCCCAAGATTTTTATAATACTAGGAAGTTCTGCCCCTTTCTCACTTCGCTCACCAACCTTCGTAATAGCCACTCTTACAACTTAGTTTGTTTTTTTCCTATATCGACCTTTTTTTTAAAGAGAAAATATAAATATTGAAATTTTATGTAAGAAAATTTTATTAATACGTCAATAGTAACAAAATTAACGATTACTTGCATATGAAAAAAAATCAACTGAGCTTGAAAAAAATAAATATCTAAACACCGGGAATATATAAATTTTTGATAAAACAAGAAGTAATTTTACAGGCCAACTATCTAAAAGATTTGTGTTTTTCGGATTAAATTCTTTGTAAACATCACCATTGTCATCATCATTGCAAAAGTTTGTTCCTTTTCTTTCTCTCTCTCTTTTTTTTTTTGAAAAGACTTTAAACTGTATTAATGCACTTTACTAATTGCGGGGGAACATTATATAAGTATAATTTTCTTTTTATCGACAGAAAATTTTTGCAGCTGAAATGGCCTGTTAACAAAAAGACCTTGTCATTGAAATTACCTATCGACCACATGGGTTCATTATCTCACAGATTCATTATATGCCATCTTTTTTTCCTTCCCAATTTCACCCGTCATTCACTCCCTACATCAGGAATCATTCACAATAGTTATTGCAAGTGGTTTTGCGATGATAATCTACAATAATGTACATTAAAAATTAATCTTAGAAATGAATGCGTTAAATATTACTAGAAAAAAATTGTGTAATATACAACTTAAATGTGTAAAATACAATTAATGTTTCGTTTTTGCAACATGATGTGAATAGAGGAGTAGGCAATTTTCAAATATAATGCTTTTTCCGGCAACTTCAACATACTATTAAGATTTTGCATCAGGCTAGGTTTAAAAAATTTCATCATAAATATACTAAATTACAAAGAATTGCAAGGGGCATAACGTCTGATGTAAAAAATCATAAAACTAGTTTCAAAATTACGCATGACTTTGCCAACAAAATAACCTTTTCTTAATATTGTCGACAGAATGACCCCTGTTGACGAAATGACCTTGTCGATGAAATGACCACGTTGATGAAATCACACTGCCAGTGAAACGACAATGTCGACGAAATGACCCTGTCCATGTAATAACCTTGCCAAAGATATGACCCTGTGGACGAAATGACCATGTCAACGAAATGACCCTGTCGACAAAATGACTTGTCAACGAAATGACCCTGTCGATGAAACAATCATGTGGACGAAACGATTATGTAGACGAAATGACTTGTCGGCGAAACGACCCTGTCGACGAAATTACCCTGTCGATGTAATTACCTTGGCAAAGATATGACCCTGTCGATGTAATAACCTTGGCAAAGATATGACCCTGTCGACGAAATTACTTGTCGATGAAATGGCCTGTCGATGAAGTGATTGTCGATGAAATGAATGCGACACATTATTAGTGTGTAACAACCAGATCAGTTTATACAGAAAATTTTTTAAACAGGGAAAAAAAAATTAATAAAGAAAAACTTGTAGAATTTTCACTTGACTGAGAAAATTTCTGCAACAAATAAAACTATTTCCTTAATTTCAAAATATATTAATTCATGATTAAATTAATACAAGTGCAATTTATTATTTAACTAGCTTTGCCTTTAATTTTAGCACAAAAAAAACAATTGTTTTATTTTTGGGAAGACCATAAAAGAAAGGAGGGAAATAATTTTTTCAGATTATTGTAAAACATTAAAAAAAAAGTGAAATATTTATGGTTATCATTTTCATATTTTATTTGTACACATGCTTAATTTATGCTCAGGTAATTTCACACATAGAATTTTTAGTGAATGTTTCTTTCCATACAAATTTTATCAACACTCTAGACTTCTCTGACCTTATTAAAAATAATTTAACTACTAAGAATATTTAAATTACTTTATCACAAAACATTTAGTCTAATATAAATTAACTTAATTGCATTTAAAATAATTCAATTTGAATAATCAATTTGTTATTTGTTTAGAGATACTTTTATGGTGGGTAAACAAAAATTCTTTAAATGTTATTGAACTTTGTAAAATTAAAATTAGAAGGGATGTCCCTGTAGACACAAGGCACTGGAAAGAACGGAAGATTGAGGCAACCTTGGGGTTGTTGTGAATGTGAAGAAATAAAAATTCCATACTGTTTCTCAATTTTGTGAGTCGAATTTTGTTTATAGATTGAGTTTAATAAAAGTCAAATTTGAGTCTTTTATGAATCTAATTTCTTTTCAACTCTGACCTGTTAACAGAGAAAGAAAAGTTTTATTCCTTTTATTTATCATTTTTCCAATATCATATCATTTACATCACTAAATACTAATAGATGGCTAGATAAAATTTGACAAGAACCATAAAGCAAAGATAAATCTAAAATGAATCATTTTTATCCCTATTTTGCATTATCTATCGGAGGCATAATGTTAACCTTTTGAGTAAGATTAATTTCACTTAAAAATAATAATCTGTCGCACACAGGACCAGGGGTATGTCAGATAATTTGATTTTAATAGCATTGATTTTCCAATTGTATAAAACTTGAACTACATTCAACATAACTCAAAACAACTAGTGATTATAATTACATTTAATAAAAACCTTTACTCATGTTTAATTTTTTATCATAAATAAAGATAACATAAAAATAATCATTGTCATCATAGCAGTAATTAGATTGAATTAAATGGGGGTTCAATGGTACAAGGTATCAAAATAAAGCCCGTGTCAGGTTGTTTATAATGCGCCTCGCCTCAAAAAGGGTGTCAGACGATCGGACATTACATAATCAGGATTCTACTGAACTTAAATTTCTCAATTATACCCCTGAAACAACTCACAAATACTCCTCTGTTACACTGGAATTAAAAAAAGGAAGTATTAAAAAAGAGTATGAAATAATAAACTGAATTTTTACTAAAAATTGACTCTCTTGTATAAGCATACATAATGCACTAGTAATATAAAGAAAAAAACTGCTTTATAGGAACATCTCTTTTTACACAAAAAGTTTTTATATTTTAAGTAACATAACAAAAAGTGTTTTGTACATGATATAAATTAAAAAGAAAATCATCTGATTGCATATTTTGGATACATTTCATTGTAAATGTATAAATGAAATTGCAGGAAATAAAATTAGATATCTGGATTAAAACTAAATTATACAAAAAATAGCACATTAGATCTAATACAAACAATTTAAATCAAAATGCTACAGTTTGTTAAGATATATTTGTTAAATTATTAATAAATAAAATGATCCAATTAGTTAAAATATTACCATCATTGAATTTCCGTTTATAACCTCTACTAGTCCATGGAATAGGATCTGTAGCATCTGGGGATAATTGTTTTATCTTTCGAACAAATGCTTTGAATTCCCTTTCCAGCTTTACAATTTTTTCTCCGCATTCTGCAATATGTTGATCAGAATAACAAGTAACCTGAAGATAAGTATAAAACAAAATTCAACAGTTTAAAACTAAAAGACAATGACATTTTACTTCCGTGCATAGTTTGAAGAACTTAGTACATATTTTTAAATTAGATACACAAAATGTGTAGTTTTTGAATGGTTAATGTGCTGCTCTCTTCCTTTCAAACAAAGTTTTGCTATAAACAAATATATAACTAGCATAAGAAATTTTGCAACAGTCTTTCAAACTAATTTTAATAATATAATTTAATACAAAAAAAATTATAAATTTCATGTTAAAAAATTCATAGAAACTAATTCAAAGTGTTAAATTTCTCAACATTTCATTGTTCTGAAAAGAAACGTTTCTATTGCGAAAATATGCTCAGAATAAATGTTAATTAAAAATAAAGGTATTGATATTTAAAAATGTAAGAGATTTATGTTCAGCAAAAAATAATAAAATAAATTTTTTTCAAAAGGAAAGTATAAAGCCAATGCAATTTTAATATATTATAAAAAAAAGAGTCAATATATAAGTTTGTAAAACCTTAAATGTTTGTAATTCCAAAATATTACACATATCTTGTCTCTGAACTTTTAAAACAAATTGATAAAGTTCCAATTTCACTAAAGAATAATTAAAATAATTATTGATACAAAAATTGAATTCATTGCATGGTTCTTGGTAGCAAACAAAAAATGGGGGGACTCTCCTTTAAAAAAGTTGTACATCACTAACTTAAATGCATTTTAATTTCTTAAATGAAAAATATTTTCTTAAATACTCTAAATTCTAAGTTTTTAAAATCGATATGATACCTAAATAAATTTTCTTACATTGATTTAGAAAACAAATATAGTATCCTTTCCAACCAATCATTGAAATTTGGAATTTTTTTAAAAATCAAATCTAACATATATAATTGATTGTCTTCAAGCAAATAAATTTAGTTATTGGAGCAGATTGAAGAAAATATTTATAGTATCCTACACATGAAAATAAAATTCTAGTGTCTAAGAGTTTATAACATAAATTTTTATAATAAGTATTAGAAACTTATACAAGTGGTCGAAAGAAATTACTCAGCAAGATGGAAACAAGTTAGTCTTCTCAAATGAGAAACTTTTTGTACTGAAAAAACTTGCAAACCCTAAAAAAATTCCGTCGTCAGTATTGCGTAAAGACGATTCAATAAATAATTTGGGGAGCTTCACCAAAGAGAAAAAAGTTCTGTAGCCTCTCATTTATGAGGGAGTTAAAATTTGAGCATAAGTCTATAAAAAAGAAATTTTGGAAAAAGTACTTTTGTCTTATCTCTAAACTATGACAAATATTACTACTAGAGACAAATATTATTGCTTTCAGTTAGTTTATGTTTATTTGCATAATGCAAGCATAGCCCAGAGACAATATGGCTGATTATTAGAAAAATATGAATAGTCAAAAGCCCTCTGGATCTTAATCCATTAGATTATTTTGCATATAAGTCATCTAGACAAATACTGAACCACTTTTGGAGCTTATAGACTTTTTAGTACAGCTCATTTTGATTTGTCTATGGTGATATCCCTATTTTAGCAAGACTGCGATTTGTATGGAAATTTTGGCCCGTGCACTGTGAAACTCAAATAGCATTAACATAAGGGGACCTGTAATAACTAATAGAATTTTTTTGAGTAGCAGCTTATTTCACTTCAGTCAAATACTTGAATAGCTTAGCTCAGCTTGAAAGTTCAAAATAAAAGTTAAAAAAAATGAGTAAAATTTTGATTTCTTAGGAAAAGATCATACATACTTAATTTTTTTGCCGAGTCATTAAAATTGCGGATATTGGTGAAAGGTTACGAATCACAGTCAGAAATTAATTTCCTGACTTTTCCAGACAGATTTTATTAAATTTTCCTGATTTTTGTGAATAATGGCATAAATTTTATTATTAATTTGGTGCAAGAAAAATATTTTTTGAGAGAAAACTAGACAGTCTAACATAAACTTTTCAATTCTGTGACATTTATCTGATTTTTCCAGATTTTTTTTAAGGAAAAAAAAAAAAAAAAAAAAAAAAAANAAAAAAAAAAAAAAAAAAAAAAAAAAAAAAAAAAAAAAAAAGATTTTTCCACTGTTTTCCACGATTTTTCTGTTTTATTTTCACACCATAAATAACAGGTTTTTTTTTAGCATTTCTTACATTAAAAGTGCAAATTTTTTCTCAAAAGTAGATCACAAAAANAAAAAAAAAAAAAAAAAAAAAAAAAAAAAAAAAGACTTTCAGGTGTCTGCAATTAATTTAGTTTTGTATGAGTTAATAATATGTATTTACTCTTTATAGTACTAAAAATATCTAGTTTGTCTTAGAATTTAAAGAAAAAAACCTATGTAAAGTAAAATTAAAACTGAAGTTTTGCATCCAATGTATTTTTTCTACAAAATTAACTTATAGTAGGTCTTCAACTTGTTCCGGTCAAAATTAATGTTTTTTTTTTTTACTACATATAAATAACTTATATCTTTAGCTTTTAAATAAATTCTAATTCTACATTTGTTTTAAACACATGTTTTTGCTAACAAAAATGTTAAGCATGAAAAAAACAAACAAACTGAATTTAACTAAATAAATTGCACGTTTATTTAAAAAGATGTATATATTTTTGCCTGTAATCATTTTAATGGTCAACATTAATTACTAGAGATACATTAAGTGGGTATCTTGTATCAATTGATGGTGACATAATACATACATAAAAATCTGAACAACACAGAAAAAAGTATTCAGGCTATTCGGTTCCACTTTGCTAACTGTAGATATTAAAATTGCTTTCAACATATTCCTTCCATTAGAGGTTTAACATAAAGAGGATAAAAGCAGATGCTATCTACAAAAATCACTAAAAATCTTCTATCATCAAAATCATTCAAATTAAACCCTCCGAAATTCTGCATGCAGTTAAGATTTTAAAAAATACATGAAAAATAAAGAGTTTCAATACAATATCATAATAAATAAATTAATTAATAACATAAAATAAAAAAGGTACTCTATTTAGGAAATAAATGGTGAAAACTAAAAAGGAAAAAAAATTAAATTAGTGTTAACATGCATAAAAACAATGTAAAAATTAAAAATGGAAAGTTCATATGCTTAGATTGAATACCTGCGATTTTTTTAAATAAAAATCTATATCTCGTTTGATGCTGGGAAGCCATTTCTTAATTTCTTCTACAGTATGGAGGGAATCCTGCAAAAAAGAGGGATATTTTTTTATTACTTTATTGAAAATAAAATGCAAAATATCAAAAATAATAAGCATATCCAAAATGATTAGATATTAAACATAAAAGTATATCAAATATAAAAGCATATTGTATATGAAAATACTTAACAAACAAATACACAACAGACATAAAAACAAAATGAACAATAAATCTTTTATTGAAGCAAAAAAGGTAAAAACTACTTTTTCAGATAATGTTTTGTTTATTTGTTAGTTCTATTTTATTTGTTGTTAATGTTAGTTCTTTGATGAGTCACTAAAGTACCTACAATTTTTTGTGGTAATATTTCAAATATCAATTGCGTAGTTATTTACACTATCTAGACTAAATTTATTTGAAGTAGAATAATTGGAATCTGAAGTAATTGGAAATAAAAATACTTTGGAATATAAAATTTTTTAAACTGTTTTGTCTATAGATTTTCATCTATAAATTAAGCAAAACAAGATTAAGTTTTATGTGCTACTTAATTTTAATATTATTATGACCATTTACTTAATATTTTGCACTCAAATATGACACAATGAAAATTTGGCAAAGCAGATAAAAGAAAATTATCTATTTCAGAGAAAAATATGCTGATTAAATAAATATATAGTTAGAAATAAGGACTAATAATAATTTTTATTGAAATTTACTAAAATAGCAATGATTAAAATTCCAGTGGTCTATTTAATAATATTTATAGTAGTGACAAGTGAACTTAGAGACAGTTTTTTTTGAGAAATCAAGAAAAATATAAAAGAAGTTTATAGAAAATATAGTATATATTTTTAACAACCTTAAATATTTTATAATAGAAAAAATATATTGTCTGGAATATCTCATACAATGTATTCTAGACAATTTATTTTTCAATTAATATTAGAATTTGTTCCTATATATTAAAATTTGTAATAATAAATAAATAAAAAAGAAAAATTTTTATATTAACAATTAATATTGTACTGCTAAATAATGATATTAATGAAGATAATGCTTAAAGATTATATTTTTATACACACTGACTAACAAACATGAAACTTTTTTTTTTAAACATGCTCTTCTAAAACAATATTTAGGTACTAAATGCTCATTTGCATGTTAAATGGAGTTGTAAAGTTATAAATAAGCTCATTTAAAATCTTCAATTATCATCTTTTATCGTTTATTTTTTAGTTATCATTGTTTTATTCTCTTTGCACATTAATGGAACAAAAGTGAATTTTTTCATACAAAGTGTTAATCAATAGAAAGATGTATATTGTTTTTTAATGGTTGGTTACTTTTACTTTAGGGCTTGAAATTTTATTTAACTTTCTGCTTAAAAAAACAATTGGTTTAAACCTAAAAAAAAGGGTTTGGGTTATTTTTTTCTCTAAACCATGAGTAGTAGTAATAGTACTTTATTTATGCCACCTAAGATTTGCAGAATGGTCTGAAAAACACCTAAGGGGATGATCTGAAGACATGCCATAACAGTTTTAATTACTGCGGAAGGGATGGTTTCCTTCTTTGGAACCCTGACAACTTGAATGAGAGATCAAGCAGTTTAAGGTAGAACACTTTTATGAGGTTTGATACTGAATTCTCCTCAGTCCCTTTGCAGGTTGATCAAAGTAGTCACCCTCCCACAGGCTGACCACTGCCAGTAATGCTTAACTGGGCAATGGCGGGACTAATAATTATTACTAGAGTCTGAAGTGACATGACATTATTCAAACACATATTTTGCAATTTAACAAGATATAAAATGTTTCAAAAAATTCACTGTGAATTTTATGTTATGTATAAAGTTAAAATAAAATTCCATAGAATTCATATATAAATTTTTTTTTTAATT
>NC_092207.1:95575692-95597324 GCF_043381705.1 Parasteatoda tepidariorum
TATAACCATGCAACCGAAACATTTAGCCGTTGGAAAATTAGAATAAAAAGTTATAAATAGATTTTTGTTTTCGATTAGAGGCGACAGTGAATTTATATGTCTGCATAATAATGAAATAAAAAGAAAGTATCCGTTACATTGATCTGGAAGAGAAGAAATAAATATTTTATGTTCGCTTAAAAAGATTAAGTTTTTGATTGATTTTTAAATGTAATTCTATTAATAAAAAATCAGCTTAAGTAATGAAAGATATTTTAAAAGATAGAAAATAAATATTCAATATTGGGTTTAAAAGAATACCTTGGCGATCACGAGTCGCCAACAAATTTATGTGAATTAATATAACCATGAAACCGAAACATTTAGCCGTTGGAAAATTAGAATAAAAAGTTATAAATAGATTTTTGTTTTCGATTAAAGGCGACAGTGAATATATAAGTCTGCATTAGTAATGAAATAAAAAAAAGTATCTGTTACATTGATCTAGAAGAGAAGAAATAAATATTTTATGTTCGTTTAAAAAGATTAAGTTTTTGATTTATTTTAAATATATCAAAAACTTAATACCTAATAAGCTTCTATTAATAAAAATAAGCTTAATTAATGAAAGATATTTTAAAAGATAGAAAATAAATATGTAATGCCAATTGTGGCATCACAAGTATATTTATATGAAGTAGAATATTTGGAATCCGAAGTAATTGGAAATAAAAATATTTTGGAATATAATTTTTCTAAAATTGATTTGTCTATAGATTTTCATCTATAAATTAAACAAAACCAGATTAAGTTTTATGTACTACTTAATTTTAATATTATTATGACCATTTACTTAATATTTTGCACTGAAATATAACACAATGAAAACTCGGTAAAGCAGATGCCCTCGAGACAGAATATTATCCACTTCAGAGAAAAATATGCTGATTAAACAAATATATATTTAGGAATAAGGATTAATAATAATTTTTACTGAAATTTACTAAAATAATAATAATTAAAATTCTAGTGGTCTATTGAATAATGTTTATATTAGGGGACTGTAGTGACAAGTGAACTTAGAGACAGCTTTTTTTTTTTTTTTTTGAGAAATGAAGAAAAATATAAAAAAAGCTATTAGAAAATATAGTATACATTCTTAACAACTTTAAATATTTTATAATAAAAAAAATATATTATCTGAAATATCTCATACAATGTATTCTAGACAATTTATTTTTCAATTTATATTAGAATTTGTTCCTTTATATGAAAATTTGTAATAATAAATAAAAAACAAAACAAATTTTTGTCTTAACAATTATTATTAATGTTACATATTGTACCGCTAAATAATGATATTAATGTAGATAATGCAAAAAGATAAAATTTTTTTACACACTGAACTTTTTTTTAAACATGCTCTTTTAAAAACAATATTTAGGTACTAAATGCTAATTTGCATGTTAAATGGAGTCGTAAAGTAATAAATAAGCTCATTTAAAATCTTTAGTTATCATACTGTTTCATAATCTTTGCTCATTAATGGAACAAAAGTGAAACTTTTTGAATTTTTCATACAAAGTGTTAATCAATAGAAAGATGTATGTTGCTTTTAATAGTTTGGTTACTTTTACTTTGGGGCTTAAAATTCTACTTAACTTTTTGTTTAAAAAAAAAACTGGTTTTGGGTTTTTTTTCCTTCCCAACCATGAGTAGTAGTACTTTATTTACATTACACAAGATTTGCTTAACTGTCTGAAAAGCACCTCAGAGGATGATCTGAACACATGCCAGTACAATTTTGATTTGAATTGAGGAAAGGATGGCTTCCCTTCTTTGGTACCCAGACAACCTGAATGAGAAGTCAAGCAGTTTAAGGTAGAACAGTTTCATGAGGTCTGATACTGAATTCTCCTCAGTCCCTTTGCAGGTTGATCAAAGTAGTCACCCTCCCGCACACTGACCACTATCAGTACTAATGCACGACTAATAATTATTACTAGAGTCTGAAGTGACATGAAATTATTCAAACACATATTTTGCAATTTAACAAAATATAAAATGTTTCAAAAAATTCACTGTGTATTTTATGTTATCTATAAAGTAAAAATAAAACTCCACGGAATTCATATATAAATTCATTAATTTCAAAATCATAAAAAAAAAACAGAAATTATTTTATTTTAAATGTTGAGCAGTATGCTTATAAAAAAGGATAGGACTGCTAAAACTAGGTGCAAGAGAAATAGTTACTTCAGTTTTGCATTCCTATTGCTTGCTTTGAAAAAGACAATTTAGTTCATTTCTGCACCAATCAAATAGGGCAGTCAACTTTATTCTGCACCAATTCAGTTATTGCTGCTTCAATTGTTTTGAAAAGTAAGATTGAGTGAACATAAAAAATCAATCTAACTTTTTATGATATAACATTTCAAATCACTAAACAATAAAAATTTTAAAGTGGAGCTGTCTGCCTTTTTCACACAAGGATTCAATTTAATGAATTCAACACATGTAGTTTGTATAAGAAATTCAATAATTAAGATCAAAAGTTTTTAAGAATGCATAAAAACTGAAAGATGTAATACTAATACGGAAAGAAAAATAGTAATATTCAAACTGTAATGGGAATATGAAGATAGCAGCTATCTTTGACTATAAATTTATATTTTATATAACAGGAAAAAATCAAATTACCTAACAAAAAGTATTCAATAATAAGGTTTAAGGAAACCAAAAATTTATAATACACTGAAACGATGCGGGGTTGCGAAACAGTTAACATTACTTTTAAAAGATTAACTGCTAAACAAAAAAAATTCATTAATAACTTTTAACAAAAACAAAAATTTATAATATAGTGTAACCATGTGAACGCAAGATTACAAAACAGTAATAAAGTTATAATTGACATATCTTCATTACAAATATGATAGGATATAGATTATTTCTCAATTCTCACTTATTTATACTGATTTTTCATTTAAGAAATAATGTTTGTCATCACGTACGCTAAAAAATATTTTTCCTTCAAAAAAGATTTCAATAGAACAGAAAATAATATTCTAAATATTTATAGAAAACATTTACAGTATTATCATTAAAGAAAGTAATAATCAAAATATTTTTCTAAAGGGTTAAAAATAATATAAAAATAAAACTTTAAATGTAAACCTTTAGGAAGAATATACTTACTAACTTAGGTCTTGCAGGATGAGCTTCTTCATACTCTAGAATAATATTTTGAATATTAGTTGTATAAAATTGCCCTTTTCATTAAATGGTAAAATTATAATTCTTATAATTCCTGAAGAAAAAATATTAAATAAATAAACAGTTATAAAATAAAATTACAGATCACTCCAAATCATATAGGCTAAGTCCTGAACTAGATGACAAAGAAATGTTCCTGTTATAGTTGGGAACAATTATAACAAGAATAATTGTACTTGACAAATAGTATACTAGACAAATAGACAGTTATTATAATTTATTTTTTTAAAGTAGAGAAACATTTATAAAAAATGCTGATCTCATTATTACACTCTTCCTATCATTAGTTTGAAAATCTTATTAAAAGGTGACATGCGAGTAGACACAATGAAACAGGTCGAAACAAAAAAGAAAGGTAGACATAAAACTATAGTTTATTTGTACAACAAAAGAGAAATAACAGCATAAAACCATGCATAAATGGGTGGTATCTGCATCAGAGCTTAGGTAAAGTGCCATAATTCACGTTGACAATTTGTACATCTTAGGGGACGTGCCATAAATAATTTTTCTGATCGACTCCAAAAACTATGGAATATTTAACACTTTATCACACACTAGTGAAATCACTAACCTATAAAATGCCATGTGAAATAAAAAGGTTAAGTAAAGAACCATAAATCTGGAACAATATAATATAATTTACTTCTAAAATTTTAAAGGCCTGTCTAAAAATAAGACGATACTGTTGATCTAACATTAAAATAGTTTCTGGTAGTTTTATTTGAATAATAAAATTATCCTTTACTGAATTTGCATTTGTAAAACAAAATTTTTTCCTAATAATAATAATAGTAAAAAAAAAAACTAGAAACAAGAGATCTAAAACTTAGCGTAAATAATTAAAAATGTGAAGTTTTGCACAAAAAATTTTAATATTCTATAAAAAATATGGCACAACAAACTTTTAGTTAATAATGAATAGAGAAAAGTTGCACAAATAGTTAATACAAGGAATAAAATAATTAAAAGTACTTTTTTTTTCAGCTGACAAATATAGGCGATTAAGCCTTCCATAATGTTTCTCTTCATTTCTAGCCATTGCTTGGAAACTGAAGGTAAAGAAAATTAGTATTTTAAATTGCCATACATCATAAAAAAACTTAAAATTATTAATCTTCATATGATAACAATTCTCATTAATGTTTATACCCACTCATTCTATCAATTGTTATTTTGTATTAGTTTAAGATTTATTAATAACTGAATTATTATTTTGTCTTGTAACTTTTCCTCTAAAATAAAATTGTTCTCTTTTGAAGTAAAAATTTAAACTCAAAAAGTATTATTCTTGGTAAAATCTTAAGAAACCCAACCAGTTCAGGTTTGTCTCTTTAAAAAAGCACATGATTTTTTAAACAAGTTAAAAATAATATAAAATGAAAAGATAATGAAATAGTAATAATTTATAAGACTTATCTTATAAGTTTATGATTCTCACTCACAAACTTAAAGTGTTAAAATTAACAAATAAATAAACAAATTGACATATAAAGTTATTTGCCTTAAATTTATCATAACAGAAAACATTCTCTTTTTTATTTTAGATAATAAGTTGATACAATAAATGAGGAATTAAAAAAAATAGTTAAAATAAACTTTTAAAATGCATACTTTAACATTTAAATGCCTTACTCTTTATCTTTCTTTTGCTCCATTTATCCAGTCTACGTTTCTAATTTAGCAAAAAGCTTTAACAATAGTAAAAAAAATCTAGATATAATTTTTTTTAAATTAGACCAAAAGTTTACCCACATGGGCTGCTTGTATTTTCCTCGAACTTTGTTCTGCACCCGTGAACTAAACAAATTTAAAACTAATGTTTAACTGTAATATGTGAAGCATTAACTAAATGAGACATTTTTTCCACTGATTCAATCAAACTATTCAAAAAATAATTTAACATAGATTTTTTGTAATGTAGTTAGATAGAAGTGGGTGCAGTTCAGAGGAGCAGAATTTTGTCTTATATTCAACAACAAGAATTTTGTCAGTTTAAATGATCAGCAAAAATTGTCAACAGTAAACAACTTGTAATATACAGTGAAACCTCTCGGAGCGGCCACCTTCTGTTCCACAGTAAAATGGTGGTTAGGTAGGTTGTTCATAGAGTTTACCTCCTTCAAACTTCAAAATGTTATTGAAGGTACACAATTTTTTGAAAAAGATTTTAATTTTACTCACTCTTTATACGGAAATGCCACTTGTGTTGACCAGAACCAGATTGATGAAAATTTTTTAGAGTCAATAAAAATAATCCTTACTGATATAATTATGTGCAAAAACAAATTTACCAGCTATGAAATATAGAACTACATAACAGAACCCGTTATCCGGAAATCAGTAAACCGGAAAACCAAAAAACCGGAACGAAATTCGTTCAATTTTCCCGCCATTTTTTTTTAAAAAAAATGTTTTTTTCCTCATAAGATTTTAGGTTTTTTCTTTCTTTTTTGAAAGATGTTTACCTTACCATCATTTTGGAAATAATCATTAGTGTATTACTTCGTTTTTTCAAGATTATTTCCAGATATTTATTTTTTTAGTTGGGTTTAACAATAAAAAAACGGCTTTTTGTAGTGATTCAGAAAACCGGAAAAATCAGTTATCCGGAATAGCAATGGTCCCGATCGTTCCGGATAATCGGTTTCCTACTGTATTTTAAAAAAATAAACAACTATGCTTTTGTTTAGGTTTGTGTTCAATTTTACATCATAAAAATTAGTTACCTTTAAAGTTTGTTTGTTTGAGATGCCTATTTTTTTCTATAAATTTTTTTTTTCTAATTCAGCTTTCAACTTTAAAAATATATCATTGACAGCATCGCCTTCAGTGCACTCTGACGGCAGCAAAAGGTTGTAATCACTTGTCAAAAAAAGCTCTCTATATAAGAGCTTCACACAAATATTTTGAATACATTTTAATCTACTTATTTTTTTGCTTTAATATTTTTGTTTTCTTATATGACCTTTAAAATGCATTTGGTGCAAAGGTTTACTCGGTTGCTGGGAGAGGTTTTGATGGTCTCTTCCAAAGGTTTTCTTCAACACAAAGTCTATGAAAAAACTTCTGCACGACCCAAAAATGGACATACATAGAGCAGGTTGGTACATACTACTTTTTGTAAGGTTGCACTGCACAATATTTAACTTAACAAATAATTAAATACTTTCTTTTTGAAGATAAGTTAATTTTTGCTTGCAAACTAAATTTGAAAAAGTTATCTTTATTACAGTGATACCTGAACATTCTTGGGTGTTCCATCCCAAATGAAATCTAAACTCTTTTAAACATGGACTCAATTTAATCGTTCTTGATATTCTTTGTGAACCTTTTGTCTCAAATTGCCTCATCAATTAGGTATACTTTTTTACATGATAAATTTTTTCTTTTTAACAGCATATATATCATTTTTCACACGACAAATTATTCTGTACAGACTTTAATTTGAGTATTCTCAGCTTTGCAGGCAAAGTCTATAAGATTTTCAGATGAAAATAGGGATAATTTGGATTAATTCATATAAACTATATAAAATTTTCTCAATAGAAAAATTAACTTTTGTATATTTGTCTTAAAATACACTAAATCATGTTCTTTTTTAATCAAATATAGTATATATACAGGAGTCAGTCCAGGCCAAATTTACAACCGTTTAGCGGTACGTTCACAAATTCAACTTAAGGAAAAACGGTAGTTTCACAAAATATTTTTTCTTAAAATTTTATTTTTGTATCCCGTAGGAAACGATAAATCCATATTTTTGAGTTGATTTTTTAATATAATTTTTAATTTTCACAAATTATGTCTAAATTTTCACAAAATAGGTACCTCTCATAAAAACCTAGATAGACCCCTGATATATCACAGGAAGAATTTCATTATTTTTAAATGCTACAAATTTTGATGATCACTTGGAAAGACACATAAAAACTTTTTTTTTTTTTTTTTAATGGCAGGCACTGAATTTGAATCTTTGCCTATACTATGCCAGAATTGTTGCTCATTTCGCGTTACCCAGTGGGCACCTGTGAACCAAAGTCACGGAGGCGAGCAATATTGCCCACGCCACAAACCCGTTTATAGGGTGGGCCATACTCACACAACAGAGGACAGCACAAAGAGAGAGAGAAACATCCATGCCCAGAGCGGGATTCGAACCCGCAGCCTATGGCTTCGCAGTCAGGCACGCTAACCGCTCGGCCACCAGGCCGGCGGCACATAAAAACTAAAATAAAACAATCAAATGAGAGGTTTAGATAACAGGGTATAAATCATAGCCACCCTTGGGAAAACTATTCCGTTCCTTTTTTTAAATTTTTGCAAGTTATAACACACACAGTTAAGCTATCCTTTTGCACCAAGGCGAAGGTAGGTGGCACGAACAGGTACTGAAACAGAAATATCCCCCCATGGGAATATCATACAATCCATGATAAATACAATTAAAACAAACCTTATTCTGACTACTTTTTCAATAAAGAATGCAAAATTCTTAATTATGTTTTTAGGTTTTAATTAAAAAGAGTTATATGCAATGTTTCATATAATTAAAAAAAAAAAACTAAGAATAGCTATAAGTGACTCACCTAATTTATGGTAGAATTGAATACTTTTTAAGGAATTAGAAAGTTTTGATGCAGCAAACAAAATAATAAAACTATTTATAACATTTATTAGCAAATTTTAAACAAAAGCTACAGTCATGAATTTGTACGAAGACTACATAGCAAGTTTTTTAACAACCTCAAGTATTTTAGCACTATCTAAGTTTTTAACCGATACAACTGATTCTTTTCCTAACTCATATCTGGCATATATTTTTGGTTCAGCGTTTTTACATTCGCGAATTAATATTGGAAATAGAGGATTAGTTTTCTTTATAGGCACGTAATGCTTTTGGATGAATTCTCGAATGCCTGAACTCTCTTGGGAGTTTTGACACAAATGAAATCGAAATTCTTTTAAATATGGACTTAATTTAATTGCTTTTGACATTATTAGTCCACTGTATGAACTTGAAAGTCTCAATTTGCCCGATAAAAAAGTAAACAAACAATATCTAGAATTTGATCAAAAAAATTTTGAACCGTAGGCATTGCATAACTCGTTTTCAGTTCAAATTCATATTGTCGAACACTGGTCAAAGTGAAAAAATGAGAAAACCGGTTGATTCAGATGAAAAAAAGCTTTTTAACGTTCATAAAGTATTGTAACAAGTAACAGTTAACTGATAAGTATGAAATTTGTCTCAGGATTTGATAAATTATAAAGCATTAATTGATTCGAAAATCAAGAACTTTGATTCCTGAAATTAAATTCATGCATTTAGAATGCAATATTAATCTTGAAGTGTAAATAAAGTTAAAAACACAAAGTAAGGCCAAAGCAGATTAGTAGAGCCAACATTCTCAAGTAAAATTCATAACCGCAACCGTGATTTTGCTACAGAAAAATAATCATTAGAGTGATCGTCCCCAACTTCGTACCTTTCACGTAAAGAAAATGGTAAGTTAATATTTAAATCTTAATTAATCTCTGTAACTAAGAACTCTAAGTATACAATTCATTGTTAAAAGATATTATTATAGTTTCTTTTTTGAATTTCAATCGTAATTTATCATCTTAGGTGCACTAAATAGAAACCTCATTTAATTTTCTATAAACTGGCGATCTTTTATCACAGTGTGGTACATTTGCAGTAAATTTATTTTCTTATATTCTTAAAATAACTTCTAATTTCACATGTTCTGCAAGCTTCCTTAGTTGTTAAATTGTTTAAAATTTTGTTGCCGAACATTATTGTAATATATCAACATCGTGCAGTTTTTTAGACTTAAGTTTGGTAAAAAGGGTTTCTAATTTTAAGAGTTATTTGATAGATTTATTAGTCTATATAAATTTAATCTTTGTTGTGTAGGTAATATTGTTGGCTTAAAATTTTGTTGCCGAACGTTGTTGCTTAGCTTAAAACGGTAACTCTGAAACTATGTGTCAATATACTGGAAATATACAGCCTTGTATGATTAGAAAGTTTGCAGTAGCCTAATATTTCCCGTGAACAAAATTTATTTTTAAAATTTGTGGGTTTAAAATAATATTCATTTCTGAAATAGTGTTGGTTTGTGATCATAAATAGATTTTTTTTTGTTTTACGTTTTTTACAATCAGATATATAGCTTCCTCATGATTGCTTAATTTTCTCTTCATAAGTTCAATTGGACATTCTGCACCCTTGGTTTTCTTGTATACACAGATGCTAGAATCTCATTTGTTTGGGACATTTACCTGTGATGCGCCAACTACAATCACCAAGGACGCAAATAGAATAAGCAGCAACTTCAGTGTAGAGGCCCGCTAGAAACTAGAAAGGTATAATAAATCATTGCGTCCCCCGGCAAACATCTGCAGGTTTTTTTTTCAAGAAAGTTTACTGCTATTTGGTACCTTGGAGATTATAGTTGTCGTGTCATGTCAGGAAGAGGAAATATCCCCCCATTATTAATGCCTTAAATGCTATTAAGCACACAAATTAAGAGATATAGCAGCTAATTGATCTTAATGGCTTGGGAGCATATTTAAAGTCGAAATTGATTAAATGATCAACTAAAATAATGAAGAATCATTAGACCTGTCTAATGGATCCAAAACATGAGAGAAAATCCTTGAGAAAAATTTTCTGTGCTATAAATGTGTGTAGCTTATAGGAACAATGTAATTTTGAACTATAAAGATTATTTGAGGAAGCTGACTGATATCAGCAAATACATCAAAATATGTTGCTTAAAGCTTGTGGGTCTGTTGTATGGATCCCTCTTCCTTGATATTTAAGATCATTTATTAACCAATGAGATCTAGAGTTGGAGGTAGGTGTAAGATCAAATGGCTTGACTATGGAAGAGAATTTTAAAATACTGAATTATTGGAGAACAATCGCGAGGAGAGCAGAATGGAGAAGTTCTATTGTAAGCTCTGGCCTATAAAGGGTTATCGTGACAATATAAGATTTTTGAGATAATTTTATGCAATGCTGCAACTTTTCCGAATGTTTTTTGCTGTGGGATTAAAGATGACTGAACTCTGTTTAACGGAACTCCAACATTATAAAAGATCATAAACTAACCCTCCAAATGAAGCAATAATTATTTTGAAAATGTTTAATGTGATAAAATGTTTTATATTTTCAAATAAAAAATGGCACTTTGGGATTATCCAGTTGACCATTTTTGCCAAACCTGATATTATCGCCCTAAGTTAACTTCTGTGATAACTGCAAATTTTTTCCTACTTCAAGAATTATTCATTGTGTAATTATAAAAAAATAGTCTTTTACTTTATTCCGGTTCTTTTTATTACATATTTTTATGTTTACATATTTTATTACTAAGTTAAATGTTCTTAGAAAGTTTAATTTAAAAATTGCTTTTCATTATGATGGCACCAAAGATTTTTGTGAGCATTGACAGTTCTGCAGGATAATCCCGAAGTACCGTAAAATGTTGATAATAGTCATCAGAAATTCTTAATTCAAATAGCTTGACACGTAAAATATATTTGGAACTGTATAAACATTGTTTTAACTGTCGATTTCATTCTTATTTAGACGAAAGGTACATCAAGTTTTGGTAAACGGAGGAACAAGACTCACACCCTTTGCAGGCGTTGTGGTCGTAGTAGTTATCACATCCAAAAGTCATTGTGTGCACAATGTGGATATCCTCATAAAAGATTAAGGCATTGTGAGTTTCTTTTTAAATTGTTTAGTAGAATTGAATTGGTATTAAAGTCATGTTTAATTTTTATGTTAAGAATTGAACAATTAGTAAAATTGAATATAATTGTAAAATATTTGTTGTGTATGTTGTATAATATAAAATCTTTTGGTTTCTCGAAACCATTAGTCCGTAGACTTTCACTTATCAATAACATAATGCGAAGAAACTTTCCTTAAATCTTGTTACTGAGATGTTTAAATACATTTGATTATGGTGGTTTCATGGGTTTTTGCCATTTTGTATATTTGGAACTACGTCAGCTTTTGCTATTATCGCAATATTTATTCACTTGTTTTGAAATATCAAGCATTGATTTCTGTATTTGCCTATTTTATAAGATCCACCTTGCAATTAGTATTCATGCTATAAAAGTCATTTAAAAAAAGTGCATAAACGAGGTGATCTCTTCATATTTACATGTTTAAAAGCTCGATTTCATTATAATATTTCGGTTTTTATCTACATGTTTTTAAAATCATTTCGGTTTTTATCTACATGTTTTTAAAATCAGTGTTGCAATTTTTGTTCATGTATTTTTAAAATCCAATATTTCAATTTGTATTCCAGCATGTGCAATAAATATTTAACATTGATTATCTTATTTTTATGGGCTACACCTTGCAATTCATATTAGTGTAATTACAAATGCAATATTGCAATTCTTGTGAGTCCTAAGATTTTTCTTAAATTAGTTACTGCAAAAGTGTGATATTCTTTATTGGTAGGTAATTGAATTATAAATCTTATTTCAAAAAATGTTAAATATGAATGGTATATATAGTGATATCTGGAACATCGAATTTTCGGGGTTTTTAAACTTAATGTCATTATCACACCTGTGTTTCATTGATGATCTTCAAAGTAATAGATAATGATGTTATACATCTTTCGGGACTGAAACTTTATGTAGAAAAGTTCTTGCTGAATCTATTACTTTTTTTTATTAGTGTATGAATTCGCTTTAGCTTTCTTTAAAAAATTTGTTTTGATTGAAAGTTAATGATTTATATGAGTATTTATAAGCTTATGATGCTTACAAGCATATGTCTGAAAATAATGTTGATAATTTTTTACTGAAGCTTGATAAGGTTTTCTGAGGTATTTGTAAAATTGCTAATGCCACCTATGCAGATCATAAAAAGTTTGTTAACAATCTCTCAAATCAATATTCTTTTTAATGCGGTTTTTATCTTTCAATAGTTTTTTTTACAGCATAGCATTCTGTAATGTAATGGTCCTTGGTATTAACTCTTTCAAAGTTATAATTTCTTGGTTTGTCTTTGAATTCAGGTTAATAAATTTATTTTAATCAGATTGTAATTAAAGGTAATTTAATTATAAATCTTATTTCAAATATTCACATAAAATATTCAGGGTTTTTCACACATTGACAATCAGTAAAGTAGTAGATTATGATGTTATACATCTTTCGGGACTGAAACTTTATGTAGATAAGTTCTTGCTGAATCTAATACTTTTTTATCAGTGTAAGAATTTGCCTTCATTTTCTTTTAAAAAATAATTTTGATTGAAAGTTATTGATGTATATGAATTTTTATAAGCTTGTGATGCTTACAAGCATATGCCTGAAAATAATGTTGATAATTTTTTACTGAAGCTTGATAAACTTAAATCAATGTTTTCTGTAGTATTTATTAGTGGTGAAATTGGGAACGCATTTACAATTAATCATAGAGATTTGTGTTAACAATCTTTCAAATCAACATTCTTCTCATTTTATTCTTATAATGTATAAGCTGGTGTTTTTTATCATCAGTTTTTATCCTTTGAAAGTTCTTTTTGGAGCATAGCATTCTCTAATATCATGGTCCTGGTTTTTAATTTTCTATGAGTGAATGTAAGTTTTACAGTCTGGGAAAGACTCCATGTTCTTGCTACTTTTCTTTCTTTCAGAGTTTCCATCTTTTAGTTTGTCTTTCAAATCAGGTTAATTGATTTTTTTTCAATGTAAAAGTATTTAAAAATAATTTAATTAAATCTTATTTCAGAAAATTATCTTATACATAATATGTATAGTAAAGTGATATCTTGCACATAAAATATTCAGGGTTTTTCACTTTGTGTTACATTAACAATCAGTAAAGTTGTAGATTATGATGTTATACATCTTTCGGGACTGAAACTTTATGTAGACAAGTTCTTGCTGAATCTATTACTCTTTTTATTAGTGTAAGAATTTGCCTTCATTTTCTTTTGAAAATTATTGATGTATATGAATACTTAAGTTAATGTTTTCAAAGGTGATTAGAGATGCAAATCATAGAAATTTGTATTAATTATCTCCCAAATCAATATTCTTTTAATTTTATTCTTGTAATGTATAAATTGAAGTTTTTTTTATCAAAAGTTTTTATCCTTCAAAAGTTCTTTTAACAGCAGTATCTAACATGGCCCGGGTTTTAATTTGCTACCAATTATACAACCTGGAAAAGGACTCTGTGCCCTTGCTTTTATTTATTTCTCTTTAAGAGTTTCCATATTTTGGTTTGTCTTAATTTAGGTTTATTATTTTTTCAATCAAAATAAATGTATTTAAATGTTTTTTTCTTTTCATTTAAATTTGTTTTAATATGTATGATGAATAAGATACTTTGGTCCGTGTTACTGATTGATGATGCTTAGTATTTATCTGATAGTATTACTTTATTTTTAACACAATCTCTTTTTTATGTTATATCAATGTTTTAAGTTTTGGCATTTTATTTTATAGGTTTATTACACAAGCTTTCATTGTTTTCATTTATAACTTTAGAAAATACTGCTAAACTAGGGTTTCATTTAATTAAATTTATTTAAATTAATTAAATTTGGTTTTTCCCATGATGAGAATAGTATCGCCCCAGACTGAAACATGCTGTTGAGTGATTTTCTCTGATTTAACTTATCAGTGCTAAAGATAGGCTTCTAAATTCTCCAGAAATCCAGTTCCTCAGATAGAAAGAATCAATTAACTATTTTAAATTAAAATAATATGGTTTTTAGTTTGGAATGCTATTTATGTACAGACTTCTAATACAAAATATATAACATTTCACTTCTATTTTCACAGCAGATCATTTTCCTGAAGCTGTTTTTTTTTTTTTTTTTTTTTTTTAAATTTTTTAGAATGTTCCACAATTTTTCATGAAAATGCCTTTATCTGAATTCATTAATATGTTTTTTTTAAAATCATGTTTGTCTGTTCTCGCTGGCGAAAAAGAAAAGCTTTGGAATCTAGGCTGATGGAAAAAAAGTTCATTGATCACTTATAAGGATAACTATTTTTTCATTAATGATATGTATACACTGTTTTTCGTGCATATCTGGTTAGTTAAAAAAATTTGTTTTTGTCGGAATGAACATAATTTATCAAGGAACGTGATTTTGCTATTTACTTTAATTGTGTGTGCAAAAAATTTTTCTTTTTGTCTTAGTCTGGTGCTATAATGGGAGACCCGAGACAAACTTGTAATAGCGATTAATATATAAGCTAGTAAGTTTGTTGAAATTTTTAGGACTGTTGAACGATATTGTTAATTGAAAAAACTCTAATACATGTTTGTTCTAAAATTTTATTAGGGAGAATTAAGGGTAATTGACTGTGCAGAGATGAGATGTTGTTTTTATTTATTTTTAAATATTGAGTTGCATTTAAGATATATGAAATATTTCCCAGTTAGATCTGTTAAAAATTTATTGATGAAATCATGATTTAAAAACAGTGTTAAATTTTCAGATCCCTTGATTGATTAGTAATTATTGCTGAGTCCCCATGGTTATTTGATAATTTAAATTGCAATTTTTATTTTAATTCAAATTCTTACTTAGAAATAATTAATTTAGAAATTTGTTATTTAGAATTAATAGTTTCGTTTTTATAATTTAAACCAGATTTTTTTTGGTTCAAATTAGTTTTTTGTCTGTTAATTTCCTTGCAGTTTTTATGTTCTTAAAAAGTGTTTTTGGTGATAGTTAAATAAATATTGGAGTGTTATTGTAGGTTAGTGCCTAACTCCATCGCCAGATCTGATTGGCAGCTTAGTTGTGGCATAAACAAGCAACACTCTTAACCCGTGAGAGACATTGCTTGCAGGCACCCAATTTTAATAACAGCCTCACAGACACGAAAGAGTTAAAAGTAATAAAAATGTGCATATAGTATATAATTAGCCAATGCTAGGTCGTAATTTAATATGTAATGTTAGATGATTACTAAGCTATCATTATTTTGCACTCAAGATTGTATTAAAAATATAAAGTCTATAATTTTCTGTAACCTTTATGTTTATTTTCCCTTTTGTCATTGTTTCAATTCTACTTACTTTCTAGATAACTGGAGCGTGAAGGGTAAACGTAGGAAGACAACTGGTACTGGAAGACTAAGACATCTTAAAAAAGTTTGGAGAAGATTTAAGTATGTATTAAACTATTGTTTGTTTTTTCTAAATTCTATTAAGAATTTTTGTCATCATCCTAGGCCATAAATGCAAAATTTTTTAGCAACGCTAATAAATTTAATATGTAATTTATAACATGATATGAGGTATGATTTATAATAAATTTTAAAAGGTATTTTTACGTGAAGGCTACTTGCAAATTTTGTAATATCTACTGATTTTATTTGTATGAATAAGAATTTCAAAGTGTGATTTTTGAACCGCAGGAATGTGAATTTTTAGAGCTGCACGGTATACGAGTCTGTTTGATTTTAAGATCGCTTGTCGTCATAGGCCTTTTGTATGTTAAATCCTAAAGACGCAATGTATGATTTTAAATTGTGAGTGTTTGATTTTGGGATAATACTAAATAATTTACTATGACAAATTTTTCGCTAATTACGCATGGTCATCAGAGGCCATAAATGCAAGATTTTTAAGTCAGTGCTAATAAATATTATGTGTGTAAAGAGAGGAATCAGAATTTTAGAGGTATAAGTAAAAAACATTTTGTTTGAGTAGCTTTAATTTGAGAAACTATGCATAAAGGTAGATGCAAATGCATGTGCAGGGTTGCCACAGGCTATTGAAATGCAACTATTTGCTACTATTTTCGGCCCTAGAATGACTAAGTACTTAAGTATTTTTTTAAAAAAAGTAAATAAAATAGGATCTAATAATGTGTCAAAAGCATGTTTTTTTTTCAACAAATAATAAAAAAAAAATTTCTTTTAATTTTTAATGCATGTACGTAAAATAATTTGTAACAGTATTATTTTTAAACCAATAAATCTTAAATCATTTTTAATTTAAGAAAAATGAAATTAAGCAATGATATTGATGTCATAGTAGAATATGCTTAGAATTAATATTTTCTTTTGTACTAGATTTATTCCTTTTCTATTTATTTTTGATTTAAAGATTTCCCTTAAGTAATTTTTGAACATATGCTAAATAGCGATACATCACTATATCGTGATGTCTCACTGACGATGTATTACAATTTAAAATTTCTGACATCACCCAGTCCTAATAATAGAATTTGACAATTAAGCTATAATTATAGTTATTTGGCTACTATTTTTGATATTTTTTGTTCCTGTTCAGGCAACTATTTTCATAGTTTTAGGCAACTATTTTCATGCTTGAGGCTACTAAAAGCAACTATTTTTGTTCATTTTTTACTGTGGCAACCCTGCATGTGAAATTATGCCATGTTTTTTCTTTTTATCTTTCTTTTTGTCTTATAATTAAAGTATTCTTCTTTTTCTAGTCATGGCTTCAGGGAAGGTGGTCAAGCTAAACCTCAAAAACACGGTGCTGCTGCTGCTGCAAGTGTATCAAAATAACTGGATTTGTAAATAAAAAAAATCACAAAATTGTTTTTTATTCTTTATTGATACTCAATGCAGTCTTATTTTTCAGTTTAACATAGTCTAAAGGATTAATAATTTGATTTTCCTTAGAGTAATTCTAAAACTTCTAATAATACATACTTGCAGAACATACTTTCTAGCTCAAACTAAATTGTCTGGTTGCTCAAAAAATTCAGATTCAGTGTTAGTACATTTTTCAGAATTTTAAACCAATAATGGGAATTTCTTCTAGAAATTCTTCTTTTGAGAAACAGCACATGGCAAAGAGTTCTATATAATATATCATTTCTATAAAGCTTTAGTTTTATTTAGTTATTATAAAACAGGTTTTATGTTTAGTTATTAGTATTTTTCTTCTTTTTCCATGAAGTCTACAAGATTTTGTAATAGTCGTGCAGCACTGGTGCATATCCGCATTTGTCTTTTGTTTACATTTGCGTGTCATTTTTGTTCCCTAGTTTTGTTCATTATTTATGATTATCATGATTCTCACATTTTTTGTCAAATCCAGAAAAATGAAAGAATTTGTGCTTTAATTCATTATGATAAATTGTGAACTTTCTATTTTATTGGAGTTATTGGATTAATTTACTATATTGGATTATTTTATTGGATTAAACGACTCTATTTTATTGGTTAAAAGTTTTGTTTCAGTACTATTTTTACGTAAGGGAATATTTGCTGAATTCCTTGTTGAAATTAAGTTCTTGTTAGATAATTGGGTACAATTCTTTGAAATTAATTTCTCTATGATGGCTTTTATGATTTAAAGCATTACATTTTGGTATCTGACTAGGTTATTTGTGCTTGGGGAGAACAAGATTTTTCAAAACCTCAGCGTTTCCTCTTTACTTTGCAAAGTGTCTATTTAAAGTGGGTCTCCAACCTCGTGTGTAGGAAATTTGATTTTATTATTTTTTATTACATAATTGAATTGATTTTTATCTACGTCATTTTTAAACAGGATTTGTTTGCACCAAATAAAAAATAGATTTCCCACTTTCTATTAGACATGAACAAAAATGCAGCTCCGATTACAACTGTATTCGGTTTGTGATTATAAGTCTTCAAAATATCTATCAAGCAGGGCTCGTGATTTTTTTAAGAAAAATCAAAAGTCAGATTTTTTTGATTTAAATCAGATTTTTTGATTTTTATTCAAATACACTGTAAAAACTTTCATTTATGATTCAAAAAACTTTGTAAATGTTTAATCGGAATTATATTAATATTAAAACTATATTATAACAATATTTTAGAAGCTCTACCTTACTAAAATAATTTTTAATTATAATACATAGCTTTGAATGCATAGCAACCATTCTGAAATAAATGCATAATTGAAATATAAAGACTAGATGAAATAGAAAATTTAAAGAATACTTCAGGGGTCTGTCTAGGTTTTTCTGAGAGGTACCTATTTTGTGAAAATTTAGACATAATTTGTGAAAATTAAAAAATCAACACAAATATGTATTTATCGTTTCTTAGGAGACACAAAAATAAAATTTTAAGAAAAGTATTTTGTCAAATTATTCTACCATTTTTCCTAAAGTTGAATTTGTGAAGGTACCGCTAAACGGTAGTAAATTTGGCTTGGATAGACCCCTGTACTATGACTATTAAAACAAAGTTTCAATTAGTAAACTATAATTTTAATTTAAAATTGTGATATCTTCTCTTTTTTTTCTTGATTTTTAAAATGACAAAATGTAGATAAGTTGAGCTAAAAAAATATTTTCTACCAATAAAATATGTAGATTTTAATTCCACGCTTTTTCATTCAAAAGGTGGTATTTTAATTAACATTATTTGCAATATTTTTTGAAAAAAATCGTGTTTATTAATTACTTTCTACAGTCTATATTAAGACAGCATTAAATCTTTTCTTTAATCTGTGCTTTCAATCTCAAGAATCAAAACATTTTTATAATTTCGAATGTATTGAAATTTAACTAACCAAGAACGAATGTAATTTCCTTAACTAAAATTAATTGATGCAGCAATTTATTTAAAATAAATTTTAAAACACTTTTAAAGTCACTTACGTTTTTTATCTTTTAAAATCAATATATATATTTAAAAAAAATTAGTTGATTTAAATCAATGATTTAATAAAAAAATCATTCGACAAACCCTGCTATCAAGTAATTGCAGTTAACTGGAATTATAATCTTGACTCTTGCAAGTATTGTGAATTATTAATTCAGGTTTTGTAGTAATTTATGGCAAAATAAGTATGTGTAGAAGTCTAAAAATAGGGGTTATAATTTCATTATTCCTCTTATTTTCATGATTTTGCTTCTGGAGTACGATGTGTTTCTTACGCTTTCTTATTATTTGTTCATTTTTGCATATATTAATATAAATATAATAAATTTATTCTTCAGTGTGTACAGTGTGCAAAACAAAAAACGGACTTCCCCGAATAGCTTGTGATTTAATGATCGATAAGTTAATAATTGCTGACGGTATTTTAAGTTACAAAATTCTTTCTCTCAAACATACCTTTTTTTCGACGGCTAAGAATTTCAAACTCCCATGTTATAGTGGGTAGCTGCAGTCTGTGAAATAAGATCCCATTAGTTTGGTCCCCTTAATGTTAACTTTTGCGTATTTTGCCATATCGAAATTTTTTGCATACAATTTCAAAATTCATTTAGCCGAAGATAATTCCATGCAAAAACAAAAGTTAAATATATAAAATTCTGAATTGTAAGGTAGACAATTTTTTACGTAATTTCAAAGAATGTATTTTTATATGGAATTTTTAAAATATCGACTTCTTTAAAATTTGATTTTTCAGAAACTAATAGGATTTCCCTCATAATTTGTATTTAACTGTTTAAAATTTCATTATTTGAAATAATGTAAAATATTTTACGCCTTACAATTCAAAATGTTTCGACTATTAGATAAAATAATTAAAAATAAATATGTACTAAAAGTTATATTTTGTATGGAATTATCTCTGGATTAACGAATTTTATAATTGTGTGCGCGTTTGTTAAAAAATTTCTCGAATCATTAAGGGATCCAAACTTAAGACTGCACTCCTGACCAAACTATTGGGACTATTCTTCCCAGATTGCAGCTTCCCGGGGTCAGAAATCCGAATCCATGGATAAAAAAGGTATGTTATTAAGAGAAAAAACGTTTTGTGTGATTTCGTAAAATATCGTTTGCCCGAATAAATTAGCATATATGAGGCACCCCCTTGAGCCATTAAGATTGAGTCCTAGAACGTGAAGATTTGATTGTTAGATCAAAAGTTATTAAGGTTGTTTCGTTTTTTATTTTGCCTTTTGTACATTACGAACAAGAACAGAAAGAAGTTAAGATATTTAAATAAATTACGTTTAGCTGTAGGTTATTGTACATGTTATACGATTTATTGTTGAAGTTATTTAATGTTGCATGAAAATTACCAGACAGGTTTCCTTCCAAACTTATTTCCATCTATCTTCCATGTTGAATATATTTCCGAAGTCAGGAAAATTCAGTTTCCCTAGAGTACCTATGTTTTTTAAAATAGTTTGATTCTACCTCTCTTTAATTGAAAACATTACATTTTTCCGCCCCCCTTTTTTGTGTGTGTGTTTCTTTAGAATTAAAGAAATATGACTTCAGGGAAACAAAATTCTTAAAACATTTTGAATTATGTATTTTCCCCCCCTTCTTTCTTAAAGCCCTTGTTTTTCTTTTATCACAATAGTCTATGTGGGTAATTAAGAGGTATTGCGAAAGATTTTTCTTAAAGAAAAGAAATAGGTGTTTGAATTACTGCCTATAATAATTTCATGTGTAATTGGAATGTTTCTTCAAAAATATAATACAGTCGTATGCTTTTTGAGTTGGAACATAAAATAATAGACATTAACTTGATTCTACGTTTGTTCCTATGTTCAAAAGTGTTGAAATAAGTTACCTGAAAAAGTTATTAGGGGACTATTACCTGCAAAAGTTTAAAGGGAAAACACTTGTCAAACTTACACAGTAAATTAACTAAAATCCTTGTTAAATTATAAAAGGAAATATATGCGATTCGCTCAGGCGCGAGCAGTTAACATGCTGGGTGATAAATAACAAAGGATAATGAGTTCTTAAAGCTTATGAAGCGAAACATGCGATTCGCTCAGGTGTGAGCATTTAGCATGCAGGGCAGGGATGGGCCAAGTAAAAACGATGTAAAAAAAATACTATATACAAGCTCTAGTTTAGACATTTAATGAGATGAAGTAAATTGCGATGTCATTTTCTTATATTGAGGTTCGAAGTTAGATGTGCTTATTTTAAGAAACGAGGCTATATTCTTGTCTATTAGTCTACTTCTAAAATGATTTTTTTCTAAGGTTCATACTTGAAAACGCTTGTTCACATATATAAGAGGAAGCAAACATAGCACTGATTTTCTGGGCTTGAGATTAAATTTTGGAAACTAACTTTTTGGTAATGATTTGTAAAACTTTAGCACATTTAGAAACAACTGCTTTAGATGATTGTTGGATTGCAACTCAATGTTTCACAATAGCGTTGAAAAGCATGGTAAAAGTATCTAATTCTGTATGAATAGCACTGAAATCTGCATTCAAAATTGAGTTTCTTTAAGTTTCTCAAAATTGAGTCTCACAAAATTGAGTTTCTCAAAATTGTTCTGAAAATTTAGTTTCTTCCTAATTCCTAAGCTTTTCCTTATTTACTCAGAGTTTTGATGTATCGAGAAGTACGACAAGTCGTTCTTAGCAAGCTGCCCAGCAAACAGATTAAGGCCGTTCGCTCGCTCGATCGGG
>NC_092207.1:95597824-95621842 GCF_043381705.1 Parasteatoda tepidariorum
ACGTCAAAAACCCAACCCTGCTTAGTACTTATCTGATTGTATTACTTTATTTTTCACCCAATTTCTTTTTTTGTGTTGTATCAATGTTTTAAATTTTGGCTTTTTATTTCATGGGTTGGTTATACAAGCGTTCATTGTTTTCATATATAACTTTAGAAAATACTGCTTACATTAGGTTTCATTTAATTAAATTTGTTTATTTAAATTCATTAAGTTTTTCCATGATGAGAATAGTATCGCCCCAGACTGAAGCATGCTGTTGAGTGATTTTCTCTGATTTAACTTACTAGTGCTTAAGATTGAAATAAAGTTCCTCAGATGGATAAGACCAATTAGCTATTTTAAATTTATATAATATGGTTGAGTATTTGTAGAATGCTATTTTTGTACAGACTTACTTCTAATACAAAATATGTAACATTTCACTTCTATTTTCATGGCAGATAATCATTTTCCTAAATCTGTTTTATTTTTATTCCAAGAGTTTTTCATGAAAATGCCATCACCTGAATTTATTCTATTTTTTAATCATGTTTGTCTGTTCACCCTCGAAAGCTTTGGAATCTGTAGTCTGATGAAAAAAGTTCATTTATCACATATAAGGATAACTATTTTTTCTTTACTGATATGTATACTGTTTTTCGTGCATCTCTGGGTAGTTAGAAATATTTAAATTTGACTTTGTTGGAATAAACATAACTTATCAAGGAACAGGATGATTTTGCAAGATACTTTAATTGTGTGTGCAAAAAATTTTTTTTTTCTTACTCTGGTGCATAATGGGAGACATGAAACAAACTTTTAATAGCTATAAATATATCAGCTATTAAGTTTGTTGTAATTTTTAGGACTGCTGGATGATATTGCTAAAAGAAAAAGCTCTAATACATGTTTAGTCTAAAATTTTAAATGGGAGAATTGGGGTCATTGACTGTGCAGATTAGTTGTTTCTATAATTTGTTTATTTCTTTGTTTAGATTGTTCAGAATGATTGTAGCTCAATTAATTATTCATTCATTTAATAAGAATTTTTAAAATGGTAAACTGTGAGAAGTTGTATTGTTTTTATTTATTTTTAAATATTGAGTTGCAATTCAGATATACATTTCCTCTGTTTTAAAATTTATTAATGAAATCATGATTTAAAAACAGTATTAAATTTTCAGATTCCTTTATTGATAAGTAATTATTGCAGAGTCCCCGTGGGAAAAGTATTAAAAAATTAAAAATTAAAAATAAATTTAAAATAAATTTAATTTTATTTGATAATTTTAATTGTAATTTTTATTTTAGTTCAATTTCTTATTTAAAAATAATTATTTTAGAAATAATAGTTTTATGTTATCTCACTAGGTTTCCTCTGTATTAATCAGGGTTGGCATGTTTTTGACATGTGACAGTTTTTGACAGTTTAAACCATGGTTTAAACCGTCACGTCAAAAACCTCACTGTCAAAAATGTCGAAAATGTCAAAAACCTATATTCATATGTGAAATTTAATTAATACATAAAATTTATATATTTTTTATAAAGGATAGTGTTTCTAAATATGTTCTAGAAAAAATAAATTTAAAATTTTGAAGAAACACTTATATTTTGAATAGTAACCAAAATCTTGTACTTTTGAAAGCTCACATCTTTTGTAATATTATGTATTCATTTTCATGTGTTATTGAAAATCTGCAGTGATATTATTAAGAAATTTATTTATAACCAAATTTAGTGTATAGTATAGATTATACTAAAAATTAGACATTTTTAAAGATAAACATTAGCAGTTTTGTACATTAGACATCTTTTAAAGAAAAATCTTTTTAATATTCTTTTAAATCTTCTTAATAATCTTTTTAACATAAGACAATACAAATTTAAGTGCTTTCTGTTAAATACACAGAGTAGTTAGTGTCGATTTACAGTATATTCAGCCTATTCATTTACTATGCTGAAAATTTAGTTTATCCAAATACTTGTGAATTTCATTTTGCTGAATACTATATAGTTTTGTTGAATATCTAAATATTCAGCTGTTGAATAATTACTTCTTGCTTTCAAGATATGCATTATTTGTATTCTTAATACAAGTGGAGAAAAAAAAATTAAGAGATAAAAATTGTTTTAAAATGATAAGTGTAATAATTATAAATAAATATAATAAACAATATGAATTATATTTATCATTATTCATAAATATAACTACTTTTAAATTCAAATTAACATACTGGATAATAAAGATATTCGGTATAACATTAAAAAAAATTTTTTATACACTTGTATCTTGTATCAAGTTTGTATTTATACAACATAACTTGTAAGTTCCTTATAAATATTAGTTATATGTTCCTTATATGTCAAAAATGCATAGTAATAAACTTTTAATTTTCTTAAGTATCAAAAAGAAAAAAAAAATTTTTTTAAATATAAATATTTAAACAATTTTTGTGCAAAATTTTTCTGCACATGCATTTGAATATAAATTTCTGAGATTTTAAATCTGTTATTTTACCTTAATTTTAATTAAAAAATATTTTAAAACCTGCTGATTACCTATAGTATAATTAAATTTCAATATAATGCATGGCAACTGTTGGTAGTTTTGAAGTTTATATATTTTCTTGGCAAACTTTAGTTTTTGACATTTTTGACGGTTTAAACCAGTATTATACCCTTGTCATGTCAAAAACCACTTTTTGACGTCAAAAACCCAACCCTGGTATCAATTGATCACTGTATTAATTGATGTAAAAACAAATATCCAAGTGTTCTCTTGCTCTATGAAAAGTAGTCCAATTTTAATTGGATGCTTGTAATTTGAGACAAATGCTGAAATCACGTAATTGTGGGTGGCTTGTTACTTATTACAGCTTTTAGGTTTGGTTTATCACCACACTGACTTAATTTTTTGATGGGTTGGATTAGCATTTTTTTCCTGCAAAGAAAAGAAAACTTATATAATTTAAACCAGATTTTTTTTGGTTTAAATTAGTTTTTTGTTAATTTCCTTGTAGTTTTTATGTTCTTAGAAAAAGTGTTTTTGCTAATAAATAAATAAATAAATATTGGAGTGTTATTGTAGATAGGTGCCTAACTCCAGTGCCAGACCTGATTGGCAGCTTAGTTGTGGCATAAACAAATAACGCTCCTAACCCATGAGTGACATTGTTTGCAGGTACCCAATTTTAATAACAGCTTCTCAGACACAAAAGAGTTAAAAGCAATAAAAATGTGCATATAGTATAAAATTAGCCAATCTTAAGTCATAATTTAATATGTAATGCTAGATGATTACTAAGCTATCATTATTTTTTACTCAAGATTGTATTAAAAGAAATATAAAGGCTATAATTTTCTTTGTTTTTTTTTTTCTTTTCCTTTTTGTCATTTTTTCAATTCTACTTATTTTCCCAGATAACTGGAGCGTGAAGGGTAAGCGTAGGAAGACAACTGGTACCGGAAGACTAAGACATCTGAAAAAAGTTTGGAGAAGATTTAAGTATGTATTAAACTATTTCTATTTACTTTTTTCTAAATTATAAGAATTTTTGTTATCATTGGCTGTCCACCCCTGGAAAATATTCATATTATTCATTACCTGGAAAATATTAATTTAAGTCTTTTGCTTTTTAATCAGATTTTAATTAAAGCTGCCAGCATGTTATTGGCATGCTGTTTTCTCAATTGTACTCCTATAATTTTAGTCAGCAACTGAGGAAGTTTTTCTTTTTTTTAAATTGTGATTTTAAATTTTTACCGTGATGGTGGCAAATTTTCTGCTAATAGGTCTTGTGTATTATACATATCTGGTCATCAGAGGCCATAAATGCAAAATTTTTAACAGCTCTAAATATATGTAATTTTTAATATTTTTATTGTGTATGATATGAGATGATTTATGATATATTTTTGTGCAGAAAGGCTACTTGCAAATTTTTTAATATCTACTGATTTTATTTGTAAATATGAATCTCAAAGTGTGGTTTTTGAACCACAGGAATATGAATTTTTAGGACTGCCCGAATATGAATCTGATTTTAAGCTCACGTGACTTTTTGATGTTAAATCCTAAAGATACAATCGGGGCCGAATTACTCATTAAGCCAGACTAGCCCATGGCCTGGGGCCCCCAAAAATTTTATGATTATTTTTTAGTTCTAATTTAATAAATAAAGTAAACTTTAATTTATTTTTATTTTGCATATGCTTTCTTAAGTGAAAAGTTATATAAATACTTTTATATTTGAATAAATAAAAATATATGAGATAAAATGTAATCTAAAGCCTAGCCCCCCCCCCCCCNGCGCATGCTTAATCCACCCCTGGATACAATGTACGATTTTAAATTGTGAGTGTTTGATTTTTGTATAATAGTACTAAACAATTTACCATGCTGACAAGTTTTTCGCTAACAGCATTTGTGTAACATATCTGGTCATCAAATGCCATAAATATAAGATTAGTTAGTGCTATTAAATATTATGTATGTAGAGAGAGGAATTAGAATTTTAGAGGTATAAGTAAAAAAAAATTTCGCATGAGTGATTTTAAATTGAGACATTGGATAAAGGTAGATGCAAATGCAGTTGGAATCATGTAATGTTTTTTTTTTTTTCTTCCTCTTCTGTTATAATGAAAGTATTCTTCTTTTTCTAGTCATGGCTTCAGGGAAGGTGGTCAAGCTAAACCTCAAAAACACGGTGCTGCTGCTGCTGCAAGTGTATCAAAATAGATGGATTTGTAAATAATAAAAAAATCACAAAAATGTTTTTATTTTTATTAAATCAAATGCACTGTCTTATTTTCAGTTAAACATAGTCTTAAGGATAAATAATTTGTGATTTTCCTTATAGTAATTCTAAAACTTGTAATAATACATACTTGCAAAACGTATTTACTAGCTCAAACTAAATAATTGTCTGATTGGTCAAAAAATCCAGATTCGGTGTTAGTATAAGAATTTCCAGAATTTTAAACCAATAATGGGAATTTCTTCTAGAAATTGAGAAACTGCATATGGCTAGGGTTATTCATTTCTTTAAAGCTTAAGGTTTATTTAATTTTCATTATAAAACAGGTTTTATGTTTAGTTATCATATCAGTATTTTCCTTCCTTTTCCATGAAGTGTATGAGATTTTGTAATAGCTGTGCAGCACTGGTATATATCAGCATTTCTCTTTTGTTTACAGTTGTGTGCCATTTTTGTTTCCTAGTTTTGTACATTTATGATTATCATGATTCACACATTTTTTGTCAAATCCAGAAAAATGAAACAATTCCTGCTTTAATTCATTTATGATATATTAAACTACTCTATTTTATTGGTTAAATGCAATTATTGTAGGTTATAGTTGTTGGTAGATCCTACTTCATAGAATTTTAAACTTTAATTAATTTGGTTTTTACTATAATAAAAATTTCTTAGCAAAAGTTTATAAAACAATATCAGTTGGTTGAAAAAAAAATGAAAATCCTATAATCAATTTGAATGTTTTGTTTCAATACTGTTATTACATGAGGAAATATTTAGTCAATTCCTTGTTGAAATTAAATTCTTGTCAGATAATGAGATCAATTCTTTGAGATTAGATTTCTCTTTGATATGCCACAGCACTTATGATTTAAAGCATTACATTTTGGTATGTGATAGTGTGCAGTGTATGTGATCGGTTATTTGCTCTTGGGGGGGGGAAACAAGATTTTTCAAAACCTCATAGTTTCCTCTTTGCTCTTAAAATGTCTGTAGTTTAAGTGGGCCACCAACCTCGTGTGTAGGAAAATTGATTTTATTGTTCTTTTATTACACAATTTAGTTGATTTTTATCTACATTATTTTTAAACCGGATTTGTTTGCACCAAATAATAAGAGAAATTTGTCACTGTTTATTAGACATGAACGAAAGTGTAACTTTGGTTACACGTCTTCAAAATATCTATCAAGTAATTGCAGTTCACTGGAATTATAGTCTTTACTCTTTCAAGTAATGTGAGTAGTTCAGGTTTTGTAGTAATTTATTGCAAAATAGAAAGTACTTGTAGAAGTCTTTAAAATGTATGGGTTTGTAATTTCATTATGTTAATGATCTTTGCTTTTGGTGTATGGTGTTGCTTAGGCTTTTTTTTATTTGTTCCTTTTTGTATATATCAATCAGAGTGTGATTTAAAAAAAAAAATCAAAAAAGACAGTTTTTTGATTTAAATCAGATTTTTATTCAAATACACTGTAAGAAAAGAACTAAAAAAACTTCCTAACTATTTATGAACGGACCCTTCGTAAAATAATTTATCTTTTGCTTGTTTATCTTCATTTGTTATATTAAATATTGTAAACCCTTCTCATTAATGGGGGGGGGGAAGAAAGACTGATGTAAACTAACTTAATTTGTCTTCGGCAGACGCTTCTTCCTTCATTCGTCTGAAATAAATATTCTGTGTTCAGCAGTATAGGCTGAATACCAAATATTCATGTTGCATCGCTAATTTAGTAGCTGCAATTGCTGTTTTTTTTTTTTTTTTTTAAATTATAATTTTACAGTGTTGAGCATAATCTTGTATGTCTTTACAATTTAAAAACTCCTTGAAAATGTTTTTTTTTTGTTGCAATAACGGACCCTATTTGCACAAATTCATAATAGCGGAACCTGGTTGAAAGAATGTGACGTTTATTTTATATTCACAAATTACGAGTAATTTTTTCACAATTTTACAAAAACGGACCCTTCACAAAATGTCTGTATAGACCCCTGAGTACATAGTTTTGAATGCCTAGTAACTATTTTGAAACAAACGCATGATTGAAATTTAAAGACTAGCTGAAATAGAGAATTTAAAGAATACTCTATTAAACGGTTTCAATTACCAAATCATAATTTTAAATTGTGATTTCTTTTTTTTCCGCTTAATTTTTAAAGTTACTAAATAAATGTAACATTGTGTTTGTAAATGTAGTCATTCATCAAATAATAAATATTTAATCTATATATTTTTATTTTAAAATATTTATTTTTAATCCTAAATCAAAATAGGTAAGTTTAGCTAAAGAAAAATTTAAAAAAAATCTATGTACTCATTGAAATTTTTTTTCACGACGTTTCTTTATAGAAAATCTGATAATGTCAATGATACTGTAAACATATGAGGAAAAATACTTAAATGCTAACTTCATTCTGTACTTTCAATCTCAAGACTTAAAAATGTAATTACAAATGTGTTGGAATTTAACACATACCAGGAAAGTAATTTCATTAGCTAAAATTAATGCAGCAATTTACTTAAAATAAATTTTAAAACTAGGAAAAGAAGTAATAAAAGTATCAATAATTTAAGACACTGTTTAACTTTTTAAATCAATATATACATAAAAAATCAGTTGATTTAAATCAACAAACCCTGATATCAATATAAATATAATAAATTTATTCTTCAGCGTGTACAGTGCACGAAAATAAAAACCGACTTCTCGAGTAATTGTGATTTAATGATCGGGTCTTCACGTTCTAGGGACTCGTATCTTAAGGCTTCAAAAGGATGACCTCAAATAAGTTAATAATTGCTGACGATATTTTAAGTTGCAAAATCAGACGCAAAATTCTTTCTCTCAATAAACATAGCTTTTTTTCGATGGCTAAGAATTTCCGACTCCCATGTTCTAGTGCAGGGATGGCGAACCAATGGCACGCGACACAATATTTTGGGGCCCTCCACCGATCACAATTGTTACACTATGTATTGTTATTACACAAATGTTATGCTATGAAGCACATGTAACAATTTAATTAAAATTCACAAAAACAAGCAAAATAATAAACAATTATTAATAAAAAAATTACAAATTAATACTAATAAAAACAATTAATAACCGTAAAAAACAAGCTAACAATAAATACTAGCTAAAAAAGTAATCAGTCCTGCTTAGACTAACATCTTACAACCTTAATATAAGTTATTGGTCATCTAATCTGCAACAACAGAAGTCGCACTGATGTTACTTAAGTTGAATTACGTGTATAACTGAGACATTGCAAAATGTATTATTTTTTTTCAATGCAATTTTTTTATTTTTTGAGTTGATAGTATTATTTTCTCAATAATCACGAAGTCAAAATTATTTGACGGCATGTCTATGATCTCATTAAGCAATTTTTTAGAGAAATGGCAATCCAAATCCATCCGAAAAAAAGGTATGCTATTCAGAGAACGAACGTTTTGTATGATTTCGTAAAATATCGTTTGCACTAATATGAGGCACCCACTTGAACCGTTAAGATTAAGTCCTAGGACGTGAGGATTAGATCAAAAGTTATTAAGGGTGCTTCGTTTTTTATTTTGCGTTTTGTACATAATGAACATAAATTTATGAACAAGACGAACAGAAAGAAGTTAAGATATTTAAATAGAGTATGTTTTTTAAAATAGTTTCTGATTCTACCTCTGTCTTCATTTGAAAACATTAAATTTTCCGTTTCCCCCCTTTTTGTGTTTTTTTTTTTTAGAATTAAAGAAATATGGCTTGAGGGAGAAACAAAAGTCTTAAAACATTTTTATTTTCTTTTTTAAAGCCCTTGTTTTTTTTTTATCACAATAATCTATGTGATTATAATACCTATGTTATCACAATAATGATTGTGAAAGATTTTTCTTAAAAAAAATTTTTTTTTTGAATTACTGCCTATAATAATTTCATGTGTAATTGGAATGTTTCTTCAAAAATATTAATTCAGTAATATGCTTTTTGAGTTGGAACATAAAATAATAGACATTAACTTGATTCTAAATTGTGTTCCTCTGTTACCAATAAGTTACCTGAAAAAGTTATTAGGGAAGTTATTACCTGTGAAAGTTTAAGGGATAACAGTAGTCAAACTTACACAGTAAATTGGCTAAAATCCTTGTTAAATTATAAAGGAAATATATGCGATTCGCTCGGGCGTGAGCAGTTAACATGTAGGGTCATATATAACATAAGTTCTTTAAGCGTATAAAGGGAAACATGTGGTTCGCTTAGACGTGAGCAGTTAGCATGTAGGGTGATAAATAACAATATAGGATGATGAGTTCTTGAAGCTTGGACGCAAAAATAAATTAGAGGTAGTTACTTGGAAATGTAATTTCGAATTTTAACCATTAGCGTCATATGTGCTTAGCTTGAATATGGTTAATCATTCAAGGATATCCCAGCGACGCGCAAATCGTTGACACTGACTTTCATCGTTGGTCCAAATTTTTTTAAAACTTTTACCGAAATTTCTCACAATAAAAATTTTACTCAACAGTTTTATTTAGAAGTCCAAAAATAGATATTTCAATAATGGTCTGGTGAGAATTTGAGCCTGATCTAATTTTACATCCTTCAAATAATACTTACAGGTTTTATTTGAAGACGTTTAATAGCCTCGTTGCAAATTCCAAACCTCGATGAAAATCCGTTGGTAAATAATTCCGTCAAATCTTTTTGAAATGAAAGGCATTTATTTATGAGTGGACTTGTTTGTTTTTTCTTTATGTTGAGTTGCTTGTCCTGATAAGGAAGGAGCGCTACGCAAGAAACGTACCGCCGGCGAAGCACTACGAGTATCATCAGTACCTGTGTTTCCTGAAGAACTATTGTATCGAATATTTTTTTCTGGCTGAAAGAGCACTACATAAATTTTAGGCAGGAATAGACAAGCTAGAGTTATAGTTCCACTAAGGCTGACACACATGCATAATATAGTAGATTGTACCTGTTAAAAAGAAGAAAAAAAAGGTGTTATAGTATGTTAAAAACTAAGTTAAGATTACGTTAATACACTGCATTTCAAAAAAAGCAAAAAATCTCTTCTACGAGTATATTGTAGTACGTCTTTTGCATTTTACTTGTATAGCAGTATATAAATGCTAGTGAAAAATTTTATCTATGTTTTAATATGTTCAAGCGCAATTCTAATTTCTTACTGGTAAATTTTATGCTTATTAAATGAAAATCATGAAATACGTAGCTCTTAACCCTTTGTAACTCAACAACTCTGATTTAAGAAATATTTACGCGGATGTTAGAATACATCATATTAAGCGTGTAAAAAATAATGAAAAATTAAGGCCTTAAAATTAAAAATTTATTGATAAAAAGCATTTGTTGAACATCTCCAATATCGTGAAAAATAGGTCTCGCACCACATTTTTCAATCCCTCCTTAGCCAAATATACAATCAAGGGGATTGTTGTAAAAAAATTGTATATCCTGCAATTATGTCGTGGAACAATTCTTACTAAACGCTATATAATATTGGCAGCTGCACCAAGACTTGGTTCCTCCGAGTGCTCCGAGTTTGCAATATTTTCTTTACCTGAATTTAGTTCGATTTTATAGGTAAATCCACCTCATTATAGGATTGAATTTTCATGTATGTTGCAGATAAGTAACGCGGTGATACAAAGAGTTAATATAAATCCATAATTAGTGTCGTAAATTTTTGGCTGTTTTAATTAAAAATAAAACGGTAACTTACGGTATGTGAAATGTAATTGAAAACGTCTAAAGATGTGAAAAATTATTTATCTAATTTTGCTAGTTTCCATAGCATTTTAATATTTGAAAAGTTACTCAAACGCTGTATTGTCTGAGCTTATAGAAATTTGAATAATAATAATTGACAATTCTTTATTTATAATAATGAAAAGATTTTCACCTTAATGGAAAAATATTGCCAAATTGGCGGCGTTGAAAAAAAAGTTTAATGACTTTCAAAGCTTCAAGCGTAAGACACCTAATCAGTGCTTTTTTTTTTATCCTGGTGAAATAGCTTTGAAACACAACCTCTAGGACAATCATATACTCAGCATAACAAAACAATTAATTACAATAATTATTATTATATATATTTTTTGTTAGGTATAAAAAAGTGTGTGTGATCAAAACAGAAGTACAGTAGAGTCCCGATTGTCCGAGTTAATGTGGACCACGACTAACTCGGATAACTGAAAAACTCGGTTAAAACGAAGAGTATAAAAAAAGAAAGAAAAAGAGTTGGTATAAATGTAATATAGTTAAGAAATATAAGATTTATACGAGTACAATTACCACATACAATTCCTATTATTATAAAAAAGCTTACTTGAAAAAACTTAAAAAGTATACTTTGCGAGAAGTAAAGAGTTTTTATTTAAAAAAAAGTCCTTAATCGTTTTTTGTTTTACATAACTGGTGCTTTTCTGTAGCAATGTTTCGCCATTTTTTAGGCATAACAGGAAAGCTGGTGTCGCCTCTTTTTGTTGTTCTATGTATTCAGTAGCATTTTTGACAGCTTTAAGTTCATCGGTGTGAGAGATTTTTATATGTTGATTTTCATCGTCACTGTCTTCATCATCTTCGCTAGGTTCATTTTCATTATTGACGATATTAATGATCATTTCATGGGATTAAGTTGTTAGATTTTGTTTTCCCGAGTGTTTGGAAGATAAAAATAAGATTTATTTTTCGGCGGTATTTCTAAAAATAAAAAATAAACTAGAACAAAAAAAAACTTGAAATGTTTGATAGCTCGGTTAAAGCGGAAACTCGGATAACCAGGGCTCGGATTATCGGGACTCTACTGTAATAACATCTGCTAACACTTTAAATAGCTTTTTTAAAATAAATATATCCTACTTTGTATTCCTTTGCACTGTAATAAATTGGTACGAAGGCCAACCATACTATACACGAAGAATACATGGTGAAGGAAATACATTTGCTTTCATTGAAATTTTCTGGTAGATTTCTGGTTTTGTAGGCGTACACTGTGCAGAGAACTATAAGAATCATATTGTAGAGAAGACCGATGAAAACGGAGAGACTGTCGAATCCACAGACAATCATTCTTGAATTAGAAAATGGGTGATCTGCAATGTCTGGAGGTCTGACGATAAGCCAAAGAGTTGTTAATGTAATTTGTATGAGAATCAAGCACATACATATGATGATTTGGGATCCTGGGCTTATGTAGGAAGGCCTTTTTGTTATCCTCAAGCTAACTTCAAATATCCTTGACAAACGGTTTGTCTTTATGAATATTGCAGAGTAGCATATTGATAAGCCTAGGCCCATTCCAACTCGTAGAATTCCACAAGTAATCTGAAAAGTAAAGGAAATATCAAAATAATATACGGTTTAAAACGAAAGTTACAAATACTAACAACTTTTTATTTAGCGATCGGATTTCCGCTCTCTTTGATGCAATTTCAATTTTAAGAGGCTTATTTTAGATATGTTTATTGTGAAGAACTTACAAGTTAATGATGGCATAAAGGGCTGGCGGCCTTACTGCACAATCGGATTTTTACCTACTAAGATACAATTTTAATGGTTTGAGAGTTAATTATGCTAGTACTAACAAATTGCAAATGAGACAGAAAATACGAAACGCAAAACATATTTTCTCTGCACATCGTTAACTTTATTAAATTTTCTCTGGCTTAAGAGTAATCCTTTCAACCCTAAAAATAAGGGGAAGGAAGCTACATTCTGGACAATGTGATATTTATTTATAGTTTAGTCATGAGAATAGTCTTTTAAACAAAATTAATCCCGATTATGAGGCAAATGATATTACCCTCAGAATTATGTCGAAGGTTGTTAAAAAGAGAAAAAAAGTTTCAAGAGAAGTCTGAAGTAACTTATTGCCAGTTAAAAATTTTTTTTTTGGTTTGCGACTGCTTTACCACAAATTATAGGTTTTAAATTTTTTTCTTTTACGTTTTTACAAACTGATTCTCTCTTGCTGATTCAATTGCTTCTCTAAATAATTAAAAAGAAAATATATTAATTTTTAAATCATAACAATCGCCAAAAACTACGCACTATTCGATACTGAAAAATATAAAATTATGCGTGCGCTTCTTTCTAGGCTGAGGTAGGCGTTAAAATCTATAAAAGAAAAAATAAAATTCGATTTTCTAACTTTTACTAGCATAAAAATATTTTAATCAGTTAAACATATTCAAATTGGGTACTTGTTCGAGAAAAAGTGAAATAATTATGCCTAACCTTGTGATTTAAATCAGATTTGGTACCTGTAAGCGATGTGTCTAATCTGATTTGCTTCTGAATCAACAAACACCACGATTTACCTACGAGGACGTCACTTGCAATTGAAACACGTAATTGTTTTCCATTGGTGGAACAAAATCTGGTCTCAATGCGAATCAGGACATCATTGCTATTATAATTATTATTTTTTAAAAAACTTAACAGTGATTTTTTTGAAAGGTTTGATTTACTTACTGTTGTAGGCTTTAGAAGTATTATAAATGTATAGCTGTAGCAAAAAATTATTCCAACTAGTATGATATAGCACAACTCTCTGCCGGAAGCCATGATAACTGGAGTGGTATGATGCGTGAAGAAAATGATGATAACGATAAATGTGGAAATTAAGCCGAGAATTGAAAACACTAAAGGCACCAAAGGCCACGGACTGCTCAGTTCTTCTCCAAGGTATCTTGGTACAATTTCCATGCATGCTGACTTATCAGGTGAGGCAATATGTCCTAAAAATTAAATTTAAAAAAAGTAAGTTTTTAAAAGGAAATTTTCTTTAAAATAAAACCAATATAATTTCCTCTCAGAATGTAATTAAAAGTTAATATATTTACTATCATACTATAACGAGAACAAGTATTTTTCGATATTTAATGATGCAGGTGTTACGTTGTTTTCTGTGTTGTGTTCGAAATGACTGCAATAAGAAGGTGGTATTACAATATATTGCTTCAAAATTACTACTAGGGTAGGTCATTCATGGTAATAAAATTAATTTAATTTGATGGTATTTTTTGACTGAAATTTCTTATTTGCGACGAGAAATAAAGAAGATTCCAGAACAATCGCAGAGGTTGGTTGTGAAGAGTATTGAGATCCTTTATAATGTAACACGTAAATCTGTTTGTTGTACAAACCACATTTCTGGCAAAAAATTATACCTTGTTGTAGTTTGATTTACCTGTATAAGAAAATTTTGCCAAAATGAATGTATTGTATGGTTTTAGCATCTAGTAAAATAAAAAAAATTCCATAATTCTGGGAACCAAAATTTAGGATATGTAAACAAATTATTTGGTAATTTTTCCTTTTATATAGTAACGGTTTACCGGAAATATTAGTGTTCAAAATTATAGTTCTTATTGCCACACATTTAGTAAAAAAATACAAAACTGAAAAGTATATTTAATCGAATAAATGGTTTTTATGCAATACTTTAAAGCACTATGATAAAGTTACCAAATTTTACTACTTATTATAAAACCATATTTTATTGTTAAATATTTTCACTAAAATCATTATCAAAGCGCTTCGGTAAAAAATACTGACATTTTTGGTTTTCCAATAGAGCTAGAAACATAACAAATTTTACCATGTTCTAGTAGTTCTGACCATACTTTTTTTTTTCTCAGTGTAAGAAGACTCCGCCGTCGTTAGGCAAACTTGCAGGATTTATTTATATGGCCTTCATCTCTATCTAATATTAACACATGTTAGTTTCATTCAAAAAGTGCTCATCGAAGATGTGTTTTGTCTAAATACTTTACTTTTGAGTTAGATTTAAAATCGAAGAAAATAGAGAGGTACATGTTATTGCGTTATGGATAATAAAATAAACACAATTCTATTTCACAACGGAAAACAAAAATGACTACGAGACAAACATAGGAGACGAGAAGTGAAATTTGAGCGGATCCTCTTACTTATTTTATAACAGTCATTGAACAGCCGACTCATTTGTGAGTTTACGACAGCCGAAGTTCAACACCGTAGCCTTGTAATTTTGAACCCAATCCAGAAGAAAAGGGAACTACCGGATCAAGTATTGGGAGAAATTCGACTTCGTGGAGGACTTTCTCATGGGACTAACCCGCATTTACGCTACATGGTGAGGAAAAACACGAAAACCATCCAAGGTTAGCATGACGGCCAGGAGACTCTAACCCATGATTCGTCCACCACTGAGGATATTTTATGTCAGCACTGTGGTCGGCGTGAACCAGTTGCGGATTTCGTATCGATCAAGCATAGCTGGGATTTGAACCCGGCTCACCTCACTGGAAGGCGAATGCACTATCTCCTGAACCACCTTCACCATGGCTTCCTCTTACTTATTGAAATAAATATTATAGAAACTTACCCCATCTCTTTATTCGTAAAGTGCGTTATTTGCTCAGAATAGTGGACTTGTCAATAGCAGGCTATTAAACCTTATCTGAATATTTAATACAAAAAATCAAATCTTATAACAGTGACACTAGTATCTTATGATAGAGTCATTTTTGAAAAGCGTAAATTGTTAAAATTTATTATTAGAAAAATATTTTTATTTTATTTTATTATTTTTTTATATCTCAAAACCGAAGATGAATTTAATTTTGATCTTTGGGTGTTCAAGTGAATTCTTCTCAACTAATAGTTAGGGTTCATCAAAAATATACTAATGTCGTAGGTTGATAATAATCGTAAAATTAAGTACATTGCTTTCTTAGTGAAGTTTAATATGCATTTGTCTTAAATATAGAATTTTACGAAAGTAGGTTATGCTTTTACAAAAACTCCTCTGTCTCTATTGGTTAAACTACTTTCTCTGTTCGTCTCTTTAAACCTCTACCGTCATTTGGGGTTTAAAAAATGAGAAAGGTCAAAACCATAGTATGTCCATTTCTGTACTTTTCATTCGTGTTTTATTCACATTTTGCTTTAAGTTAGGATCAGTATTTTTTAATAGTATTGAGGTCAATATTTCGTGTATTGTATATTCGTAAATGTCGTCGTAAATGTATATTTGTCGTCGGCCTTCTAAGCCCAAGTCTGGGGGTTCGATCCCCGGCCCAGACACCGGATTTTTGAGATGCAGAAAATCCTCAGCGGCCATGTCGTATGATTATGCGGCATGTAAAAGATCCTTGGAGTGCCTTATTGGCTCTTGGCATTCCCGGCAAAATTAAATTCCTAGTGCACTTTAGCATCCAAAATAGAGTCTCGGTGCTGCCATCTAGTGTGGCAGAAACTAGACGTCCAAATTAACATGACCAACGGTATCTCATCCATTGTGGTGGTCATGAAAGAGTGGATACCACCTCTGGAGAACGCACTAGGTCTGCTTATCGGCAAGACCGATTGTGCAGCTTATTGGAAATTAAAAACAAAATATTCGTAAATGGAAGATTATTGTTGCCAATTTAATATTAAAATAAAGAGGTAAAGCTTATTGCGTCATTCATGAGTAATAAAAAGAATTTTCCCAAACAGGCTATGGAATCTCAATTTTCGTTCTTTATTTTTGTGTTATGCTCACATGAATACCTCGCACAAAGAATAGAGTTAATGGAGAGCGACACTTACCACATAACATTGATGCTGTGGATGATTATTAAAAAATAAAGAAATTAAATCTCTTTATTGTTTATTCGTATAATTATTTCACATCTAATAAAGTGGGCCGGGATAGCTGGTCGGTAGGGCGCTGAGCCCATGTCCGAGAGTTCGTGGGTTAGAACCCCGCCGGCCGAAGACTCCCGTGTAGTAAAGTGACTGATGCACGTTAAATCTGCCCAGTCGCTAAAGTCCTCCATGTTCCCATAGCAAATCAAAACCTCTGGAGGTACTGGATTGGGGATAGATCGTTCTCTGATTCCGGTCAAAAATTATGATCTGTGGATGAATGAATGGGTCCACCGTATAAACGGTGCGACATATGGTGTGGCAGAAGTTGAATTCTTGGCCATAGATGGTGCCACTGAAAAACAAGAAATGTACACTGCCTTAAATTTGCTCGGTTTCACCCAGCAGGCCTGCCCATGTGGCAAGTAGCGTTAGAAACAACAACAACACATCGAATAAAGATTTTCCAAAACAAGTTATGGAAACCTTTTTTTTTGAGTTGTGTCTAAGGGGTGGAGTTTAATAAATGTTGTTCACAGACTGTTCACCTACTGTTTACTTATGNAAGTGACTGATGCACGTTAAATCTGTCCAGTCACAAAATTGTCCAGTCCATGTTCCCATAACAAATCAATACATCTGGGGGTACTGGATTGGAAATCGATCGTTCTCTGATTCAGGTCAAAAATTACGATCTGTGGATGAATGAATGGGTCCGCCCTATAAACGGGTGCGACGTATGGTGTGGCAGAAGTTGAATTGTTGGCCATAGATGGCGCCACTGTAAAACAAGAAATGCACACTCTGCCTTAAATTTGCTCGGTTTCACCAAGCAGGCTTGCCCATGTGGCAAGTGTCATTAGAAACAACAACACATCGAATAAAGATTTTCCCAAACAAGTTATGGAAACCTATTTTTCGAGTTGTGTCTAAGGGGTGGTGTTTAATAAATGTTGTTCACGGAGCCTGATCTAGAAATGAGGCACAAAATTGTCAGGGGGCTCCCTAGTCGTTACTCTAAAGTACGAAACTTACCTACTGTTTAATTATGAAATGTTTTTGAATGGCATATATTAATTACGATGTATTAGTAAATTTGAGCTTATATTTATTTCAATCTTTATTAACTCTTAATTCTTATCGACAATTTTTTAGGAAAAATATAAAAAGAAATTATTTGTAACATTTAGGGGGCCTGGGCCTCTCAAGCCTTATGAAAAATCAGGATATCTGGTTGTTCACTTAGGTTAACTCTATGAATCTAGTAAATTTCGAGTTACTTGCCTTTAGGACATTCTAAGCAAGGGCTGTAAGGGTTTGGTAAATAATGCAAATCTTTACATGGCCTACAAGTATAACAGCAACGTCTATTAGGATGTTCACGAGGAAGAATGCGTTCTTCTCCTCTTTCGCACTCTTCATTGCACCTGGACAAAGGAGGCCTCTCTGCTGCATCCGGACTAACTGTCCACACTGGATATTCTTGAATTCTAAGTCTGGAAGAGTAGAAATAAAGGTTTGAAGATAATGGTTAGCAGTTATTGTTTGTTATTTAAAAAATAAGCAGGCTTCCTTTATTTGCCTAGAATGATTAAAATTCATTTTTAGACAATGGAAATTGCCACGTAGTTTGAAAAGTGCCGAGACTAACCAACAAATGGAGCCCCTAACGAATCAATACTTCAATTTACCTATGTTAACTGCTAGTATATATTTTTCTTTGTTGCTTTCAGTGAATGTCTGCAAATAAAAGCACTTTCGTAAGTTCTTTTCGCGTGTTACCCCCAAAGATGCTAGTCAGGATACATTAACAAATAACTATGTGAAAAAAAGAATCTTTTTTTTCGGTAACCACTTAAGTGGTTACCATGCAAGCTGAAATTGAGTGAATTAAGTGGTTGCATGCTGAAATTAAGATTTTGGGACAATGATAAAGGAAGTATACACGTTTTACACATATTTGACCTGTCTGCCTATCATTGTCTTGGTCCATCTTATTTTTTCCCCCCCATTTTATTTTGGTCTATCTTATTTTACACTCTATCTGCTATGCAAAATTTGAGATGGCTTAACTGAAATACTGTGGGGGTATTTTCAATAAGCTTTTAATGAGTATGTCTGCAGTCATCGAATATGGATTGTTTTGATTGCTATTTTCATATGATAATAAATCTATCTCTCTGTCAACCGGTCAACGGCGTAAACACTTAGTATTATAGTCTTCCGAGTCATGGCCAAGCAGATAGAGTTTTTAAGAGCTATTCTTTTTTTTTTAATAAAAAAGATCACATTCTTCACAAAATGATGTTTTTGGTACATGAGCTGACATCACTCACACATAGAAGATCATTTAGCTATGTTTATTATGCTATGTTATCATTAAATACAAACAGAAAACTTTTGATAAATGGATTTTAATAAATGGAATGGGAAGGAAATAAATTACGGTAAAATATTTTCTTTAGGATACTTATAGTAACACGATTGTTTGATTTAATCATATAATTAAAAATCAAACTTTCAGTTTAAATATTTAAATTTTGGTTTTTACATTTTAAGTTTTTGCGCTTGAAAAAATGTAATATGAGTAGCATTTTCTATCAACTAATTTTAAAATTTTTATAGTAAGTGATACCAAATTAAAAAGCTCATTTCCTGTATAAAACTCAGCGTATAAGATGATTTAAAAATGGGAAAATTTGAAAGTTAAGTCTGATGAATTGCATTGCATTTTACATTTAGGAAAGAAAAAAGCATCGGAATGAAAATGAAATGGGTTAATAAAAACAAAGGTAAACAACGTTAAAGAGCACAAAAATATTATTAAAAGCAGGCAGCTGTTTCTGCTCAAAGGGCAACCTTCATCAGTGCAACAGGTTAGAAGCTTAACAGGCAGAAGCTTAAAATGAAGAAATGGGTTGATACTTAAAATTGGGGATATCAGTTTGACAACTTTCTATTTTTGCTTATTTAAAAAAAAAAAAAAAGAATAAAGAAATATGATACAGGCGTTAGAATTTCGTAAATGAATGATCTGGCTAAATTAAATATGCACACATATATTATTTAAAATTTAAAGTTATTATATATTATTATTTACTTTACTATTATTTATTACCGTGTGAGAAAGCTAAAACGTCTTTAATCTTAAATTGTCTTCCTAATTGTATAAAATAATTTATTTTTAACTTTAAATTTTTTCCTTTTACTAAATTTAATCTTTAATCTCATACAGTTATATTCTATTTGAAAAAACAGAAGAAAATTAAAAAATTTTAAATAAGTTGTATGATTGAAAAAAGCAATTCTTGTCCCGAATTTCGAACTGAACGTTTTTTCAAATTTACTTTCGAATGTTTAAATAATTATTTTAATACTTATCTTTTTGACAAAGCAAAAAAAAAAAAAAAATTTAAAAATTGAAACTAAAATAATAGGCAAATGAACTTTTAAATAATAGGCAATAAATTTTTTTTCCTATGCATTTGAAGAAAAAACGCTGTTCAGTTTTGGAACTTGAATTTTTTAACTATGCCTATTTTTAATTTTTATTTTCTATTGGATTAGACTTGTAATACAATATTGTAGAGTTATTATTTTTCTTTTGAGTTAAAACAAAATAATAGCAATATTGAGATTCTATATGAAATATTGATCGTTTATTTATCTCTCTTAAGCTTTCATTATCTTTGAGAAAAATTTTTTTTACTTGAGATTTTTTTTTTGTTGTTGAATAATTATTGAATTTTCAAACAAATAATTTGAATTAACAGGCAAAAACTGAATTTGCATATGAAAGTCATTTTTACAATCTATTAGAAGCAAAGACATAATATCCCTTCTTTTTAGGAAGAATGAAAATAAATATTTAATTTTTACGTGGGGACAGACTCTCTTCATGAAATTTTATGCTACCACTTTCACTGTAGCAGAGAAGTAGGGACACTTAGCATTTACTCTAGTGAATTTTAAAATATCATGGTTAGGAATATAGTATTAAATTGCATAAAACTGTAGCTTGTTGAGAGAAAATGCCGGCGAAGTTTTCCTACACTTTAACATTATACAAGTAATACAACCACTAGAAAGAGTTTTTATTTATTTCAAATGCAACCATGAATGAAATATTTACCTTCTATTTTTGTCCCATTCTCCTATAGGAACATATTCATATTTGTCACTTAATCCAGCAACTTTTTGATACTGATAAATTGAGTAGTTAACAGGAATACTTCGAGATGGATCAAAGCTAATTTCCATATCATGTCCTTGCATGCCTGAAGGAGAAAGAAAGCATTCTTAGTAAAAAGAGAAATACAAGATGGGACAAAAGTATGTAAATGTTTATATATCTTATGAAATATGCTTCTACTCAAATATATAAATGTATATACACTGCTCAAACAAATTAGGAAAGCACATGGATTTAACGAAAGTACGCAAATATTTTTTTCTGATAATTAAGACAAATCAAAATATCCATAGACCTAAGTATAGCAGAAAATAGCAAAAGAAAATTTGACATGCAAATAAAAGTTTANAAAAAAAAAAAAAAAAAAAAAAAAAAAAAAAAAAAAAAAAAAAATAAATAAATAAAAAATAAAATAAAATTGAAACTAAAATAATAGGCAATGTGCTTTTAAATAATAGGCAATTAAATTTTTTCCCTCTGCATTTGAAGAAACAACGCTGTTCAGTTTTGGAGCTTGAATTTTCCAACTCTGCCTATTTTTATTTTTTATTTTCTATTGGATTAGAATTGTAATACAATATCGTAGAGTTATTTTTTTGCTTTAAAACAAAATAATAGCAATATTGATATTCTATATGCAATATTAGTCGTTTATTTATCTCTCTTAAGCTTTCATTATCTTTGAGAAAAATTTTTTTACTTGAGATTTTTTTTTATTGGATTTTATTGAATTATTGAATTTTCAAACAAATAATTTGAATTAACGGACAAAAACTGAATTTGCATATGAAAGCCATTTTTATGATCTATTAGAAGCAAAGACATAATATCCCTTCTTTCTAGGAAGAATAAAAATAAATATTTAAATTTTACGTGGGGGCAGACTCTCTTCATGAAATTTTACGCTACCACTTTCTATGTAGCAGAGAAGTAGGGACACTTAGCATTTACTCAAGTGAGTTTTAAAATATCCTGGTTTGGAACATAATATTAAATTGCATAAAACTGTGGCTTGTTGAGAGAAATCCATGCCAGGATCGACAAATCAATTTGCTTTTGCTCATGTAAAAAAATTTTTCTTGTAAATTCTAAATATTTACAAAGCCATCAGATAAATCAATTAAAAATGTTATTTGGCAATTAAGTTATAATGTTCTGTGAAATTGACAGAATATTACAATATTACAAGTATGAGATGCAGAACCACAAAATGTCAGCAGTTAATAATATTTTTATGCTTAGTGTTTGTAATAAGACAAAAAAAATACTGATGTGACCAGAAGACGATGAAGGCTGAAACGCCAACAAGGGAAAATATTAAATTATAATAATAACCATAATGATAATAACCATATTATTAATAATAATAAGCTTTCCAATCTTTGACGACGTGTACACTTTAAGCTACTTAATCAGTCTACTTTTTACTGAATTACGGAAATCAATTACACCATTGTGAGAATAGTAATCCTGTTTTTCAATGAAATATAATTAATTTGAAGTTCATTTTATTTAAAACTTATAATTGATTTTAAGCGCAGTTCTAATAACTTTTTTTTAAAGAAAATTCCGGCGAAGTTTTCCTACATTTTAACATTATAATACAACCACTAGAAAGAGTTCTTAATTATTTCAAATGCAACCATGAATGAAATATTTACCTTCTATTTTTGTCCCATTCTCCTATAGGAACATATTCATATTTGTCATTTAATCCAGCAACTTTTTGATACTGATAAATTGTGTAGTTAACAGGAATACTTCGAGATGAATCAAAGCTAATTTCCATATCATGTCCTTGCTTGCCTGAAGGAGAAAGAAAGTATTCTTAGAAAACAAGATATTTAGAAATACAAGATGGCACAAATATGTGTAAATGTTTATATATCTTATGAAATATACTTCTACTCAAATATATAGATGTATATACACTGTTCAAACAAATTAGGGAAGCGCATGAATTTAGCGAAAGTACGCAAATATTTTTTTTTGATAATTGAGACAAATGAAAATATCCATAGACCTAAGTATAGCAGAAAATAGCAAAAGAAAATTTGACATGCAAATAAAAGTTTATGGAACTAGAGAAGAGATTTAAGTGCTGGAATTTTGATTTCGCAGAAGTTGCTGTCTTTCGTTATCTCAGAGGTAAAATTCAACCTTTCGGCTTTTGTTTTCAGGAAAATTCACTTAAAAATGTCATGACAACATGATCTACCAGAATTCATGACAAGGCGTATTATCGAGAGATTGGAATACGGGCAAACACAAATAAGTGCGGCGGACTCTGCTGAAATTGGACAGAAGTATGATTGCAAGACTGGAATCGTTTCCGAGTAACAGGGTACGTTTGATGTCGTCTAGGACAAGGTCGTCCACGTCCTACCATAGCAAATAATGACATTATATCTCCAGTTAACAGCCAACACCACTCTAATTCGAAGATAGTTTCTTTTGGAAACAGGATGAAGGGTCTCAAGTCAAACAATTCTAAATGGGCTTCATGAGGGTGGCCTGTATGCACGCAGGCCAATGGCGTATATTGGTATATTCTCTTGACAGCCAGACATCGGACTGCCCGAAGAAAGTGAACAGTTCAACATCGAGACTGGATGGCAGCCTGCTTGGATCGTATTCGGGTGATGCGTTGCTGCAAGATCAAGGCCTCTTGTTTCCGTCCAAGGCTTGGAGATCGCACTTCGTCAAGAGGGAAATAGTAGTATTCCCCAAAGTTTCATCGATAATCTCCTCGCATCCATGCAAAATAGGTGTACAATATTCTTAGCAGTTCGGGGAGATCACACACTATAATAAACTTCCTGTATCATTTCTGTGCAACCAGTTTTTTGTCATTTACTTATTATCAAATTGTTGCTTTAAAATATCATTTCATGTTCTTTATACCATTCCAAATAACTAAAGCTCATGCAGTTGTTTTTTCGCGAATTTTTGAACGATCCATCTTTCTTCCGCCTCAACTGTTAATGTTTCTAACATTGATTACTCCTTAGCTAAGAATTTAATAATTAAGAGGAATCAGACAAAAACGATATTTTTATAAATTAAAAAGCGTTTATATATTTGATTTCATTATTTATATTTTAGTTGGTACGTTGGAGAACAGTGGCAGTTGGTAATTCCCAGTGGAAAAACCTTTTGGAAACAGCCTTTGCTTTGTTGTAGAGCTTCAGAATGAAAAATAATTAATTAGTATCTAAGTGAGTAATAAGGACTGAATTGATTCATGCTTGCAAATCCGATTAAAAGTTATTTGTGGATAATAACTCGAGTAACTTTTTTATTACTTTCCCTTCTGTGTTAAGTTATTTTCGAAAGTAAATATTTTTGACTGAATAAATTTTTTTCAAAAAGAAGGAAGTGAAATTAACATTAGATAGGAACTTGAAAGCTGCATATTATATATATATATAGTTAGGATCAGTATTTTTT
>NC_092207.1:95622370-95684569 GCF_043381705.1 Parasteatoda tepidariorum
TGTATGTGAATTGTTAAATAATTACTCGGCATCTTAATGTTTAAAAGTGTTTCCTTCAACCGCATTTTGTATTCATAGAGGGTTGATCCTGCATAACTGCAGAATTTGGTGTCTTCTGAGCAAATTGTTTTGGTTGCTTCTGCTAATAAGTACACAGCATCTATGACCATCGGAACAAGACCTTCTTGTTTGTAGTTTGCTTTCAAGTCTTCTTTGCCTGAAAAAAGATAAACGTTTATAGTTCAACGATGATAATTCTGTAATAATGAGATTACAATTATTCAATGATGATCATTGAATAATAATAATAATAACTCTGAAAAAGCATTTTCATAATACAGAAGTGAACAGCAATGACATAGAAATAAACGAAATTATTTTCTTATGAGTTCTTCTTTACTTGAAAAATATGTTCTTAAAGCTCAACGATAATAATTCTGTAATTCAATGATGATAATATAAGATAATATTCAATGATAGTACATTCAACGATGATAATTCTGTCATGCAGTTCAATGATGATAATATAATGATTCAGCGATGATTATTCACTAATAATATTTTAATAACTGTGTAAAAGCATTTTGTTAATAGAAAAGTGAACATACAGAAATAAACAAAGCTATTTCTAATGAGTAAATATAGAACCATTTGTACAAATTATTATGAATTCTTTGTTTCCTTCTTACATCTTTGTGTTTGTCACCGGATTTAAATAGACACTCGTGAATAATAAATAAGAAAAAGAATAAAATAAGAAAATATGATTTAAATTAATTTCCTTTTAAACTTATTTTTAGTTATTTCCTTTAAAGTAATAAATTAATTGTTTTAATTGTCACACACCATCTTGCTTTTTTATAAATTTCTTTTTGGTCCTTAATAAAATGTATCTGTGATACTTGGTCATTTCATCGAAGGAACTTTTTTATACTTTGCCCCCCCCCCTTAGCTATAGATTTTATGGACTAAAATAAAAATAAGAGAAAAAATAAAAATGTAAATTTCATTATTTTACTCTACCTGTACATTTTATTGTTGACGTAGTATCCATCGTATTGAACTGGCAGTTGAATTGTGTTTCCCAAAACTCTTCAAACCAAGGATTACGAGTATTTGTTTCAGGAGTCAACGATGTGAAATATTCATCAAATCCTGAAAATATTTTTCACATGCGTTAATGTAATAATTTTTTAATATTCTATATTGTTAAGAATGATAAAACTTGTAGCGTTAAGTTGCATTTTTTTTGAACATTTAATACAGATAATAAAAAATTTTGTTATCGGGAAAATGTATAGAATGTATATATTTTAGATAAAATAAAATGCTTCTAAAATAATAAAACTAAGTAAAGTTTTATGTTCATTTATTTTTCTGGTTATTAGCTCTATGTGTTACTTATAACTTTATAAATGGATTACAAATTTTAAAAATTTAATTTGTGTTTGTTCTATTGGTTTGACATTTTTTTCTTTCTAGATGTGCAGATGTTTATTGAAAGGAAATAAAAAGGAAAGGAAAAAATCGTAATTTTCATAATTAGTCAGAGTGAAGCCATTTTAATGAGATGTTTACTTACCATCAATGGGATATCGTTTTGGCAAAATAGTAATTGCCCCCTTAACAAGATGTTCGTTTCCCTTAACCACTCTATCTTTGGCACCCCATCCATCACTTCCTATCCAAATGAATCTATCTTCACTTATTCTGTATCTATGGCATGCATCTAACAAGTGGCTTCACATAAATAAACCATTGATTAGTAGAACAAAACAAAAAATTAAAATTTCTTTGTATATTTATGCATTGGAAATCATGGAATTTAAAGCTATGAAACTAATCATGATTGTAAATACCGTTCGAAATTAATAGACACGTGATTTAGAAAAATTTTCTTTGAAGTTTCTTAGGGCAATTTTTTATTGCTCCACAAAAAGAATTGTTAGAGTTTAAATGAAGAAGATGTTGTTTTCAAGTATTTAAAAATTATAAAACTAATTATAATACCAAGATGGACGTATGTACAGTGAGCCAAAAAAGAAAAAAAGGAGATAAAGAACGGGCTACTCTGAATAACTTTTGATTTAATGATCGGATCCTAACGTTTTAATTGTCAATCTCAATAGTTCAAGGGGGTGACTTCAAACATACAAATTAAGTTATGCAGACGATATTTTAAGTAACGAAATCAGACACAAAAACCTATTGTCTCTGAATAAACATGCCTTTTTTTTTCCAATGGATTCGGGTTTTTGACCACCAAAATATGGAGGGTAGCTGCAATCTGGGAAACATGAAGTTTGTCCTCAATCTAAACCTTACTTTTTCTATATTTTGCCATATTTTTCTATATTTTACCATATTCCACCAGAACTTTTTAAGCTAATTGAAACATTTTAAACACAATTATGAAATTCGTTTATCTAAAATAAATTTAGTAAATATTTAATATTTTTTATTTTATTAAATAATAGTCGAAAAAGTTTAGAGTTATAAGGTAAACTGTTTTTTTTTTTACATTATTTTAAAGTATGTAATTTCATACGGCAAAATGCAAAATTTGAGCGAAATCGGTTGAACAGTTTTTGAGAAATCGAATTTTAAAGTGATCCTCTGTCTAAAATTCGATTTCTCAAAAACTATTCTACTGATTTCGCTGGATTGCTATGATTTCGCTCTATTGCTCTCCGCTATTTTGTAAATGTAAAATTACATATTTTAAAAATAACGTAAAAAATTGCATACTTTACAATTCAAATATTTTTGTGACTATTTTTAAATAAAATAATTAAAAAAATATACTTTTATTAATATTTGTTTTTTTGCAAGGAATTATCTTTGGATAATTGAATTTTATAATTGTGTGCAAACATTTTTCAATTCTCTTAAAAAAGTTTTCGGGATATGACAAAATACGCAAAAATTAAAATCAACATTAAGGGGTCCAAACTTTGGAACACTCTATTGGCCAAACTATAGGGATCATATTTCCCAGATTGCCATAGCTGTGAACGCTTTTAACTTTATCGCAAAGTATGACAAATCACGTAAACTAGCAGGTTCGTTTAAGAAACGTATTAGTTGTCTATGGTAGGAAGTGAGATCGATTATTTTAAAAAGTTATTCATCATGTCATCCCTTTTTAGGTAGCAATGAAAAGCAAATATGTCTGATATTTTGCACAGTTCTCCTTTAACATCAGAAATTTAAGCCATAAGGATAAAAATTTAATTTGTTTGTTACTATAAAAACTATATCACTTTAAATTATAGAATTAATAGAAAAAGGCGTAAAAAGTATCGTTTTCATTGATTATTTTTTCTTTATTTTATAGTATTACAGCAACATGAAATGAAAATTATTCTTATTAATTCATAGATTTTTCGAAATCTATGAAGATCGAAAATTTGCTGGAAATCGGGTGCAAAATTGTAAATTCATTGATTGGATTCATTAAGCCAATACTGCTAAATAATGTTAAAAGTAAGTCCACCAAAATATGTAAAGAAAAAAATTGAGACAAAATTAGTATTGCTTAAGAATTTGGAAATTGAGTTCAATTAGGAAGTTACACATTTCTTGAATTTATCATTAAAAAAATTAGATGAAGAAAAAAGATAAAATAAAATTTTTTTCTCTTGAGATTTTTAGTACAAATTCGCTTTGTGCGAAATAAAGAAAGCAATATATTTTAAAGAAAATTAAATCATTCCACGGAAGTTTATAAATTTTAGACTATATCATTTATTTAAATACATTATTTTTATTTATTTAAATATAATCATATTACTTTCTTTTAAGAAAAACTAAAAATAAATATGTTACATAATTTCCATTTTACTTTATTTTATCTTCATTCAAGAAAACAATCACTACTTTAGCTTCTTCATGCAAGGAAAGGCGGCGAACTGCATCATCGTAATTGTCATCGGTGGGATCTCTTTCTAATATTACTTTTGCAGCAAAACATATGTCTGAAATTCAAAAAATAAAAATAACTATCGACAAAACAAGATAATATTGAATGAGATAAGGTAAAATGAATAAAATTCGATTTTACAATATTTATATAACAGGAAGTTTAGGCTACACTGAGAGGATACTGCACACGCTGCTCTGCGCACAGGTGTGAATGACCCTGGCTGCAAATTCAGCGGAGTTTAGCGACCTGCTCGTCCCGCAGTGGACTGATCGTTAAGACACGGTTCCCAGCAGATCGCAGAAGTCAANCTGGCTGCAAATTTCATATCCAGCGGAGTTTAACGACTTGCTCTCCTGTTTAGCATTTTTATTTAAATAAATACAAAAAACTCGATTCTTGACACTGTTTTAGTTTTTGGTAACAAATTTAATGACCGTCGTTGTCTAGCTGATCCAATTTTTGGGTTTACGACTACTAATGGTGCTTACAACTTGTTTGAGATAAATGGTACTTATGACTACTAATTTGGGTTTACGATTACCGTAGCCTTGTAATTTTGAACCCAATCCAGAAGACAAAGGAACTCCTGGACCAAATATTGAGAAAAATTTGATTTCGTAGAGAACTTTTTGATGGAACTAACCCGCATTTGTCTTATAAGGAGGGAGAGGAAAACCACGACAACCTCCCACGAATAGCCTGACAGCAAGGGGGCTCAAACCCATGATCCGTCTACCACTCGGGAATTTTACGTCAGCACTGTGGTGCGTGCTAGCCGGATGCGGAATTCGTATTGACCATCGCTGGGATTCGAACCCGATTCACCTCATTGAAAGGCGAACGTGCTATCCCCTGAGGCATCATGGCTCGGTAATAAATTTTAAAAGAAATGAAAGTTTGTATTATAATTGGGACCAACTACAGCCAAGATTAAAACTCCGAAAAAGAGAGCGAGTCGTTACCCCTGCTTGTATGTTTCTATAACTCACGTAAACTCACTTTCGTAGATGGATCATTACAGTACTACTGCTGTTGGGTTAACCATAAGAATTTTGCGAGCTTAGTGAGTTTTGTGAGTACAAGACGCATCCTTAATACTTCTCAGTATTTCATTTGCTTAAAATAGTCAGTTTTGTCACTAGGAATGGAGTCAGAATTTTCGCGAAAGAAGAAATTATATTCCTTAATGGAAAAAAAAAATCAAAGGGTATGCTTTCCTGAAATAAATGCTTAGTATTTTATGAATACTACATTTGAGATTAATGAAAAGATGAAAAATAATTGAGAAATATTTACCGTTATTCGTGGAATTGCTTATTAGATCTTTAAGACTTTCAATAGCAGTTTCACCATATTCTCCTTTCGAAGCTACGGTAGACACAAATGTCCATTTAAATTCAATAAGAATATCTAAAATGACTTTGATTTGATATGCATCTGAAGGTACAACTCGAAAGAAGTAAGGATACTTGTGTGTGTCATCAAATTCTTTACTTGTGGAAGCATAACTGACTTGAGGAATCTATAAAAGAAATTAAAATTTAGTATTGTTGATCCTGTTCATTGGTCTGAAAGTTGGTTAATATAAGAACTGCGTAACGTTATAATCGAAGAAGTTTTAGAAAAGAGTTTTTATTAAGTATATGAAACGACCCTCTGACATCATATCATGCGACGTCTTATATTTTATACAGCTCTGTGTGCCAATTCATTGTGAAAAATATTCACTTAATCGCGCTGTTTTTTGGTTTATTTTTAAGAGAATTTTTCCGTTTAAACGTTATTTTTATTCCAAAGGAGCAAAACCTCTACAACAGTTGATTCTGTTATGAAACAGTTGATTCTGCTATAAAAACCAAGGGGTGGATCCTAGAATAGCCCACCCCATGGAGATTTTTTTAAATCTCACCAAGCAAGTTTTTGAAATCTCGCCAAACTAGGTTTCCGGAAGATATTTCAGAGAGATTATTTTGAACTTCCAATAACACCACCAAATTCCGTAAACCTGATTGGTTATTTGATATGTATACTTACGCGAAAGTTGGATTTCGTTAGAAAAGAGGTAAAAGGGTTTATTTTTTCGCCATTTATGCCATTCGCCATTTCATCGTTATTATTTAATTTTTCAATCGTTATTTCATTCATTGCCGTTATTACTTCATTCTGAAATTTTTTTCTGTGCGGCACCTCTTGAAAATGGTGAGCGAATAGACGAATGAATTTCTAACTTTATTGAATGCAAAAGGTAAGAGAGCGATGATTGAATGGTGTATGAATATATTAAAAAATTCTATTAAAATTTATAATATTATATTATATTATTGATTATTATTTTAATAAAATTCATTTTATTAGAAATATTTTAATAAATTTGTAATAATTTAAATTGTTTTTTTTTTTTAAATAATCAAAAAGCAACGTTTATCCCAGTAATAATCTCCAACTTGGCGAGATTTCAAAAAGTCGCCAAGAAGAGGCTATTCTAGGATTTTACCAAACCAAGGTTTGAAAAGTAACAGTGAAGCTAAGAAATTTTTTTTTTCTCGTCAATCGGTTTAAATTTCTTGAAGTTGCTACTGAAAGGGTATGCTTGTGAATACCCTTGTTTTTAAACTTCAAATGATCCTCTATTTAGATGCAGTTTCGTTTTTATAGATGTTCGTAAATATGGTTACTAGTTCTAGATCTAAAAATATTGTGTATTACCCTCAGGAGTGCCGCTGGAAGTTTGCTCGCAAAAGTTCCGAAATCCCCCAACTAGACGATTTTAAACATATATTTTGAACTGTTTTCGAATAAATTTGCTCTATTTTTCTTTGAAAAGGTCTATTAATTGTTTCCCATTCGAAGATATCTCACTATTGACCTTTTGCTGGTAACTTACCTATTTACCCAGCAATTCGTTTTTGCGTCAATTTTTTTTTTAAAGAAGATAATTGATAAATTGCCAAAGTTTTCAAAATTCAGAGAAAGTTACGATTTACCTAATAAGATGAAGCAATGTAAATTCAACTTACTTTGAATAATCGAAAAATGGTAGCCACTGCCTCAGAAACAGCGCTATTCGCCGCACCAACGACTGCTTTTACTTTCCTACATCTAGTGCAATTAGTAATACTTGCAGTTTCCAAGAATTGCAATGATTGTTGTAAAGCGTATGAATCAGAAGAGCAAGTATCTACAATAATAGCACCCAATCGAAACGGATAGTAGGTTCTATTCTGATTTATTTGATCGATTGCGTATAGCATTGCTTCTAGACGTTGTATTCCTTTTTCAAGAAGAATCTCCCCACATGGTTCCTTTTCAGAAATTCCGTTTGTATGAACAGGAAATAAACCACCCAGAATTACGCTATTCTCGTCTCCTATCGAGATTTGGTCAGTATCAACCATTCCAAACATCAGTCCAACAGCGATTATCAGACACGAATTAATATAGAGTGAGTTGTTGATAGTGAAATGTTTCATGGTGTTTATGGTAATTTAAGGAGAAGTTGAAGTATATTTTTGTGGAGATTCTTGTAGCACTATTTTATCTCTAAATTATATTCCATTTCTTTTCTAACACTCACATTCTAAAAGACAGAAAAAGTAATCAGGTTAAAATAGTTGATAGAAATATGCACTCAAAGCAAAATGAACAACATTGTTGAATACAAAAGAAACATATTTTTTTTCTCTCTCTCTTCATTTTTTCAATCCGATTTCTATAAATTTAAGTGTTGTACCCTCAGTTTACAAAATGTTAATATATTCTGAAGGAATAATGCCGATCTAGAGTATAAAAGTTGATGTGTTATGGAGATTTGTATTAAAAGTATCAAATTTATTTCTTACAATTCTTTATTGTACATGTTTTGAATGATATTACTTTTTTATGAAAAAAAGTAGCGAGAGCAGAAACGCAACCCCTTTTCAAAAGAGAGGCCTACGGAAAAAAAGAAATATAATGTAATAGATGTAAACTAAATAAAATTATTTTATATACATGAAAAGTAACTTAAAATAGTTACTATGTCCGGGATTTTGTTTAGACTTTAGTTTACCATAACAGTTAAGCATAGTATACAATATTAAATATAAATATCATATTGTATGAATGTATATTATTTTTTAATTGCTATTATAATCTAGTTAGGCAGTTAATGTTTACATGGAGAATTAAGGTCATCCTTATTTTGCTAATAAATTCTTTTTCACAACTTCTTTAACTTAGTAGCGTATACGTTACCGGAAATTACAAAAACGAAATCGGAAGTAGGTAGCAGTTTCAGCTCCATTTCTGTGTGAGTATTTCTCTGAAATATTTAATTTTTTAAAAGCTCGCAGTTTCTCGGCTAATAATCTGAATTATGCCTAGTATTTGACAACCTTAAAAACGAGTATTTTGACTAAAAAAAGAATCACGTTCGTGTTTCATTATCTTATAATAATGTCCAATTCTTCTAGTTCTCAAAACTGTTTTGTTTTTGAATGTGCATTAAATAGAACTATATTTATAGCAATTTTAGTAATTGATCATAGCTCTCAAACTTACCGGAAATTGCTGAAATGAAACTGGAAGTAGGTAATAGTTTCAGTTTCATCTCTATTTGTGTGAATATTTCTCCGAAATATTTAATTTTTTAAAGCTCCTAGACTCCCGGCTATTTCTCTTAAATATATTTAAAAAAATATGTTACGGTATATTATTGTTTGATGGCAATACATGAAAAGTTTAGTATGTTCGCAGTTGTATTATCCTTAATTTATCATTAGATAAAAATATTTTAATTTTTTTCTCCTAATTATTAACAAATATGATATTTAGATTCATTTATACATACATATATTAAAGCATAAAAATATTATAAAATTGTTGTTTTATCAAAAATTGTTCTTGTGTTGAATAATAAATGCGTTTTAGATTCTTGACGGTATTCCTTAACTACTTTGAAATATCGAAACAAAAAACTCCAGGCTTTAAATACAAAAATAAAACTAAGCAAATATGTGAAGAAACCTATAAAATAAAGTAACTTCCAGCTGTCAAACACTCATAATTTTCAACTAAAATGTAGTTATAAACTTCATTCATTTTGATAACTGCATCTTTCTCAAAATTAAAATTTTGCAATCTTTTGTCTGCGAAAAACAAGATAACTCAAATAATTATTAAAAATTTGTCTTCAAATTTTAAGTGAATGTTTCTTGCATTTGTGGTCTCTGTTCTATGAGATATTTTGTTATAAATAAAGTGAAAAAATGGAATTAAAATTCAGAAAAATATGCTTAACATAACCATAATGGTTAATAATTTTATGATATCATTTAAGTTTACGTTCACAACACTTCAGACGTCTACAGGAAGCTGCTCAGAATATTTGATTTCTGTATGTACAGTGCTCTAAAAAAGAAAAAAAATGGACTAACCTGAATAACGTTTGATCTAACTATCGGATCTTTACGTTTTAGGATCCTAAATCCTAATGGCTTGAGGCGATGACTTTAAATGTGCTAATTAATATGTGCAGACTATATTTTAAGTTACGAAATCAGGCACAAGATAATACGATATAAGAATTGTACACCTTATCATTCAAAAATTTCCCACCATTTTTAAATAAAAAAATAAAAAAAAAATAATTATTTACTAGGAGTTAAATTTAGAATCGAAATTGTTTTAGATCAACGAATTTTATAATTGCTTGCAAATAGTTTTGAATTCGATTGAGAAGTTCTCGAAATGTGGCAAGTAAGAATAATTTCAACATTAAGGGGTCCAAAATTCGGACCTCTATTCTGATCAAGCGATGGGGACCATATTTCCCAGTTTGCTGCTACCCCTATATTTTAGAGGTCAGTAATCCAAATCAGTCAGAAAAAAGGGTATGTTATACAGAGAAAGTACGTTTTTGTGTCTGACTTCGTAACTTAAAATAACGTCTGAACTAATTAATTAGCATATTCGATGTTAAACCTCCTCTAATCTTTAAGATTGAGTCCTAGAACGTGAAGACCCAAGCACTGAATTAAATGTTATTTAGGGTGGTCTGTTCTTTTATTTTGTGCACTGTACATAATGAAAATAAATTTATGAAGAAAATGAATTAAGAAGGACGGAAAGAATTTAAAATATTTAAAAAAATTATGTTTTACTTTAGGTTCCTAGAAAAAATGAGCTTTTTTCTTTAACATTCAGCATTCTTGAAAAAATATTCAAGCATTTAATGGAACTAAAATGTAACAATAACCCCAAAACGATTTAAAAGAAATTTAATTAATTCAATAAAAAGTAATAAAAGAGAACTGTAAACTCATAGTCTAAAGGAGTAGTTAAGCAAATGTCCGAGGTGGGGAGCTGTTAAGGCAAAAAACCCTAAAGTAAAAGTTCACTTTCCCTCATTGTATCTATTCAAATGATTGTGCATCATTTAAAATTTTTATGCATTTTTTTAATAAATTGCAGTTATATAAGTTAATATACTTGTATTATTTTCAAAACAATTTGATGTCATTCCCAATTAGCTTTCTTCAAGTTTCGAAGAAATATACAGAATTTTAAATTGAAAATTTCATTTAAAATCAAATTTGATCTACTGACAGAGAATCAATTTTAATATTATGAGTTTAATAATCGTATGTGCATAGGACAAAACTATATCTGATAAATATTTTTATTTCATAATTTTTAATCGAAATTCTGCATTCGCGATAGCAACGCTTCAATACACCCTCTAGTGGGGAGGATATTTTTAGGCTTTTATTTATTAAGTTTTGATTTAGTTTTATCAGAATCATTGGCAGAGCAGGGCGCCATTTTTTTAGTAGCAAATAAGAAGCAAAGTTTCCCTAAGAAAAAGACTGAAGAACTTGAAAACGACCCAGTACATTGGTAAATTTTTCTGAAACAGAACAGGCCCAACATTTGCAGAACAATTTCTCAAATTTTTTTACCTTTCTATTATCAACAAGCTTGCAACCGATAACTTCCGTTTTCATGATCGCATACTGTTACAGATGTATGTATTACGGTAAAAAATATTTTTTTTGGCTTCAATTCATTACAAATTAGAGTGAAGTCAACATTGCTTACTGCATTCCAATGGATAAATGTGATTTCAGAACGTGCAGAACTGTAATAGTTATAGAATATTCTTATTCTTTATAGAATAGTGTATATTTCTGTATCAATATAATTCGGAAAACAACAATAAAGAATTATCCAAATTATTTGAAATAGTGTCATTTGTGTTGATTATTAATGAATTTTTATCGTTTTCTTCTTAAGTATTTTTTAATTTTGAATGAATAATTTCAACTAGAATTCATATATTCTGTTTTAAAGTTTCATATTGAAATTCATATCGAGATCTTTTATAAAATTTTGTTGTGTGCTATGTCATCAAAAAGTAATGAAGGGCTAATCTATGTATAAATTATTTGAGAATGAAATTTTCAAACAAAGAGCATTTCATTTGGAATTCTCCGGATTTATAAAGCAAGTAAGTGTTATGATTTTTGTAATCAAAAATTTACTTGTAAATAATTTTTTTCTCTAATTTGGTGACAGTTCTCTATAGTATGGTTTTCTACGTCTTTGACTTGAATACGCTCCTTAACTTTAAGACTAAAGAAAAAAAAAGGAACAATATGAAAGTTTTTATTTCAAAATGAGGAATTTTTAGAATATATTTTTTTTTATCGCAAGCATTCTTTATTTTACGTTTTTTAGTTTATAATTTTTTGATAAAAATTGCTGTCGAAAAACGTTTTTTGCAAAATTAAATAGTATAACATTACATGTTTCTGTATACTTTTTGCATATTTCAATGTTTGAAGTGATATGATTCAGAAAAGTATGGAATGTAAAGTTTAAACAGACCTTTCATATTAGATTATTAAATTTAGTAGAACTAGTTTAGTTTAGTTAACCCTAATAGGAGGACTTTTTGCAAATATTTTTGTGTTTTGGATATTCCTTTCCTAAGCCTTCCTGTTCCTTTCCTGGATGTTCCGTTCCATTCCATTTTGTTTTCATTTGTATAAGATATAATATTAAACATTTTTCTTTTTTTAATTTAATAAGCCCTAATAAAGAAGGAAAGTTACCATTTCACACTAAAGAAATCTCCAGTGTAACTGATGATCATGTCGTTTTATTAGCAGTCATTCGCCGTCTTAGATAACAACGTCCCCTATTGGTCGTTGGATTCGCGAATTGTTTCCAGACAGACATTTTAAATAAATTTAATAAATAAACATCATTGTATTATTTTTATCATTTGCAGTTTCAAATAATCGTTTTGTTAGCAAATTTGGTTGGAGAGTTAGAAATTTCTCAACTTTTAAGTTCAATCTATTCTATTGTTTGCGCTATATCACGAATTGCAGGAGGTTAAATAATTTGCTGCGAACCATTCCATATATTTTTTAAGAGCACAGCTGCTATCTTTTCGCCATCAAATACAGTATGAAAGGATTTATAAAATGTCTAAATAATGCTATTCTTTTAACTCTCTTAACTTTCATTTTCCTTATCATTTTTGGAATAGTGCATTTAATATGTTTTTTTTGCATACGCAGACTCACTAATGATTGAACAAAACTCCATTATATAAGATCTACTGCAAACTACGCGAAAACTAACATCTTTTAATGGAAAAAGTATGAAGATAAGTTGACAATCTTTATAAGTTGATGAATAATGTGTTTGGGAAAAACTTAAAGCAAGATGGCGTAAGATAGAGTGCTGAAGAAAATGGCGTAAAATAAACTAAATAATGTGATGAAAGGTATATTAAGCGAGTATGGTTTTGAACATTAGAATTCAATTTTTTTTTAATCAAAAATATATTGAAAAAAGATGTTTGAAAGTTATAAGATTATTGTGCAGATTGTTTTATGCTTTTTTCTTTTGAAAAGAGTATCTTTTTTAAATGTTTAATGCAAATTAGACCTTTTGTATGCTTATGAAAGTTGAAATTTGATTATTTCATAACTTATTTTATAAATGTTTTAATTGAAAAATGAAATGCAATTCTGTCTATGTATCTATATATATCAATCTATCTATCTATCTATCTATCTATCTATCTATCTATCTATAGATATAATTTTGTTTTATAACTGATGTTTAACAGCCCCCCCCCCAAATTCTGAAATTATAACTACTAATTACTCCGTAGCATTACAATTCTAAACCAGACCCAGAAAACATGATCCGTCTACCACTGAGGATATTTCACGTCAGCACTGTGGAAGGTGCAAGCCGGATGCGTATTAACCAGCCATCGCTGGGATTCGAACCTGGTTTACCTCATTGGAAGGCAAACGTTCTATCCCCTGAGCCATTGCGGCTCCGTTTGAGGAGTGTAAGAAGAAAATCGCTGTTAGAACAAATCAAAAGTCTTTGAAAGACAAATTATTTTAAGTTTCAAAATGTCACAAGCATAAAAACATGGCTGAGTTTTAGTTTGCCACTTGCCGTGACTGTCAACATTTAATTGATTGAAGTTAGATGTTGAAGCAATTTAAACTTAATTTTAATACATTTTTCAATCAGCCTAAGGAAGAAAAGTAAAAAATAGGATTTTGAGAGAAACTTCGGAAAGTGTGGTAACCGATTCCGCAATCTTTCTCTTTAGTAACCTGTATTTTAGGTAATTTTGAAGCTGTTGCCATAACTTTGTAGCTTAAGTGAGATACAGGGACTCTACATAGACTATATTTTACTATTCAGTCAAACTGGTAGAAAGATCTCTTCGAGAAACCTGACATGGTAAACAACAGAACAGATAATACCTGTTGTCACAGATGTCATCTTCATATACTGACATTATGATCATCATTCATGTCTGAAGACAGAATTTCTCCACCAGGTAACACAAATATTTACATTGATAGGTCTACATGAATGTGATTCGGCTCAAGGTAATCCAAATTTTATCCAAAATCAATTTAATATAATGTTAAAGATCTCTCTTTAAACTTGTTATTATTATAATTTCGATTAATTTTTTATTATGTACTTGTCCTAAATGTTACAAATATTCCATGAAATAAATATTTACTACGGCATATTAAGGCTTAAAATAACCATAACTTGAAAATAAGTTTAAATTTTATCGTTTTTATCTGCGAAATATCGAAGCTCATTTTAGAAAGCTTTAGATGAAGCACATATCATATTTCGGTTGTATTTCCTCTCAAATTTTTTTAAAAACATTTAATATTTTCCATATTTCGAACATTAAAGAGCGTTCGGAAAGTAAAAAAATGGTTATATATCTCGCAAAATATGCAACAGATCAAAAATAAAAAAAAACAAACAAGCGTGTGGAATATTTTTTTAAGATGCATTCCTTGATATTACACCTGGTTCCTTTATTTGATCATTTAATGCATCACGGAAAATGTTTCACTCTCATATTTTTAGACTTTCGATACGACGCACATCTTTGATAATTGTGGGGATTGTAGTTACCAACAATGTCAACACTCTTCTTTGAAAAGATACCCCATTGTAGAATCGAGTTAACATGTCTTATATACTAGTGAATTGGAATTGTAATTTTGTAGTGGTAGACACACTACAGTACTTCCCCACCAGAATTGTAGATGTGATAGAATTCGATGAATAGCTAACCACTAGTTGATTCATTGCTGTTTTGTGAGTAGCCTGGAAAGCTGTATTAAGATCAGCGTTCTTTTGAGTACTGATCATGAGAGCTGTATTAAGTTCACGGTCGTGGCTGCTCCTGTGTTGCCATTAGCAGTCGAGTGTATGCAGGCTGACGTTGTGTGTGCTCGAGACTGAGTAGCAACAGTGCGAGGGGGTGAATAATGTCCCAGTCACAAATAGAAAGTCAACTGTTCAATGTGGACATTCCATCGAAGTGGGCGTTACTGTCATGGTAGGCATGTTCACATCACGTCCGGGTCACCCATGTAGGGATTGTAGTTACCGACAATGTAAACCTTCTTCTATGAAAAGGTACTCCATCATAAAATCGAGTTAACAAGTTTTATATACTAGTGAATTGTAGTTTTGTAATGGTAGACCCACTACATTAATATTTAGCCATTTTCATGCTTGTTGGAAACATTTTATTTCCTAGTAGTAATAAAATGTATTAATATCTGGAGAATTAGAAAAGCATTCTACAGTTGGAATAAGTTCATGAATATTTGATTTAATTTATTTCCTTACCGTGCACTTCGAATTTTCGTTTAATTACTACATTACCTGTTTATTTATTGCCTTTACACATAGTATATATACATAATTAGTCTGCAAAAGATAAAAGGTTTCTCAAACTTAGCGATTTCGTAATCTTCCTAATTAGTTTCTAATGATTTTTTTCCTGAAAAATCATACTTAAAGCCTAACTCTAAAGTATAATAATAATAAAATGAAAAAATAGGTAAAAGGAAAAAAAAATAATTTTATTACTGTCCATTAAAAATCTTTCATTTAATAGAACAATTATTTTGGAGAACTCTGTAGAAATCGATTTATTGATTTTTATTTTACCTTGATCGTAAACATTATTTTCTAAAGAATTAGGTAGTCTTTGTCAGTAACATTCTCCTTGAAAGTAATATTAGGTCGTTAGACTAATTAGCATTAAATTATTTTCTTACCAAAATTATTCTGCGTTTTTGATAGAAATCTAATTATTCATTGAATGATTTAATTATTGCAGAATTAATTATCTTCAGAGAAAATTAAGCCCATAATTTTTTTAAAAGAGCCTAAGTGATTTTATAGATTTCAAAATGTATAACAACCAGCATGCATTATGTGTATTCTAGAGGAAAGAACCCCCAGGACTGCTACGCAGTAATTTTCTTTCTTGATACAAAACAGTTTTTTATTTCCCGTAGTAAAAATTATTCACTAATAATTCTGTCTCGTTACTCTCATGTTCATCACTTCATATGCTCAAATATTTCCCTTATACTGTTTATATAATACTTTTTATAAACATAAACTAATTTTCTTTGTAATCACATGATATATGAAAGGCATTTAAAATTAAAGATTTATTATCATAACGCGTACTCGTTGCAACTTCATATATAATGCTAATTTTAAAAACTACTATTTATTTTATTGTTGCAAAGATAATTTGCTAAATGTTTTCGTCACAAAAATTATTTAGTAATAATACAAAAAGTCATTTCCTGATGATGCTTAATAATTTTGTATGTTTTAAGTGCATATGTAATGCACTTAACAATGTTGTATGTTAAGTATGTTGATTGGACACAGTTTTACACAAAGCTCAAAAAATAAATAATAAAAGTAATAATAAAATAATGGTACCAATAAAAGTAAAATTCGACTTACTTACTGGTTAATAATTGTAAAATGGCTACCATGCTTATCTTTAAGTTTCAAGCTTTAAATTCGGAATAATATTAAAATTCAAAAGCACATGCCTTTAAACTAAGAATAAAAATTATATTGCAGATGAAGATTACCTTTATAACTTTTATTTGTTTTATGCAGTTAGAAATCAAAGAAAGTGGCTCTTCAACTGGAAAAATTCGATTGTTATAAAACCATATTTTATTCTTAAATTCACCAAAAGTCATTACCAAAGCATTTCAGTAAAAATTATCTCACTACTGGTGTTTCCATAGAGTTAGAAACATGGCAAATTTTACTATTTTCTGGTAATTTTGATCATACTTTTTTTCTTTGTGAGCTATTTACCGTCATATTATTTTACGTGTTTTAAATTAAATTCAATACATTTGATAAAATTAATTTATAAAACAAAACGAATTTATAGTCGATGATGTATAACATCTCTTGAAAAAATAGCTGACTCAATTTATTAATTTTTCAGATTTACTTAAAAATTAACAACTGGTATATCAATTATACAGTTTAAGAGCATGTTGATTAAAAAATAATTTTTGACAAAAAAGTGTCCTAATAATTCGTGTTTAATATTTAAATACAATTAACGAAATCCTACACCGTATAAAAGACGTTACATTGTTATACAATTAAATAAGTGAAATTAAATATTTGAAATAATTAAATAGTTGTCTTTTATCACCGGATGTGATTTTTACCACCCAATACAGTTTATGAAAATATGTTTCTCATTTTTGTATTCAAGCTAAATATGAACAAATTCACCATTCCAGTAACATTTTGATCGATTATGTTTTTATCCGTTAATTCATTATCCTGCAAGTTCACCTCGCGTAAACATACATCTTGTTATTTCATTGGGAATCAATAACTCGGAAACCCACTTTCCATCAAGCATTACTTGATGATCTAATTTTCTGTTATCGGATACAGGTAACCGAATTTATGGAACAATTATTCTTTAGACACTTCATTCAGATTTTTCCGTCATTTATTTAAAGGTACATTTATTTATTTTTTCATTTTAAATAAATTGTAACATTAAAAAAAATAATTCAGTACATTTGCTCCATGTAATTAAATTCAAATCAAAGTAACTTATTTGGGATAATTCAAATTTTTGGTTCAATATGATGTAACTGGTTCATATAATTTACGTGTAGCCGGATGTAAAGCATATTTTAATATTGAAATATATAATATCATTCTAAGGCAAAAATGCTGTTGTAGAAATCTTTATAGAGATCGAACGTGATAGATAAACAATATTTTTTTAAGAAATGGTTTTAACCACTACCAAAAAATTTAGAAAATTTTATATTACCTAAAATCTTTTAGATTTTCATCCATCTTTCCATAACTATTATATTTAGTGTTTAAACTTTTTAAGTGGGCAGCTAAGCTGAATATTAGCTTTGTTAAAGCTATACAGTCTCTCTGTTGAGATACAAAGCTACAAGTTGCTACATGGGTGGAAGAATCTTATAGCATAAATGAATAAATAAATTTCTTTTTTATAATTTTTTGAGAACGCATGCTTTATGGTATTTAAGATCAAAAGTCGAATCAGATCACGTTCTGTTTAGACTAGCGTCAGAGGGTCAAATTCGTAATTGAAAGGTCTAATTCGTAGCCCTACAAATGTGTTCTAATTTTTTTAATACAATTAGGAAAAAAAATTACAACTTGTATGTATGACAGTTTGTCACTTTTTATGAAATTTTTTGTTTTTAATAAGTCAATAACTTGGATTATTCTCAAATTAAAAAATTAAATGTTGATAGAACATTAGTGTGTGTTTACTACATTAAATTTCATCAAAACCTATGAAGTTTCGGTCCAAAAGTGATGGACATAACTTTGAAAACTCAAGTGAGTTCTGTTTTAAAAAAACAATTATCTATATAAATAATTGAATCTGCTGAAAATTGCAAAAAAATAGTGCAGTTTTAAACCATTTTCATTTCAATTTAAAAATTGAATTTTAAAAGCATTAACAACAAATAATATTATCGACCTGAAAATTCATCTTTTTCATGATTGACAATTTGTTTATGTGGCTGAATTCTCTTTTAAACTAAAATGTAACTCTTAACATTTCTTTTCAGATCCAAAAATTCTTTTTCAAAAATAATTTATCGATTATTTTCTTGTCATTTCAGTTCTTTTATTGCATTAAAAACTATAATTTGAACTTATTAGCTTCTTTAACTTAAAAAATTTCCAAACCCAACAAATTAGATAAAAAATATAATGTTCATGAACTTCGAATTATTGTAGGAAATACAGTTTAATGTTTTTTATATAGTTTTTGAGACGTTTATTGCGGTTTTACAGAAAACTGTAAGCCTGAAATAAAGCGTTTAAAAATTTTGTTTTATTATTTAAAAATCCATTTACAAAACAAGATTGTAATTGAAAAATTACGAATTAAAATTCATTAAATAACTTTTTGAACATATTATCACACAATAAAAAAATAAATGAAAAGTATCAAATGATCTCAGAAGAAGTTTAAAAATTTCCAAGTCGCTGGATGTTTCTGGTAATTCCATTCCATTTTTCCGTAAAAAAAGTTTTTTTGCAAACTTTAAAAAATCAGAAAAGAACATCAAAAATGCATTTGTTTTAAACAAAAAAATAACATAAAGTAATTGATTTACATTATTTTTATAAAGTTTTTGAGCGTTTATTTAAAATCTAAAGATTTAAAGAAATTTATAAAAAATATGAAGAGATTATCTCTAATTAAGCACTTAGTAATTTTTTTTCTCCTTTTAGGAGACTTACGAACCTATGTACACTGTCAAAAATCCCGTAACAAATTACGTTAAAAAGTACTTACACTCGGGTTGCATCATTCTTAAAATCCGCTTATTTTATCGAAAAATTCATTTATACCGTAATTTTCATATCAAAATTTATATTATTAGAGTGATTCAGAAATTTTATAATAAATATCACTGTTAAACTTAAGACATATTTAGATTTCTTGTTCTGCAAAATTTTATTTTAAAAATGGATTTTACGGTATAAAGAATTTTATACAGTGTACTTTTTTCAGAAGGATGAAGACTGGTGACCTAATTGCTTCATTTTAGAAATTTATTTATATGAATGAAGACAGTATTTTTTATTTCGCCGTATTTATATTTTTATTTTGATCTGTGGCGGCTAACACTAGAAAGTATGTGGTTGTTCTAAGCATAAAAGAATTTTTTTACATTTTTCTGAATTTTTTTTCTGAATAGTATTGTTGAAGAGGGCTATTATAATTAACATTTACGTTTTAAACCTTAAATATTTAAGAACTTCCCCTCGAATTGGAGCTTTATTGGTATTCACTCAAAAGACCATTTATTTGATTAAATTTACTTTTCAGTTTACTAAATAAGTGGTAATAAGAACTATAATTTTGAAAACCTGAATTCCCGGTAAAATGCTACCATATGAACGGAAAAACTACCAAATAAATGCTTTAAATGCCGCATATTTTGGTATTTTTAATCCGAATTATGCTTTTTTTTTACCAGAAATGTCATTACCATACAAGTACGAGAATTTTATCAGAATTTAGTTTCTCTAACCATGAGAAAAATGTTGTCAAAGTTCAAATAACTTTAGTAGACGAACCTTTTCCCTACCACCCCTATTATTTTGAACATTTTTTAGGTAACTAAAGCTATCAAAATTTATAGTTGCTTATTAAAAGGTAAAAAATAATTTAACTATAAGCAATAATATAAAATTTAATAATAAATTTATCTTATCCTTTGATCATTGTAATCATGTGATAATTTGATAACTAACAAAGTATTGCTTCTAAGAATTACGAATAGATCTTTCACAATATCAGATTACAAAAATTTAAATAATTATTCACTTAAACTTTTCGATTCAACACTCGTTAAAATTGGTTTATGGCATTTTGTAAGAGGAGACTTCTGTTATTGCCAGGTAAGTGAGTAATCCGAATCATTGACTTATTTCAGTTCGAGTTATAAAAGCTTCATATTGGTAATAATTCATCATAATTGAAGAGCCTCTTAAGAAAATTGATGATCATATTACTTCTACTTATGTCATTATCTATAAATTTTATTTTAGCGACAGTATAGTCTTCGTCTTGTTCAAGGGATCATTTTTGAAAAAGCTGCAATCGTATCTAAATGAAGATACTTTTTGATTTCAGGCCTTCAGCTGAATTCTGAATACTGGGGTTCAATATTTTACTCTTTACAAGGAGATGGTAGGCTGCTCATTTTCGCTGAAGTACGCTACTTTATTTTAAAAAGTGCTGCGTTCTTTCAGAATTAGAAAAGGCAAACGTTTAAACGTTTTGTAAAATGGAAACTTGATGGTGCGCATTTGATACAGATAGAACATCATATGTGTTGATATTTTAGATATATCAACACATTCTTTATAATCAAAAACACAAAGTTATAATCGAAACCACTAGAAATTAAACACGAATTTAAAAATTATTTAAGTTATCAAAGATAAATTTCAAATTATTATTGTGTAATTATCTAAATAATTTAAAATGTAATTTTTTTTAGTAAATATTATTAATATTTTATTTTTGAATAAAAATTTTAGTTTGCTTATTGAAATAGATACTTTTATATTAGATAAGTTTTAAATTTTTTATCTAATGTTGATTGTGGTGACAGAATGTTGTGAACTATGAAGCTCACATATCACAAAATAGTTAAAAAATAGTTCATTCTAATTATAATGCTAAACTGCACTTTTTAATTTAAATAAAACAAAATGTATCAGAAAAAAGCCTAACTTTTTGTTTTGCCTAACTTTTACTTCAGACATATTTTATTTCATTTTACTTGTAATGCTTTGAATATTCTTCATTTTATTAGTTTTGAGTTATGCGTTGAGTATATTCAGTCTACAAATAGTAAAATGGAAGATGTATTTATAAGGCAGAAATATGTAAAATGTATCTACTTAAAACCAAATCAAACAAATGTTCTTAATTTTATTTTACTTTAGTAACATCTTGAATAATGTTTATAAATTTATATTCGATTGTTATTTTTTATATTGAAAAGTGCGATTTCTTTTATTGTGAAACTTGTACTAGAAATAAATAAATTGCGTGTAAAACACAGACACTCAAAATTACATTTAGTACTGCCGGAAAGAATAACACTGGGAAGCAAATTATTTGTTGCATTTACACAAATACTCGATATTACCTAACCTGGGTGTGAGGATTCCAAATCTCAAATTAGGTTTGCTCTTAAAGCTACTGTTTTTTAACGAAATTTTTGGTCTATTTTTTGTCAAAATGTACAAGTTTAAAAACGTTGTACATAACAGGAGTCGCATAAATGCTGCGACAAACTTCTAGGGGGATTGGGGCACATCATTAGGATTAAAATTGCATAGGAATCTATGTCCGGATACGTCGTCGTACGCTGCTTGGGACGCTCCTTTATTTTGAACTGCTTCTTTGTGCGCTATTTCTGAATGTTCTTCTGAACAGGTCCTATTAGGGCATCCCCCTAGCCACGTAGCACGGCATTTCCTGGCATCGGTTTCAAACCAATTTTAATCCTGATGATGTGCCCTAACTTCCCTAGAAGTTTTTCACATCATTAATGCGACCCTCTGTTATAAATAAAGTTTTTAAACTTATACATTTCGACAAAAAACCGATTTAAAACATTATTTAAAAAAACTGTAGCTTGGGAAGACAAACCGATTGCAGATTTGAAATCAGTGAAGTTAAAATATCCAAGATCCGCTAAGAAAATCTCATGCAAAAAAAGAAAGTTTTTTTAGTGAAACTTTTGAATTTGATCTAGTTTTTTTCCCCATGACAGCGTCAGGTGTTCTTGAATAAAATAAAGAATCTAATACAAATCTTATTGCTATCACATACTAAGTTATGTTGCAAAAAAACACGTTAAATGCATTATAAATTACCTGTATACTTTAGCGCCAGTGATAGATAAATTCCAAAAATGTATACATTCTAACACATATTTATTCCAATAGATATTTTATTGATTTGATAACAATATAAAGTTCGAGAAAATAGTTTTTAATTCACCAATGAGAGACCTAACTAAATGCTTTCATTTTTATTCGCAAAACTTCCTGCTTCATTAGAGGAAACAGCACTTGACGGAACTAGATATATCCGTTCAGAAGATGAGTTATGAACTGAAAGAGTCACCCAAAAAATTATTCGATTTCAGAGAAAAGAGTTAAGATTAGTTGATGACGGTTTCTTTATGTTTATTGTAAATGTTTATTACGTTTATTTATGTTTACAAAAAAAGGAAAACTGAATACGCACGTAATCTTGTTTTGGGAACACTTAAAATCAGTTTATAAAAAATACATATTAAAAATTATTTAGCAAATAAGTAAATTTTTTTGAAAAATAAATAAATAAGTAAATAAATAAAATAAAATGAAGATAAAATTGAGGGGACTTTTATAGCATTGTGGATCTATAGCTAAATACGAGAGCAACTAATGTCAAGGTTTCCTAAAAGAGTATGTAATCGATAGAAATGATTTCAACTTTTTCTTTTTGTAGAATTTTGGAATTGAGAGTCATCATTGGAGTGTAGGGATGTACGGATGATCGGGGCAAATATCTTGATCTAGGAAAAAAATATTCTTAAATTTGTTAGGAAATTACATCTTACTCCTTAGAAATTCTTGTTGCTTTAGTCAAATATTTACACGATGAAAAGTTTTTTCTATTAGAAATAATAGTCTTTAAAAAGTATTAATGATCTACGTAGTCGTCGATTATATGCCCTATTTAACTGGGAAGTTTTGGGCATTGTTATTACATTTCAAAATAGGGTAGCGTTATAATATTTGCTGCACATACATTTCAATAAAATCAGATTTTATGTTTGTTTATTTATAAGTATTTTTTTTTTATCAATTATGATATATAAATGCGTGAATAATAAATTATGCTTTATTTTAAAGCTGTTTTTTTATTTATTTGAAACAACGATTTGTCATTTCAGGATCAGTAAATTAATATTCTATACTGGTTTAAAGAAAAATTAGCATAAGCCATGCTTCATAATTGTTTATTAATATAACGAGATTCAGCCAATTAAATTAACTACAATAAATTTTTCAACATAGCTAAAAAAAATAATCAAACATTTACAAATGCTTTTCTTGATATATTATATTTTTGGCAACAACTTATGATACATCTTTAAACATAAACAGACAAAATAATTTTTGTGTCAGCTAATATTCTATACAGCTTTATATTTCATTAGTTGAAGTGCATAACAAGTTAAATTTGCAAAATAAAAAAAAAATCTGTACAAACAATTTTACACATTCTTGATGCAGTTCTATATACATTTATAACTAATATTGCACTAATGTTTTCTAGTTTTACATTTTGGCCGAGCAAATCTACAAACAAATTGAAAACACACAATTGTAGGTTATTTTCACTTTCTAACAAAGCTTGGAAGATCAGTGAACGGCTTTTCTGCAGTGACATTGACACTGTGCTATGTGGCGCCATCTGTTTTATAATATCAAGACTAAATAAAATGAAAAAGAAGCCTAAGAACTCTGGTTTGGGACCATTAGTAAATGAGCCCCTATTTATTTACAAATGGCCGTCGTCCAGAGATTCTTTCCTTATTCTAGTAACCTTATTCTTAGAATGCACAAAAATAGAATCTTCAAATGATTTAAAAATGAATAAGAGCAAAAAGAAAAGCTTCCATGCGTATCCAGTGGCAGTAAATCTTGTTCCAAAGATTAAATTTTCAACTTATTTGATATAAATAATTGTATTCATACGTGCACAAAGAAAAGTTGAACCGTAAGAAAACGTGGGCAAAAATGTTGTCTTTTATAAAATAAAAGGATAATTTTCAACTTAACAAAACACGATTCATTTTTTTTTCATGATTTCTTAATTGATAATTAAAATTTATTTGATGCAAGCGTTTGACAATTTTTTTTCTTCATATAACTACGCATCGTTTCGTCAAATGTTGTGTGAAAATTAATCTTTAAAGAAAGTTGTCTAAAATTTAAAGATATTTTGCTAATCTCTTACTTTAGTGACTAATAATTATTATGGGATAAAATGAATGTTTCATTTCCGATATTGTTTCAATAAAATAGACTTTTGCTTAATCTATAATGAAGTAATAAAACTTTAAATTAAATTTTGAATTGAATATTAAATAAAATTTGTTTAAAAATTACATAATGTTGAATTATTCTTTAACAAACTCTTCTAATACTTATATACTGGGTTTTTATAAAAATTTTTAAACATTTAAGTGAATTATATTTTAAAGTTCAAAAATTTTTTAGGAGTTAAACTCGGCTAAAATTTTTAAAATTAATTATTTTATGTGAGATAAATATGAATACACAAACATAAAAGAATTATTTCAATACGTATTAAAGCACATATGATTTATTAAAATCCAACTCTAATTCTTATTTTAAAAATTGAAATGTTCATAATAATAATTTATTTTCATTTCTTAAATACAAAAATTATTGTAGTTTACGCACAAAATGTATTAAAATTTAAAAGTTATTAAAATTTAATTTAACCAATTCAGAATAAAGATATTTTAAATCTATCAAACATAATCTATAGCGGAAAAAGTTTGATTCATAAAACGTTCTAACTTATTTATTAATTTTCGCTCCTTTAATTTAGCTAATATTTTAATCTAAAATGAGAGATTATAGTAACCACGAAAAGCCTAACATAATCATGAAATGTTTTCTTTATGCAATGAATGTTTCATAGGAAATTATTTAAATGCTATGTAAAAAAAAAAAGAAAAAAAAAAAGAAAGCAACAACAACTTATATCTTGTAAAATTGATGATTGTATAAAGTTGAATATTGAATAAATTTAAATAAATATAAGCTGTAATATTATATAAAAATGTAAAAGAGAAAAAAATTATAGAATTGTGTAAATATTCCTTTCTTTCGAAAATTTCAAATAAATGCAGTTTATCAACAAGTGAATAAAGTTTCTGATTTAAATTTAGGGTATTTATAAATTTGTTGCAATATCAGTGTAAAATATCAGTGAACTATAACTTCGTTTTTAAAATTTAATGCTACCAAACAGATAAATTAGATTGAAATTTATGAATTGCTGGGATTACTACAATAAATATAAATTATTACCTTAAATTTTAGTTTCAATTCATCTTAATTAGATTGAAATAAGTAAAGATCGGATTGAAGAAAAATGTTTCGAGCTGTATAATATTAATTGTTTCAAAAGTAATTAAGTAGGTACTTTGAATAAAAGAAATTTCTAAATTCGTACGTTCAATCGTTTGTTATAAAATATATGTAGAGCTTCATTAAAAAGTAGTAAAAGTAATTATTCTAAAATTCAGAATTTGATCTTATTAAAATGAATTATTGTAAGCATAATTTATTAAATGGAGATTTTGTTTGAACCGATCGTAATTAGATTTAAATGAGATAAAGTTGGGTTTAAGAAAAAAAGTCTAAAAGTTGTTGAATATTTTTTTTTTGCATTAAAAAACTAATCGTTTCTAAAGTTCAAACATTTTTTCGTTTAAATGTAACTCAAATTATTAGTTTGTTACAAAATATTTAATCCCTCATTAAGTTTAATGGTTACAATATAGGTTAAAATGGTTAGAAGGAGATATTTGGTTATGTATTCTGCTCCGAATTTTTTCAAATATAATGTGATAATTAATAAAGGAAATTATGAATTTAATTTTAATAACAAATTATTTTTAATTTTAAAAAAATATCTAAATAAACATATTATTGAATATTCTTAATTTAAATAGCGTTTAATTTTGTTTTTCGTGAAAATACGTTTAAATGTAATTCAAATTAAAGGTTTGTTTTAAAATATTTAATGCTTCATTAAATTAAATAGTTAGATTCAGTAGTTTCAATAATTATAAAAACGATGTGTGTAAGCTGCTCTTATGTTCTTTAAAACTAATGTGTCATGTGTAAAACTTTGCAGTTAATTTCAATAACAAAATACTTTTAATTTTAAAGCTGAATAAATAAACTTACTGAGATTTTTAAAACGAAACTTTATAAATTTTTATAACACAACGTGGTTATAACTGTTGCGACAGGTTAACTTTACAGTTAATTTACTTATTTATAATTACAATAAATAACTATAGATAACTTCAATATTACAGATTTGAATTTTATGTGTCCTATTATAGAACGTTTTTGAACTTAGTAGCTTTTAATTTTGATTTTTTCTCTCGATGAAATACGTTTAAATGTAATTTACATTTTAGGTTTTTTACAAAATGTTTAATTTTTCAGTAAATATAATGGTTACATTGAGTAGTAATATTAATTTTGAAAGCGATATTTGGATATGCAATCTGCTTCGAATTTTTTAAAACTATTCTAGTAATTAATTAAGAAAACTATGCACTTCATTTCAATTACAAGTTGTTTTTAATTTTAAATCTATCTAAATAAACGTACCGAAATTTTTAAAATCGATAAAAATTAAATTTTTCTAACATACTGAGGTTTTAATTGTGTATATAACTTCAAAATAATAGATTTGCATTTAATGCGTGACATACCGAACATTTTAAAATCATTCAGTTTCGTGTCGTGAGAAAGTAGATTACAAAATGTTTTTCCTCGCAAAACACATTTTTGTGCACATATCAATACTTTGATTTACATTGCGCGATAAATAACACACCTGCTCCAATCTATACATGCAGCATACCAAGTGATTTGCTATATCCTACTTTCAGACTTTATAATTAACGATGGCAATAACACATATGCCTAAAGACATTCACCTAGAACAATTGGGCTTGAGTGTCGGAAAAAGCTAACAGACGCCATCTTGTGGAATAATCCTAGCAAGTGGCTCTAACTTTCCCCTATTGATACGGAACACAGAACTTTGTTTATGTATACGGTACTCGTATTGATCGAACTTGGAAACTAATCTACATGTTTTCAATAACAATATTAACACAAAATACAGCGTTGACTGTCCTTGATTATAGGGAAGCCCAAGAATTAATGGAATTAAGTGTGAGACGACACTCTCTACAAACTCTTGCAGTTGATTCCTATTTAACTTTGATCGTTCGCATTGTCAAAATCAGTTTGTAGACCATGATAGTGTATTGGCAGTCGTAAAACAATTTTAATGATATGATTAGTATTGCCTTTTTCAAAAGCTGTGCTCTCAAAGTACCAGAGAAAAAAAATACTTTAAAATAGTCAGTTCCTCTTCGCAACTTCCTTATTTACAATCCTTACAATTTGAAAAACGTTCCAGTGAAATGACACAGTTTGCCCACATTTTGTGCAAAAAGTGTGAAAAGTTTTGTCTGTTTTTGGTTGGTGTCATCATGTTTGTAACAGCTTTCATCATTTACTTAGTTTGAAGCTGTTTTTATTTTAATAGTGATTGCTTCGTAATTATGTTGTCTTCTGGTTAATATAAGTGCGATAATTAACTAGTTCAGGGATCTGTCATTGAGGGATCTGAGTTAAGGGTTCTTGAGTCATTGAGTGAAAAAGGAAATTAAAACTGTAAAGGAAAGGGAGACGTGCAGCACTTATGAAGCATGATCATCACAGTGAGGCTAAACTGTCTTTATCAGTTTCCGTAGTTTGTTCTCTCGATGGCGTCATGTGCACACTTAATTTAACTTGCTCCACAGTTGTTCCTAAAATGAGCGAAAGAATATGACAGTTATTAATTATTTTAAATTTATTTAATTAGGTAAACAACAGATTTAGGCAAGTAGTATTATTAAAAAAACTGTAACCAAAAGATTAATATCCCTACACAGTAAGAAATTTCGGATCAAAAGTACCGGCACTTTAGGTGTATTATCCGTAAAATTCCTTTTTATCATAAAATATTATATCGTAATTTTTATAGTAATATTTATTTGATTACAGTGATTCGGTGATTTTAGGGTATTTATTACAGTAAAAATAACTGTATATCAGATTTTTTTGCTTCGTTACAAGTTCCGGTAAAAAATGGATTTTACGGCCAAAAGTGACGGTACCCTGTGTGCTGGTACTTTTTGCCGTGTTTTGATCCGAAATTTTTTGCAGTGTGCTATTCAAGTCAGTATTTTGTTTCACGAATTAAATGGGTTATCAAATATATTGTCATAAAAACAATACAATGCATTTAAGTCGAATTAGTGATTTGAATCAAGAATATATTCACGGAATTAATCAATCATCAAAGTAAGTTGAATGTAATCAATCAGTTCTCTTGGGTTATTTATAAGAGTGATTTGAGTAAAGTATAAAAATGGAAGGAATAAAATGAACCGATTTACATTTGAATCAATGATTTGAAGTTGTTTTATGATATATACAACAAATCAGTATTTCGAATTAAGCAATGGGAATTGCGATTTGCATAAAATACATGCACTCAAATGAATAAATTTAAGTCAACGGATTAAGAAAATAATAAACAAGAGTATTTTAATAATCTTTTAAATGTTTTTAAACAATGCGTGACAATGTTATTAAAATTTTATGAGTTTATTATGTATTTTGGAAAATTTTAAGGAGTCATATTATAATAGAATCGCATATTGAAATTTTAAAAATTGTTTGAGTTAGACCTGATAATTTTTTAAAATTATTTCGTTTGATTTTTATAAATACATGTTCGATGCATGTTTAAAGGATAAATTGCATTTCTCGGAAAATGTACTCACTGACTTGTTAGCCTTTGCGTACGCTGAAGTTGTCTCAGTTTCCTCTGGCAATCAACTAATTATGTTGCGAAGTTTTTATTCTTTACTTTTTCGTTAGTGATTTATCAGATCCTAATAAAGTTTTTTTCGTTTTCTATGTTTAAATAGCTACATCTATAGGGCAAATTTCTTCAAGTTCAGTTTTAAATGATTAAATTATTTTTTTTTAACCGGGGAATATGGAGCACCTCTTACATTTATTTTCAATTATACACATTGTGGTTAACATTTAAAAAAAATATATTCTGACAACTTTATTCGTTTAAAATTGTCTATGCTATTGTTAATTATCGATTGTGAGAATGGAGGTATTTGTGGATTTTTGTTCTTAATAGTAGGGGGTGTGTGTATTTCCAGAAATTATTTCCATTTCCGGGAAAAGATTCGTTTGTATTTATTTATATTTTTTCAAACTTTACATCATAATTTTTCAATCTATTTTTTCAATACAATTGTTTGTTTCTGATGGCTAAAAGACTTTCGGTGCTTTTTGATGTATACATTGAGGTGATGGCTTTTGGGTGCACTAAGCGTCGAAGTATAAATTTATTTCTTGAAATTAAGATGTTTAAACTCCCTAAAGATCCACCACGCCAAATTCAATGGAGTAATGCATTAATGAGGAAAGATTGGACTCCAACAGATCACAGTGTAATATGCTGTAAACACTTTAATACATTTAAAATGTATTATCTATTAAATAGGATGAGTTCCAAACGGAGTTCCAAGTGAGACATCAATGACAAAGAAATGCAAAGAACTTTATAAAACTTTCCTATTTCTAAATCGTATGACTTATTTTTATGTTCGCTGAGATACCAGCAGTATTAACATCTTTTTCCATAGTTATGTCTAATTAATTTTCAAAGTTATGTCTAATTAATTCCTCCGACAACAGTCAAGCTTTGCTATGACGTCAGAGGAGGACAGCAAGACTTCCGGTAACATTTCTTTGTTTTTTAGGATAGATGTTGAATAAGTAAAGTTATCGCTGAAAATCAATAACAAAAACTTGTTCTTCAGCCTACCCATTTTTTAATATATATATTTAGTTAGAAGCCAATGGTGTTCCGACTTAGTCATATTTTCATTATTAACAATATCATTTACCAGGGAATGAAGATAAAGCAAATCATTCCTAACAAAGTTGATTCCAGGCCAAATCACGCTGGACGCCGCCCAAATAGTAAAAATAACTGCCTTGTTTAGTAGCAAAAGATAGCTCGTATTTTTCATGCATAATAGAATAGAAAAGATAAAATATTAGGCAACAATGACTAGTTTTTGTAAAGGATACTTTCAGCGCAATAGCTTATGACGGGGAGTTTACTCTGGATGTTATTTTTAAATGTAAAAACGGAGAAAAAGGAATTAAACAATAAGAAAAATTTCGTGCTTATTTTAGTGAAGAAATCGTTCACAAAACAAGTTTTTTTAAACGATGTTAATTTTAATATTTAAATATTTCATGGCAGTAATAGTTCAATAATGACGAGAGAATTATTTTGAATTAAAAAAAAATAACTTTTTAGAAAGTGAAGTTTTATTAAACAATTAATGATTCAAGAATGTTACAATCAGTAAATGTAAATTGTGATCACTTCTTTGATTTTTAATGCAAATACATTTAAAAATAAAAACTTAAAATAAAGAAGTCACAGTTATTTCTCCTACATTTATAGAGTAAATAATTATAAACAATTTTTTCCGATTTTCTAACCATATTCGGTATGATAAACAACATAATCCTGAAAACAAGAAGGTAGTCGTATTTATAAAAGGTTTCTCTTTCTAAACATTCCGTATTTTAAAAGCCAGTATTCTTGGTTTTGACGTTAAGAAGTAAGTCGTGATGTTATATATATTAACACAAAATCATGAATCAAACCAAATTAACACAAAAATCGTGATGAAAAATGTTAAAGGAAAAATCGGAGTTGTCATTTAACTTAAAAAAATAAATCTCAAACTGAAACGAAAAGAATACAAAAAAAAAATTCAGTAAATGAAAAATAAACGATGCCAAGTGGAAATGGATTACTCTAAAAGATCTTCTGTTATTTTCTGAAATTTAATGCCAGATATTGAAGATTGGAGTTGATATCTACAAGTAAAATGTAGCATGGTCTAATTTTGTGCTGCAGAATGTTTGAAACGCGACTCAAATTTCAACTCTGCGATTTAAATATTTAACAATTCATAATATTATATATCCAACAAATAAACTCAAAAATATTTTATTGCATTTTTAAAAATATACTTAAGAATGAGCAAAAAGTTCCCAAACGTATATTAAATATAAGAATAAAAAGTAGAAAAACAAAATTACTTCATTATTCAATAAAAAAAAAGAATTTTTCTATAATTGTGGAGACATTTTTAAAAAAAATAGATTGGCTTTGAAGGAAAAAAAAGGTTTGAATAGAACTATATTTTCCACTTGCAAATACATCACTATATTTTTTAAGAGCAAATATATCACTATAATTGTCCAATGCACTTGGTACCAATAATTATGCTTTTATTTGGCACACGCAAAAGTGAACTATCTGAATTTATTTACGAAAATGAAAAAAAATTTGATGAATTTAAATATCTATATAATTGACTAAACATAACTTTAATTAAGTATATTTAAGAGCAAATAATGCAGTAAAACTTTAAAAAAAAAAAGGTTGCCTTTTTTGATAGTTTATACTTTTAAGATTATTGCATCAATCCTTATATAGTTTGTCTAAATTATGTAAGAAAAAGAATTATTGGAGCTTTGACTATAAATAATTGAAATTGCTGGTACAATTTGAAATAAATGTAGGCACGGCTGCTGAAGAATATACTCAAAATGAAGATGATCGCAGAATTTCGGCTGTTACTCTAAAAACATGTGTGGTCTCACATGTGGATACATCGATAAAAAAAAGGGCAAGACTAGCACTTAAGACTGCTGAAAAGGAAGAAACATCTTATGGACCCGGTATTGATGCATTATAGTTATTTACATGAATCACAAAACTTTAAACGCAATTTATTCGAAACTATATTCTTTTACTTTCTGTATCTCTAACTAGTACAACTTCTCTAACTAGTAGTATTAACTTCAAATTTTGACACTATGTTCGCAATAAGTACAGTGTTTCGTTGCCTGCAGGGATTTTTTTAAATCGGGTTGATTGCTGGGTTAAATTTTTTTTTTAAGAATCCCACGTATAAGAAAAACTACATATAATGTAGTATATAAAGAATCAAAACGGAATCAAATTTGGATTTTTTCCCCAACTCATGAGTACAATAAGTTATGGATAATTTAAAAATAATTTATGCACATTGTATTGTGTAAGCGCTAATTGGTTTGAATATTTGTTTTTGTAACATGATAAAAGGAAGTTTAAATGTGTACAATAAGATTAAAAAAATATTAAGTTAAGTTAATCCCAATCGTTGCAAAATTTGCAGGCTTGTATTATGTACTTCTCCCTTAATGAGAATTAAGTGAAGTAGTATGATGGAAAATAAACTATATTGATGAACAAAAAATATTAATATGATTAGCTTTTCTTGTCAGGAAGTCATATTTGTTAAATTATATGCTGACGAATCCCTGAAAAAATAATAGAAATGACTGTAATATTTATTGCAAATGGCAATGGTTCGGAGAAAAGAAAATGTTAAAGTTATTACGCATTTCGCTCGTATTCACGCAGATAGCATAAAAAAAACTTGAAAGTAATATCATACAATACACTTCGTTTTTTGTAAATGATGTAACTTTAATCATTTAAACAAGTACGAAAAGCTCGTTTTCTGAGGAATGTTATCAAATTGAGCAAATTAGAGACAAAAAAGTCGCATGTTCTCGTCGATGGTATCATCTAGAATTACCAATAAAATGTAACTCAATTGTAATGTGAGATTTAAAAGCAATCAGCAAGGAGGACATTTTTCTCGAAAGGAAAAAAAAAATTAAATTGGCGTTGCTTAGAAAGACGAAAGAATGAGTTTCATTTGCTCTCTTAAAGGCAGTGTCTTTTGAATGTCCTGGAAAAGTAAGCGTAAATTGGAAACTTTTATTATGTCGCTTTGTTCTTAAAGATGGTTCAAATAATGATCGAGAGAATACAATTCTTTAAATTCTGGTAAGACAAGAGTTTGGTTGCCTTTAAGACAAAATTAAATCGACTTTCTCGTTTGCAGTGGTCATGGGAGGCAGAAGTAGAAAACAAAGGATATCCATTTCCTCATCCTAACTCTTTTGTCATTAAAGTTGTAATAGTCTCAAAGAAAAGAGATAAAATTGAAAACAAGAAAAAAAGATTAAGTAAAGTAAAAAAGAAAAAGAAAATCTGGCAAACTCCAGGGAAGCGTAACAGAGGAGAAAAATAAACTGAAATCTGTATTTGCTCATTAAAAGTGTTAGGCGTGTACCATGAAGTATTTAATGGGTACATCTGAGAGAAAATAAACACGGGCTTTTATCTCGTTTAAAACCCTGCTAAATAAACTTTTAGGCGTTTTTCCGCCATTTCCTTTTCTTCGCTTCATGGCATTTTGAATGAGGCAAAACTGGAAGGGGAAAAAATCTGGAAAAAAAAGTATTTTTTTTCTCTTATTCGATGAATCCAGATTATTTTTTCCTCTTCCTGGAAATATTCTCGGCACCAGCACGATAATCATGCGAAATATGCCGCTTTTTTAATCATGCATATAATGAGTCCAATGAATAATTTTTTTTATGAAGCACTGATTATCGATAGCAACGGTCTGTAGGAAGTGGGAAAAACCGCGATTACAAATGAGGAGGATTTATGCTGTGTTTTTATCAATGTAGTCTTTTTAAATATGCAAGGGAAACCGCAAAAAAAAGTGCTTGTACCTTAATGAAATCAAATAAAAAGATTTTTCCTTCATATTTTTTGACGTCTCTCGCTTTTGATTCTAGAAGGAGAATATTTTTTTTAAGAAAAAAAAACTTTTGATAGTTTTTTCCGTTTATAGTTTGATAACTCTTATCTGTTTTCAAAGTTTGAAATCTTCCAATCAATTAAGTTTCTCTTTTAGATAATTTATTTCATTAAACATGTGCTAAAAGCAGGTTTTTTTAATGTTAGTTTAATTTATAATACAATGAAATCACGTAACTTGTGATGAAAAAAAAACTGTAGATTCGTTAAAGGGAAAAAAGATATTTTTGAAGCATTATTATTAATATACTTTTATATATTTAAAAATTGATCCTAAGAACATTAAATGATAACAAAATCTATGGGAAAACATCGACAATGGCTTGCACAATACATTCCACACAAAAAACCATTAAAAAATAATAAAACCTTAAATTACGAACTACCCATAATTTCACAATGTTGCAAATATAGAATCAAGCTGTAAAATAAGCAACATTACCCATAGAATAACCATTACTACGTAAAAGATCCTTAGTAAAAGAATGGGTACCGTCTGTAGAATGAAGTTCGAGGTAAACAATTCGCCAAAAGTTCGAGAGTAACGGCATCATTATTGTATTGTGGTCAGTATTACGCACAGGCCGCCTTTATTCTTAAACACAAGCTGCTATCCATCGATCTCATGCTAGATGGACTTTGATGCCATAGAGGGGCCAGAAACACGGTAAATTCTGCCAGATTTCATTAGGTTTATTCACACTTATTTTCTCAATACGAGTATATTGCAGACAGAGCATGCAAGGCCTAGTGCAAAAGCAGTGCTCTCTTTTCGAAATCTAATTGAAAAAATTCACCTTGTATGATTATATTTGTGATGTTGAGTATCCGATTAGACAAAAACGTAAAGGTATTGCCAAAAATATTGAACCTGTGCAACTTGAGAGTGATTTGAAAAAAAAAAAAAATGCTTTTTGATCGAGAACGCTGTACAGAAACATAATTGCTAATTTGTTTGGACAGAAATTAGATGATTTTAAGAAGATTATGTAACCTACCACAAATCTTCAGACATTTTCCTTTTATTGTGTGAGAGAGAGAGGCATGTATACTATCGTATGATGGCCAGATATACCAATGCAAAAGGGCCTTCAAGATCAGACCATACAACTACATTGAACATTTTTTTCTTGCATTTAAGCGATGTTATTAGTTTAGACCATTAAACCACAAACATTTAATGACATTAAAGCAAACAATATCCGTGTAGTTTTTTGTCATTGAATAAATGCAGATTGATGGGAAAAAATTGCCAAAAATAGAAGACTCAAAATTGGATTTTTGAAAAAATATCCTTAGTTGATCATTTGGACGAAATCATTTTTAAACAAAAATGCCGTAAGCCAATATATAAAATAAAATAAGAAAACACATTTATTATTTTATGTTTTTTCAATCCTACAATATATATTACAAACATTAGTGTTTTGACTAAAATATTTTACTTTTTACTTTTTTTTTTACGGAATCGCAAAAATTATTACTTTTTCAAAGTAATTTTTCTTGAAAAAATAATAATTATTGTTATTTCTAAAGGGGCCCAAACTCATCAAAGAATTGCCATTATAGTTCACATAGGGTCAATGTAAAAAATGTCCATTGAACGGGAAGAGGGTTTTATCTGTCCAATATACAAGAAAGGAGACAGGCTGGACTGTAGGAGTATAGACTGTAGAGGAATTACTCTCTTTAACACATCATACAAGATATTGACAAACATCCCGATAGAACGATTTGTTACTTGTATTAGCAGAGTACTTAGAAAATACCAGTGTGGAATTCAGAAAGGCCGATCAGCGACAGATCAAATACGCAGCGTTAGACAAATACTTCAGAAGACCAGAGAATATAACATAGATACCGTTCATCTCTTTCTTGACTTTAGAACAGCTTACGATAGTATCAATAGAGAGAAATTGTATGAGGCAATGTAAGAGTTGGGTATCCCTAAGAAATTGGTTAACCTCACAAAAATGACACTTAATAGAGTAAAGTTGGAATCAGAAGTATCAGATGCTTTCTATACTGAAACAGGATGACTCTCTGTCATGCCATCTGTTTAATATAGTACTAGAGAAGGCAATTAGAGAATCTGTATACAAACGCAGAACACAATTTCTATTAAATTACTGCTAGCATTTGCGGATGATATCGATATCGGGGAAGGAGCTAGAGCAGCTATAGTAGAGGCTTTCTGTGAACTGGAGGCAGCAGCAAAAAAAAAACATAGGATTGTCAGTAAACGAAGAAAAAGTTAAATTCATGGCAATAACGAACAGAATCACAAATCTACAACAGCTGAAAATTAATGAACATGAGTTTGAACAAGTAGCTCAGTTAAAATATTTAGGCAAATAGTAAATAATAATATTGACATAATAATTGAAGTTAAAAATCGAACGGACATGGCTAACAGGATGGAGAAGCCTTTTTAAATCTAAATACCTAAGTTGTGAAAAAAAAATACAGTTGTACACAACACTACAGAAACCAATAGTTTTATATGGTCACGAAGGTATGAAAATAAGCAAAGATGAAGAAAAACTGATGACTTTGGAGAGAAAAATACAAGGAACAATTTTCGGTGCAGGAAGAGAAAATGGAACCTGGAGAATTTGTTACAGCCATGAATTACAATCAAAATACAAAGAACATAGCATAGTAAAAATGATCAAGGTTTCTCAAATAAGGTGAATAGGACGTGCATTTCGATATAGCGATGAAAATCCTGTTAATAAAATAACCCTCCTAACACCAGAGGGAAAAAGAAAAAGAGGAGGACCTGGAGCAAGATGGTTAGATGGTCGAGAAGTGGTTAAAGGACTTGGAGTTAACAAAAGGAGAAATATAGCATCGAATAGATTTAGAGGGGGTAAACTGACTAAGGCGGCCTTGGCTGGTAACTCCATGCCTATGTGAAAGTGCCTAAGAAGAAGAATACTTTCTCTTGTGCTATCCTAACATTGCAATACCGTTCCGTTAGTGTTCCGTTAATGTAACTTTGTTAAAATAAAATATAGTAATGTTATCATGAAATATAGTTGTTTTTTGAAAATTATTTTGGTATAACTATTATTTAATTTGCCCTAAAAAAACTTTTTTTTTTTACTTATGGAAACATTAAAAATATCATTTTTGATACATCTTAATTTAATTACATCGTTCAAGGAAATTTCACTTTATGAATTTTATTACTTTTTCACATTTATAGAGAAAATGAAACTAGTTATTGAAATAGATGAAATCAGAAACGGATACAGCATTTAAAAATCCATTTTTATAATTGATATTTGCTCGTATTACCTTTTCCGTTTCCTTGGTTGACGGAAGTGCCACAGGTGCTACTAGTGGGAGCCCTTTTGTAAGTGGCACTATTCATGGTGAGTTTGCGTACATTCTTGTCAGGGTGGAAGATGATTATATAGACTTTTGGAGAGAATAGACAAAAAAGTGCCACGTACGCACTAAGGGACGTTGATACGCATAAAGTGGTTATTTGCACCTGTACAGAAAGAAAAAATAATCAATTAGAAATTATCTAGATAATTACTGAGTATATTGTAAAAAATTCTGGATCAAATTGCAGTAAAAATTAAAAAACAAATCAGTACTCGTTATGTGGTACTTTGTAAAGTAAAATCCCTTTAACCGGAACATGTTGTAGAACAAAAATGCGGTAAAATATATTTCTCGGTAAAAATGGATTTTATGATAAAATTGAATCTTACTGTAAAATCCATTTAAAAATGGATTTTATGATAAAATTGAATCTTACGGTAAAATCCATTTTACCGTAAACATGAATTTTACGGTAGAAATGGATTTTACTGATGCACTTAAATTGTCGGTACTGAACACAGTAATTTGATACAATATGATTTGGTTTTGCAGTACATATTAATGGGAAATAATTCATAGTGTTCTCTAATAGTTTCATTTTATACACTGTTAGAAATTTCTCGGTTAAATAACAATATATTTAATTGTTATCTTACCATATTGAAATAGAACAGATAAATGATCATGCATAAAATGGCATTCAAACTGTTAACTTTGAGACAAACCGTTTATTATCTGCTTTCATCTAATACGGCTAAACAACCCGAATTTTATCGCGCCAGCTAGGTGCGATAAAGGACAGGGGCTCAAGTCCCGACGTTGACACTACAATATTTCCACATTTCTCTTTAACACGTGAAGAATTTCTAGTATCCTGCACGTTTTTTTTGCAATAATTTCAGAAAGATTCAATAAAATTAAACAAAATGTTTGTAGCAATTTAAAATTAATTACAGAATTACTGATTTAAAATTGGAAGAAAAAAATTGCTAAAAACTGCGCAAGATATGACTTATTAAAATATTTATTTTTGTACTGTGCATGCTTGGGAAAAAATGTAAACATTGGCAAATGAAGAAGAAAGTTCGATTTGAATATCTTAAAAATGTAAAAAGTTTCAATCAATTTTCCAAGTGGTTTTTATACTTTTTAAAAGAAAGCTCAAAAGGATCAGAGGTTTTCAACAAATTTCATTTTGCAGTATTGCAAACTGCACTACCATACAACTAACATTTTGAGCTTTCTTTTTCATTAGTTTACGAATACGATTCATTACAAAATTATGAATTTTGTTTACATGTTTTCAGTGCATGCGCAGTATATAAGAGCAACTTTAAATAGTCCTATCTTGCACTTTTTTTAAATAATTTTTGTTCAAATTTTAAAAAAATTAATTTTGTAATAAATTTTGTATTTAATTTTAAATTGCTTCAAACATTTCGTTTAATTTTATTAAACTTTTTTTAAACGTTTTATAGCAACAAAACGTAAGACAAAAAAATTAGTATTTTATGAAAATATTTATATCTCCACAAATATTTAGGTTAGGTTTACAAAATTTTATACAGTTATTGCATATAATAACCAAAGTAATCGATACAAGTAACAAGCTTACTACTTGATTTTCTGGAATAGGGTGTTCAAAAATACTTGTTTTCTTTTGTAGTTTATTGTTGGTCTCTTTGAAAACTCTCTGAAAATCTCTGAAAACTTTAAGCTTTATTGCTAAGGATGAAAAATTGCACGAACTAACCCCTCTAAAGTTTAAAAATGATTCTCAAAGTATTTCTTGAGAAATTTAAAAAAAAATATTAATAACTGAAAGTATCTTTTCCAATATTGTTGGGTAAAGTGCATTCCGTCGAAAAAAAAGACAAACGAGAAGCTCGTGGGGCGCGTTCCAATACCATAATTTCTTGAAAATATACTGATAAATCCTTTTCCAAAAGCTTATTCAAGAGAAAACTTGTTCATAAGGTCAGGTAAAATATCGGATACTCGATACATTTAGGAAAATTTTTTTAGGGTTGAGGGGCACTTTCATGGATTAAATCTAGCTAATTCAAAGATTAAAGAATAATTTTTAAATACAAAGCAGCAGAAAAAATATCAAGAACATGTGATGAAGAGCATAAGTATTGTTTCTAAAATATTAGAAGACTGTTTTTTCTTCTTCAAAGATGCTTTCTGATAAGGGTAACGATTTTCTATAAACATTTTAGCCGTCAAAGTATAAGGTAAATTAAAAAACAGAAAATGCGTTTGATGCTGTTGATTTTTTGATTTCTATGTAGGTTTTCGAAAATCATTAGAGAAAATTATAATTTTATTAATTTTTCCTGAAGGTAAAAAAATAAATATTGTATTAATTTTATTAGTAAAGTTGGAATCAGAAGTATCAGATGCTTTCTATACTGAAACAGGATGACTCTCTGTCATGCCATCTGTTTAATATAGTACTAGAGAAGGCAATTAGAGAATCTGTATACAAACGCAGAACACAATTNCAAAAAATTCAGACTTAGAAGATTATAAAATAATCAGAGAAGATCATTCAAATGAAGATAATAACGACTTTACTTTGGAAACAGAAGAAGTAAGTCTAAAATGTGAGACACGCAGTGCGTGCAAAAATTGTGTTATTTGTTGCTACAAGATGTTACAGAGATTCAATTTATTGACCAATTCTTACAATTTAATTAGTCTAGCATTAAAATTTTTACTAACATTATCAAAAAGTCAAGTGGCTTGTGAAAGATCATTCTCCACATAAAAAGTAGTTAAAAATCGAATGAGGAGTACTTCATCTTCGGGTAATAGAATGCTCAATGGCAATAGAAAAAGATCGATTAATGAAATTAGATAGCTACGACATAATCGATAAAGTGGCAGAAAATAGTGAGCCTCTTCAAAAGTTAAATTAAATTTTAATTTAAGGACTTTTGAAGAAGCATTAAATATATTTTAAATTTTTTTTTTACATAAATCATTCATGTATGTATAGTATAATAAATATTTTTATTTACTCCTCATCTTTCACCTTTGTGATTTTATCAACCTATGTTTCCTCATAAGAACCATGTATTTTAAACTGAAATATATTCTATAATAAGCAATTTTTATCTACTTTCTTACTTCGATAAATTAACTTACGTTCATGAGAATTTATAAGTAAAAAATGCCTAAAAATTATACATTAGGAGCTGCGTACGCTTCGCGCACACGGTGTTTATTTGAAGTAGAGGGCCGATATCTCTAAAATGCCCGGACCGATTTTAAATCCCAGTCCGGGCCTGTCTGAAGGAACACTTCTTTCCAAGTTAACACTAGATCGAGCGTTCATATATAATTTAAAGTGTGTATGAAAGCTCTAAACACCGAAAATGAAAATTTTTAATATCGAGATCTCTAGTCTTTACACCACATTATAAACTCAGAGTTTGGTGTGCCTTGATTTCGTATGTAATCGTTTACAAACTATGGCGAGTTGGAAAGTGTTAGTGGTCTTCAATATTGCTTTCATCTGCACAAAGTACCCCGTTAAAAATATTTATGTCTTTAATTGTGTAATAAACAACTAAGAACATCTATTGTAAAAAAATGAAGTATAGAAAAAATTATCATTGGCCCCCATTAGTTTCTCTAGCATTTGAATTATTTGCTAAAAGTGATTTAAAATAATTTTAAAGCAGAATTCGAACGAGCAGAAATGTTCAAACTATTACATGAAGTTAATTTCTCATATGCATACACTGCAATACAATAACGGAAGAGACACTTTCAGTTTTCGACATTTTTTAAAATTTCTGAGGAAATAATTAAAGGTTTATTTTGTAGTTTTAGAGGTGTTTAGTTCAGGCAATTTTTCATTCTTAGCATAAAGTTTAAAGCTCTCAAAGGTTTAAGAGACGAACAATAAATTACAAAAGAAAACAAGTATTTTTGAACATTTAAGTAATCTGTGTTTTTTGATGAACTATTATATAAAGTATTTTTAGTGTAAATTTTACCAAACATAGATTTAAATTCTTAAATTTATTTGGATAATTTTAGCATTCATCTCTTAATTCGTTGTTTAAAGGAGAAACTTACTTTCAAAAGCCCTTTTTATTGCTTAGGTAAAATGTTTTGTCTTTTTAATTATGAATGATAAACATTAATTTATCAAAATATTACACATATTATCATAAATTATACCAGAATTGTGAGCAAAGTTTGAAAAATATGAAATAATATGCTTTTGAAAAAAAAAGTAAAATAATTGTTGCATAAAAATGCACAGCGAAATATTATGATAGATATAAAGAACCATAGAATGGACAACATTTTCAGTTTTTAATGATTTGCTTAAATGTCTTTTATCTGAATTTTTAGGATGTTTTTATTTATAAATTATGCGGAAAAGTGCAATGCGTTTGGATGACAATTTCGAAAGCACTCTGCTTCGTTAATGAATCATATTTTGTATTTGTTTCCAGATAATCATTTATTCTAAAATATAAATGTAAATTCTATGATAAATGAAACCTTAAGAGTCATATTTTTATTTTCGCATCATTATTTTCCAGAATATTTATGAAAAAAACATTGGAAACTTGAATGATAAAAAACTCCATAAATTTCGTAAATAAAATAATAAAACAAAAATGCGAATATTGAATTTGATGCTCTTAAGTAATAATTACATATTAAAAATTGAAAAATGAGAATCGAAGGAAAATTGGAAGGGTTAACGCGGTTAAAAAGAAAAAGATTGTTTTAATAAAAAAATATTATTTATGCACTTTTTTTGGACTCAATCTCAATACACTACAAACCACTACATTATCTGAAAACAAAACTTCATTTTAAATTAATTAAAGTGAATATTGATTCATCTTGTTCAAAACGAAAAACTTATTCGTATTTGCTATCTTAAGCATGGTACGTTTTTTTACTGCGCAAAACATGTATTTTTGCAAAACAATTCGAACAAGAATGTTATCTTGGAAAGATAACAATTTGTCTCTAAGATTTTTTTTGCTTATTTGGCTGATAACTTTTGGCTGATATAAGTTACAGATCATGTTGTATTTATTTTTTTCATAGTAAAATTCAAACATTTAAATTTTTTTGCAGAATATAATTTTGTGTAAATTATTGTTTCAGTTAGCAGAATTAAGGCGGAACTTGATTGCAACCGTCTGTTTACAACCTTGTTCATAAACTAAATGAAATCTGTTGTAACATCTAGGGATCCAGAGGGCTCTACAAACCGTTTACGTTACTTAATATATTAAATTTCAACATTAAGATACGTGTTCTAGTTGCCCTGGCAACAAAAGAATGAGATAAATCACACTTAGCTATTTAAATTAATTGATATTTTTATGTTGTGAAGAGCGTTGTTCTTATTGTATATTTGGAATGTTTTTCCTATGGAGAAAGAGATTTGTCGTTTGTTTTGCAAGCACGATGAGCTAAATCCTTCTAGGATTAAATATTAAGCACCATCAGCAACTGGGAATAGAAATAAGATTTTGGGTGTTATGAAGAACGGTATTGTAATACATCACAATCATTATATTTAAATGGAACAATGTTTTATAAACTATTATATAGAGGTTACAATTATATATATATATATATATATATACTTAATAACAAAAAAATCGACGCACCACGAGGCAATCATCCGAGTGCTTTAAAATTTCGTATGCATGAATGTTTTGAACANTTTGTCCATAATAGTAGAATGCCGTAAATTTCTCCATCTAGTGGTTGAATTTAAATCCTAAAGAATTCTAAACTAGAATTTTAAAAATAGATTCTTACTGTTTGCGTTTTAAGGAAATGATGAGCTTCAAAGGAAAATATTGAAATTGAAATTAAATTATGTTATTCATATCAATATCTATTTATAGATATCTGCATATCAGGGTATATTTACTAATATACCATATATATATATATATATATATAGCTGATAAACGATCAGCTGACGTCATAGGTCACACGTGTGGGTAACTGTGATCTACTTCTTCTTGAAGTGCAAGTACCTAATTAAGTTTTTATTTCTACAAAAATAAAAAATTATTCTAAATAAATACCGTGTAACTAACAATTCAACACTACTTAAATTATTACATAAGACAACGTAACAAAATAATAACTCCAGTTTTGCCAATACATAGAGAAATAAACGAGTTTATGGTGCTACGTATATCTTTATATAGAGAGAGATTATTGATATATTTTTTATGATTAATTGTAACACTATTAATGAGTTATTGTAAAAATATTAATTTATTATTTAATTGATATTAATTTATTTGCAATATTAATGCATAGTTTTGATGCAACCAATTAGAATTTGAAAGAGGATACTGAGGTACTAGGTAACATCAAAAATTCCTAGAATGAAAAGGAAAAGAAACGAAAAGGGAGCACACAACTGTATTATATAACTTTATATTATTATACTTGCACGAATATAACATAATATAGCCATAACCCTACCATTAAATGACAAGAAACTGTAATAAAAGTCCTTTTGAGTGTGAAATATGATTATTTACTTGAGGAAGTATGGATCAGATGATGGCATGGTAAATATTGATGCAAGGTTGCATTTTGAGACTAGAAATGTTAATCGCTCTGCTGCCGTATTTAATAATATTATCATTCTATCCATACCTTTACTGAGAGGAGTTTAATTAACCCTATCCATATTCATAATTACTAGAAACCTGCTCGGTTGGAGAAAGGCGCCGGGACTTTGTGAAGGCATCAATTCTAAATGGATAAACTGAGCTAGACAGAATTGATGGACCATTTATATAATTAAACAATTGAGGTATCCTCTGTTCCCCAAACATTAAGCTAGAAGTTATGGCATTATTAAATTTTCTTTAACAGTTTCGATTGAGTCGCCAAATGACATTGAATGGCGGCTTCGTTTTAATATTCTGAAGAGGTCAGGGCGTCGGGAAAAATCCATTTCGGTCGTCTAATTGGTTGTGGAGGAAGAAAAGAAAACATTTTGAAATTTTGAAGTTAATTTTCTCCAACATTTTTGGGATTGCTTTGTGAATTTTTTGAAGGGAAATTTTGTTTGGAAAAGACGCTGTATGATGAGAAAAGAAATGAAAGTTTTGATTGAATTTTTAATAAGAATTCTCTAATTAAGAAACAGAGCCGCAGGGAGCTTATTGAAACTCATGATTACTAAACTTAACTTCTTATTTTTTTATAATGCCTAGTTTATTTAAAAATGCTGTAAAAGTACTGATGAACGCTAAATAAAAATGAATATATATTTTATTTTTAATATGTACGACGTATGCGCTCTTGAGTAAGTTAGTAATGTGATTTTGTCTCACATCTTTATCCCCATTATAAGGGTTGAATATTTTAGCGAAAATTGTATGATTGTATCAGTAGCATATAACTTTGTAGCAAAGATAAAGCTTTAAACACTTTCCTTTGCAAGGAATATTTTATTGCAAACATGAAAAATAAAGTAACAAAAGCATTTACAAATTTTACGAATGTTTCCAATTATTTGATTGCAGTGCATCTCAGCAATAATGATATACATTTCAAAACGTGAAAAAACATACTATTAGTGAATCAAGCAAAAATATAAAAAACTAATTAAGAATTAAAGGAATATTTAAATAATGTTTAACATTAATTAAATTAACAAAGAAGTCAAAATTTAAAAATAAATTTTCAAAACTTTAAACATGTAGATTTCTGAGAAATGATAAATTAAATAACGTCATATTTAAGAAAATACGTAACATCCCTTTTAATAAAATAGTTGAATTTGTGAAAGATGAAAAACCAAATCAAAATATGTTTATAATATTTTGCGATGTTTTTATAGTGTTAATATGTATCGAAATGTAGAAAATGCATGCATTCTAGAGTGATGAATGAGCGAGAGAATTTTTATGTCATTTTAAGTAAACTAAGGTAGTTACTGGGCACTTAATGTTTTGATATTTGTTTCAAATTAAAAGAAAATAAATAAAGTACTGTTCTTTCTTTATTTAAGATAATGTTAAAGTTTCATTGTTAAGATAATGTTTTAAGTTTAAGATACTAGGGTTAGGCTTAGGAAACTAGACCTTATAAAGACCTTATACACAACCTCCATAAAAGTAGTAATGGGTCGGTTTTTCATTTTATTTTAAACGAAAGTATTTCACTAAGTGTGCAATGTGCTCAAAATAAATGGAATGTTTGATCTGTTGATCAGATATACCACTCAGAGAAAAAAATTCTAATTAAATAACGGTACTGATTGGTTATGACATTTCTGGTTAAACAAAAACCATAATTCTGGTATTTAAAACTAAAATGTATGATATTTAAACCATTTATTTGTGATATCGGAGGGTAACGGCTTACCGAAAAATCTGGTTTTCAAAATTATAATTCCTTTTACCGCACATTTAGTGAAAAATACAAAACTGAAAAGTATAATCAACCGAATAAATGGTTTTCATGCCATGCTCTAAGATATCGTGATGAAATCACCAAATTTTTTCCCACTTGGCCAACTTTTATCACGTGTTACAAAAAACATATTTTATTGTTAATTTTACTATAATCATTAACAAAGTGCTTTGAAAAAAATTATCTAGATTTTTGGTGCTCCCTTAGAGTCAGAAACTCAGTAAATGTTACCCTATTTTGCCAGCTCTGACCATAATGCTTTTCACAGTGTTACACTTCATCGTTATTTTTCAAAGGATGATCCGAAGTTTTTTTTAATTTGTTAGTAATGACTACAAATTGGAAGACGATAAAATGTATCGTCTTTAAAAGACCCTTTTTTGACAGATTTGAATTTTCGATTGATACACCCACAATCCAGAAAATAGGGTCTGAACAGTTCAGTCTGGAAATCAGCCAAAAGTTTATGAGTTACATTTATGTCAGCCAAATTAGTTGCAATGCAAGTTCCCATTCCCAAAATTCATTTTCTTCACTTCTAATTTATTATCAAAATTAGGTCAATTTTTTTGAAAAAAGAAAAGCACAAAACAAAACAAGAGGTGTAAAAGCAGAACTTCTGTGGGGAAAAGAAATATTTTTAGAAGAAAATTTTTTTCTACAGTATTAATATTATCAAAATACACAGGAAAATTCGATAGATTGCCTTAAACATAATTGAAAATACATTCTTAATAATATTCTGATCTTCCTGAAAATATAATTTTAATAAAGTTCCGTTTGTAGCATGGACTTTATTTAACGTTATTAGTATTCTACTCCTTTCCTAAATTCGTTCAGAAAATTTGAAAGTTAGTGTTTTATTTATTGATTTCATTTTAAATTAAAAGAATAATAAATAACTCCCATTTTTTAAAAAAGATTTGCTTTTTGCAACAAAACTGTAAAAAATAAGCTTGTTCGTTTTTAATATAAATTCTGTTTGCTATATGAATAAAATCAACATTTGATTGGAAAGTTTTTTAGTATTTGAATCCTTCGTTTTACTCAAATTATTTTATGAAAGAAAATATCGAAAAGAAGAAATGCTATTTCAGGTAGGGAAAACACACCGTTTTAGTGCTGATTGCTAGGAATATAAAGTAGTTAATGCAACGAGAAAAAGAAATGACTGAAATGAAATATTGTTTTATTTATAAAAATAAAAAAAAATACGCAGGATGCGGTAAAACTGAAATGTTAGAACCGAAAGTAGATTGAAGTTATCTTCTCAATTTTTGGAAAGTGTTTTCTTTCTTTTTATAAGTCATTCTAATTTTACATCTTGAGATAAAAGCAAACACTCATTTTGCTCAAAATGGGGTTTCTTTTGTCTTTCGAAAACATCTGGAAAACATCTCAAAATAAGATCCCCTTTTCTTTTATAGAATGTGGATATGCCTTTTCTGTTGGCTGGATAGAAAACTGGGCTTTCAATTTATAGCCAAGCTGGAGTGTGCTCAAGTATTTTTTCACGCAGACTTTTTGCGACTTCAAATCTTTTTCATGAGATTCTTCAATTTCTTTTCTTCTTGTTTTCATTTGTAGAAAATACCCCCGATTGTCCGAAATAGTCCTGCTGGAGGGTTAAATTCGTAGAATATATTTTTATTTTATTCTTTTCATAAGTTCAGCTCGGAATGTTTTTCGCCAAGAGCGATAGTACTCTATACGCTAGGAGAAATTCTGGATAAAACTACGGTACTAAGTTCATCCTCCGCAGAATCCATTTTTCCGTAAAATCCATTGCTGTACTAAAATATTGCACCGTAATTTTTACAGAAATACTTACTTAGAGTGATTCAGTGATTTTATGGTACTTAAAAATTACGGAGTGTCAGTTTTTTCTTACCCGTAATATGTTCCGGTAAAAATGAACTCTACGGGTTAAAAGTACCAGCACCCTGAGTGCTTTTTACAGTAATTTGATCTGGAATTTTTTACAGTTTACCAACTTAAAATAATCAATATATAAAGTAAAATGTGTAAAGCCTTTGGAACAAATAGCGTAGCATATTTAAGTATGCAGAATTAGATGCAACGGTTTTAAAGTAATACTCGTAAACAAAATGGGATTTCATATCAATGTGTTGAACCTGGGAATTTTTATTTGTTTTTACATAAAAAAATTGTTAAAATAATGCCATCTATTTCATATTGTTTCAAAAATGTGTTTATTTGCTCTCTGTCAATCCAACTGTTCATATATTTTGGAATTACAAAAACCCCTTTAGTTTTAAGGAGACGTCCCAAAAGCATTAAGGGAAAAATTTAAGACCTTATTGTATCAGTGTATTTGTTACATATCAATCTATTCTATTAAGATATGCAAACTGCATTAAACTATTAGAGAAAATTAAAAAAGTTCAGTTTATAACCCACTAACGAATGCATATCCCAATATCTCGCTTTAAGAAGCTTTACTTTTTCTGCAATGATTTGAGACATACTCTCCCTGTTTTATCAGTGTCACGCAATTCATTATACCGCTTGAAAAACAATTTGAGACGCAATTCTTATTATTTTTATATTGAATATTAACACGAGTCGAAAAATTGATTTCTACACAAGATGAAATATTTAAAATAGAACATTTAAAAAAATTCAGATTCTACATTGTTAAAAAAAATCTGGTACATTTATAGATTAATAAACTCTCAGCTGGGGTGGTAGTATAAAACTGTTTATTTCACGGAAAAATACTGTTATTTAAAAACAGATGGTTGTTTTTCAAGCAGATAAATAATGTTATCTTAGAAAATATGCTCAGTTATTTTAAAAGAAAAACTCCGTTATTTAACAAAAATCTTTGTCATTTTAGCAAAAAAATAAATAAATAAATAAATAAATAAAAAAAATAATGCCAGCAATTAGATCGGTGGGACCTGCGAGCAGAATTAGCAAAACTAATCAACACCGCGATTGAAACCGGATCATCTTTTTGGGAGGTGAGCGTTCTGTCCCTTCAGCTACAGAAGCTTAAACTGTTATTTATTTTAACCTGTTTTTATCCTAAAAGACTTACTGAAATCATATTTAAGTGTCAAAATGGTTTAAACTATATTGGCCCACACTTTTATAAATGTCTGGAGATTTAATTTACCGAAAATATAATAATAAATTTACCGGCAATTTAATTTACCTTCCTTTCGTTACATCGTCATTATTTAAAGCTAAATATTTTAGGATACGTATAAAGATAAACATTGCTTTTGAGTGGTTTGTTTACAATATTCATAAACTAGAATACGATAGCAGTAAACAATCCTAAAGTATGGGCAAATTTAAGTATTTACTTACAAGTTTAAAACAAGCTTAAATAGAACAACCGATAAGCTTTAGCTGAAAAACCGCAACCGATTTAAATTTCCCTATGCTACTATCCTAGACATTTATTTAGGCATTTAAAATAAGCCTTCTTAGAATTACCAATAAATCACGTACTGAATAATTGCAACCGATTAAACTATCCTTAAGCCAGTGCCTAAAAGACGTTTAATCGGACAAGCATCCCTTGGATGGATTATAATGTGACGCATTTCTGGAAGTCGACGCATCTGCAACTTTGTTCACACAATGTGTAAACAATTTAATTAATAATCTATTTAATTGTGTACACAATTTCAATAAACATCAGTAAAAAATTTACAATGTTAATTTATAAACAATAAGGAAACATAATCAGATAAATAAAAATAAAATGGAAGCAAAATAATAACATAAATAACAAATAAAAATATAAAGAGGCATAAATATTTAGAAAATCTTGCACAGAGAAAAAAAAATTCTGACAAAATTATCTTACTGTATTGTAATGACATTTCTGGACAAAAAAACAACAACATAATTCTGGTAATAGAACAACAACGGTAATTAAAACATTTATTCGGCAATTTTACCATTTATATGGTGACGGTTTACCGAAAATTCTGGTCTTAAGAATACAGTTCTTATTACCACATATTTATAAAAAAAATACTCAACTAGAAAGAAAAATTAACCAATGAATGATTTTTATCTCATGCTTTAAGATATCACGCTAAAATTACTAAATTTTATCACTTTTACCAAATTTCATCACATATTACAAAACCATATTTTATTGTTGATTTTACCAAAATCAAAGCGCTTCCTGAAAAATTACCAAGCATTTTAGTGTTTCCATCGAGACAGAAACACGGTAAATTTTACCATATTTTGGTAGTTTTAACTACACTTTTTTCAGTATGCGAACTTTTCTCAGAGTTTATCATTCAATTCTGCTATCGAATAATAATGTAATACTTATTAATACTGATGTATTTATTGGATCAACAGTTGTTATTTTACTAAAATAAATTTAAATGAGTGATTTAACGTTTTAGAATTAAAAATACTAGAAATTATTTATTTATGAATATTGATATATAGGGTAAAATAATATTTTCCATAACATATATTGCTTTGAATGGCATTATTAGAGGATTCAGATACTTTTATGATGGTCCTTAAAAGGAGATGGCATCGATGTTACAAAAAGCAACATTCATTAAAATCAGATATATTTGTACTTGCGTGCTGATGGACATTTAATACATCTGAGACTGATCTGAGTTTAATCATTTTGTGAGATGGTTGGCGAAGTTGGCTTTTAATCTGCTCAAAACTGTCCACACAGTTTCACGTTCAATGAAAACGGCGATTTTATCGTCAAGTGAGTTTATTCTAATTTACAAAATTTGTGGTTCGGAATAATAATAATAAAAAAAAACTACTGGATGGCTTGAAAATGCAATAAAATTAGAATTTGCTAAAATTATATAAATCATTTCATTAATAATTTTATTATTAGTTTTACGTCAGAAATAAATAAAACCATTAAAATAATATCAATATCATAGTTTCGTTAAATATACTTATTAATGAGTGAAATCAATGAAGCCTAATTTTGAACGAAACTCAGACGAAAACCATTCTAATGTACATAGTTTAAACTGTTTGGCTGAAGTTGAACTGCAATGCTGTTCAAATTTACTACAACTTATATATGGCGCCAAATTGAACCATATTATTGTTCATGATTACACGATACTTTAAGTTCAACGTAACCTGAATGAATTTCTTTTTCATTAAAGTTGCATAAAATTTGCGTGAAATAATAATTCAAAGTTACATAAAATTTTTTATGAGAATGATTTGAGTAAAAAAAATAATATGTGAAATTTTTTTTAAAAATAAAATACTTGAATTTTTGCGTACTAAGACGCAATCATTTTGGTTTAAATAAAATGGTTAAATTTGGCTAAATACAGAATGTAAATTTCTGAACTTTTAACGTATTATTTAACATATAGTAGGCAGTTACAATCTGGAAAATATAGCGCCAATAATTTATTAGGTTATTTCTTTTATTTTTATTTTGTGCTTAATAATTTATTATTTGGAAAGCATTTGCGGTTTGCATACTTCATTGAAATATCTAGTGCATAATAATGTATAAAAATATAAAATCTTATTAATTAATATTCCTTATAGCTTAAATAATTTTAAAATTTTTGCTTGATTTCTACACAGCAAAAAATTCCTGTATAAAGTATCACACTTTGGGTGGATCATCTGGAAAATCCATTTTTATAGTAAAATATTATACTTTAATTTTTCCAGTAATACTTAATTCAAGTGATTCGCGGATTTTACAGTAATTATTACTATATAAAAATCACTGTATCGATTCTTTTTTCCGTTGCATGATCCGATAAAAATGGATTTCACTGCAAAAAATACCGGTACTCTGAATGTTTTTAATCTTAGTTTGATCTAGAATTTTTTTCACAGTGAAAACAGCTTTCTTTACTCCTCGTTTGTAATTCCCAAAAGCTGTAATTTCAAAAATTCGTAATTTCAAAAATTAAAAAACTCAATTTCTTAGGGACAGAAAATGCAATAATATTAAAATAACCAGCCAAAATATCTATATATTTTAGTTGCAGTTTCGTTTCTTAACTAAATTATTTTTGAAAAAAATTTTATATATCACCAACTTATTTATGTTTTTAAAAGTAGAAAGTGGTAGTCACTTCATCTGGAATAAATAGTTTTGAGTGAGAATACTATTTAAATGTACAAAATGGTTGTTGGGCAATTTTTTTTCAATTGAACAATATTTATTTATATTCCTTGTTCTGCCAAAAGCGACAAGCAAGTCATGAAAAAATCGGTTGATTCCTTAACATTAAGCCTAAATAACTATGTATTATGTACTATGATGTCGTACTATGTCGTGAAATGATAACTAGAAATTCTGAAAAGTTTTTGTATTTATTAATTAATACTGTTTATTTTGCATGTATATAATGTCGATATTCTATAATTTAAAAATTTCGTTCACCTCCGGCATACTGATAGGTTAATTATGCCAAAAATTAAAAAATACACGTTTTCATTATTAATATACAATGTGGACAAAAAACAACTGAGCAGAATTACTATACTTCACTTTGTTTTAATACTTTAAATCTATTCATATTTAATCATAATTTTAATAATCATAATTTTAATACTTTAATCATAATTTTAATACTAACTTTAATACTATTTTAATTCTAATTTTAATACTTTAAATCTATGCATATTTAATCATAATTTTAATACTAACCATAACTTTAATACTATTTTAATACTAATTTTAATGCTTTAAATCTATTCATATTTGATCACAATTTTAATACTAATCATAATTTTAATACTTAAAATCTACTCATAAACATCTACTTTTGTGTGAAATTAATCATTGAAAACACCAACAATAAAATATCTTTTATTACGTAACATAAAATGACGAGTTTTTAACAATCAGTGTCTTCCTTGTTAGTGACAGGTAGCATTATTAAAACGTGAGTAAATCCAACACTCATGCATATGATTGTGAAGAATTCGATTTTTTTCGATCGATATATCCATATCGATATCCTTACAGTTCAATTAGTTTCGTGAGCATATTAAGGAATTATTTTACCGTTATGTATTTTCACTTCAAAACAGAGCAACTCCTATATTTTTAAACAGCAAAACGGACAGGCTATATTTCACGACTAAATTAACTTACTTCCCTAAATTTATGCACATGTATTGAATATTTTAATCGAGCGAAAACGTGTTCAATTACGAAAACTCAATGATGAAGCGTCGCTGAAATTTTATTTCTGCTAATGATGGGAAGCAAGCAGATGGCAAGTCCAACGAGGACGTTCTGCCACAACTAAATTGGTTAATGGTTTCTCTTGTCGTGAGTTTGCGGGAAACAATCAGGAAGGCAAACAATTAGAGCCTACGTCCGGTAATTGGTTCCAGGTTGGTTAAATCAGTGGAAGTATATTTTTTCCCGAGAGTAACCGTTTTCCGGAGAGGGATTTGGATAATTACTTCAAGTTTACAACCAAAGTGATGTGATCGGATATTAAGTTAGAAATAAGTGGATGCCTGTCACGCTTAGTTGTGACACTCCGCGGTTTATAAAGTAATATTTCAGATTGTAATTAGAAATCGAATGGCAATGTTACCGTTTTGGTTTTATAAATTAGATAATAATTGATAATGAATCATTATGAATCATTTGAATCTAATTTAAATTATAGTATACAACACTTGAAATTAGAGTTTTTACATCGATTCAGTTAAATGAATTAAGTAAGTATAAAAGATTCACCAAATTAAATTAAGAAAAAAAAAACGCTTATAAAATCGAGTATAAAATAGTTACTACAGTGGTGGCCAAAAGTGTGGACATTTTTTGAAAGTTTCATGTTTTTCAACTTTGTGTGCTTGTAGAATAGATTAATTTTCACCTAAATACAAACGTTTATATATCAAATTGAAGGTAATGCAATGTAAAATTTAATAATAAATAAAGTATTACAATATCTGTATTACAAAAAAAGTTATGCAACTAATAGTAAGATCTATCTTAGATTAGCATTTTTTTAAAGTGATACTTACGCAATCAATACTTAGTACGAAAACCCTTATTTTTTGAGACAGCTTCACAGCGTCTTTTCATCGAGTAAACGAGTGTCTGGAGCTCATCCTTCGTAATCACATGGTGACAAGAATCAATTATAGCCTCAATAAGTTGTCTTTTATTGGATGAACGCTTTTTTCGTGCAAGAATTTTCAAACGTCGCCACAAATTTTCAATTGGATTGAGATCAGGGCTGTTTCCTGGCCACGATAATATAGCCATGTCTTTATTTTGAAACCATGCTTTGCATACTTTTGCTGTGTGACATGGAGCTGAATCCTGCTGAAAAATAAATGGTGCGTTGTTGGGGAAGAGATCCCTAATGGAAGGTATCAATTTTGGTTTTAGGACAGTTTCGATGCATTTTTTGGCATTCAGGATGTCAAATCAGGCCGAAAAAAATGCACAAGTGCTACTGCAGATAGAAAAATTAAACGGCTATGCCTTCAAGATGGAAAAATTTCATCAGATACCATTAGATGTGAAATGAATGCAGTGGGTATTGCACTAACTTCAAGAACAATAAGAAGAAGGTTATCAGGGTTTGGACTACAAGCTGGAATTCCATATTTAAATCAAAAGCATCGCGAAAAACGAGTTAAGAGGGCAAGAGAACGCAATAAATGGTCAGAAAATCAATGGAAGCAGCAAGTAATCTGCAGCGATGAGAGTAAAATATCGCTCTTTGGTAGTGATGGTAGAAAATACGTGAGACGTAGAGTAGGTGAAGCACTTCATCCTGATTGCATTGAAGCAACTACAAAAAGCCCAACAAATGTCACGATTTGGGCATGTCTGTCTGCAGATGGTGTGGGCCGAATTCAAGTGATTGATGGCATCCTGAATGCCAAAAATACATCGAAACTGTCCAGAAACCGAAATTGATACCTTCCATTAGGGATCTCTTCCCCAACAACGCACCATTTATTTTTCAGCAGGATTCAGTTCCATGTCACACAGCAAAAGTATGCAAAGCATGGTTTCAAAATAAAGGCATAGATATATTACCATGGCCAGGAAGAAGCCATGATCTCAATCCAACTGAAAATTTGTGGCGACGTTTGAAAATTCTTGCCCTAAGAAAACGTCCATCCAATAAAAGACAACTTATTGAAGCTATAATTGATTCTTGGAACCATGTGATTACGAAAGATGAACTCCAAACACTCGTTCACTCGATGAAAAGATCCTGTGAAGCTGTCTTAAAAAATAAGGGTTATCCTACTAAGCATTGATTGCGTAAGTATCACTTTCAAAAATGGCAAATCTAAGATAGATCTTACTATCAGTTGCATAACTTTTTTTGCAATACAGATATTGTAATACTGTATTTATTATTAAATTCTACATTAAATTACCTTCGATTTAATATCGAAACGTTTGTATTTAAGTGAAAATTAATCTTTTCTACGAGCACACGAAGTTGAAAAACATGAAACTTTCAAAAAATGTCCACACTTTTTTCCACCACTGTATATTATGCATAAATACTTAAGATTGCTGATGGATTGAGTCATAAACTTATTATTGGTACACATAAAGGTTTGAGATTGTCAAGGAATTAGAATGTGATTTAAATCGCAAAAATAAAAGTATGCATGAAGATCACAAGCTTTTATTTACATCGTCCAACAATTTCAAAACAAAACTTGCAATTTTTGACTGTGAGAAAAAATACAACTTTAAATAATATTCAATAAAATTTTCCAATCATTTTCCAAATAGTAACTTGATCCATGTGCTTGAAGACAGTTTAATTTTTACTAACTGCTTCAAACCTTTATTAATTGTTGTAAACAGAATTCATCGTTATGCCGTGAAAGGGATAATTACACTCTACTAGAAATTTCTACTCGCTTAAATAGTAAAATTTCATTCAAATGGAATTCTATCGAGTTGGATGACAATTTTAGTTTTAATGATTTCCTGACATTTTCTACTTTTTAATAATTTATTAATACACACTATTCTATAAGCTGTGAGCATTTTAATACCATTGTTATGTGAACTAAATGATTCTATATATTTACATTCAAACTTAAAGAAGGGACATAGATAATTCCTCTGAGGATCGAACACATCTTTGACTTGATACCGACCCCAAATGACATTGAAGACACTTCCCAACGCATACAAAAGAAACCACCACACCAGAAAAGCTACCTTTAAATTCCTGACGTTTATGGGAAATTGAGATTCACCATATTTTTTTTTCTCTCTACAGACAGCAGCAACTATTCTTTTGGATCGATGGCCATGCTGTCAGAGGGAGTACAACGGACCACTGCATCCTTTGACTAAAACTTCCCCTTCAATCCCACACGGGGAGAAAAGAAGAGAATAAGGGATATAAAAAAAAAGAAGAGGTGAAGATACGAGGAGGTGAAAGAAATAAAAAGAAAGAAATATTAGAAGCTGTCGGCGTATCCTTTTTAGGTAGGAGACGGAAGAGCCATATTGATCAGTTTAACACACTTCGATGACCCTTTTCGTGATACCGGGAGAATTTTCTTTTCCACATCTTCCTGGATTTCTTTTATGAAATGTGGGTTTGAAGGGTAGATTAGCAATTATATGAAAGAATTATGTGGGAAATGGAACATTTTAGGATTTATTTATACATTTTTTCACTGCAGTAAATTCAAGCCTTTTTGAAAACGACTCAAAAATCTTCATGATTCTCATAATCATATCATATCATATCATATCATATCATATCATATCATATCATATCATATCATATCATATCATATCCTGTTATAGCATAGCATTGTTTTATGCTTATTTAATCAAATATAAAATTTGAAAATATTTTCTAAATGAATTTAAAATTTTATTTTCCACCATTACTCCTTCTATTGTTAATCTATTGTTGCGTTTTTATTCAAATGAATCAAATGTTTTATTCAAATGTTACGAAATATTACACGTGAAAATACAGAAAAATTGTTAATATATTGTTATGGTTCGTTTAAAGCATAAGTTACTAAGTTAAACTAAATTAAATATAATATTAATTTATTATAAATTCAACCTTGAAACTATTAATCTATAATAAATTAAACTTTAACTTATATAATAAATAAACTAACCAGGTTGTGGTTATTTAAAATGTAAGTTAAAATAGCAAAACCCAAGTTTTTTACTAAGTAATAATCCTATTCTTAAATACTTATAATACTAAATTGACTTTTCAAGTTCAGGGAAAGCACGATAGTTTATGAAAGTTATTAAGATCCACTAAAGAAAATTTGAATAGAAAGTTTTAATAGAAGTTCACATTGAAAAATAGATTTTTAGTTACAAAGATACATTTCTGGGAAGTTTTTGATTCGCTGAATAGTTTTATGTTGTTGAGCTCTTCTCAGATGAGCTTTCAGAACTTTCGATTGAAATTATAATCTATTCAATGACAAATTATATATTGGAAATCAATGAATTCTAACCACTTTCTCCACTTAACCACTAGACTAGACTCGTATAAAAGCAACAGCAGAAAACATTACTCAGTCTTCAATGCATATTTAAATGAAAGGTTGATTTTTCAGAAATTATTCATGCTAGAGCCTATATCATTTGCATCATTTTGAAGTAAGACTATTTCGTCTTGAGATTAAAAACTATTATTTTTCATTAAGGCATGTCAAAATTTTGAGCTAACTAAAAACGTTGGTTCCTTATAACTTTAGTTATAATAATGAATAATGCAGCAGAAAAGTAATACAATTCTTTTCTGTAAATCTTTATAGATTTTAAATAGTCATTTTTATAGATTTTTGTTAATAATGCAACCTTGTGATGCTTTCTGATAAGATTGGATCTCATTTTGTCTCTTGTAAGGTCCAAAATACTTATTGTGATATTGCTTTTCAGATATTTCCTTCCTTCATTTTAAGGTTTAACTTGTCGATTATATTATTTTAAATTTAATTTAATAATTGTTTGAGTTACTTCAAGGAACTGGCCTCAGTTAATGTGATGGCTGCCCTGTTTATTGAGCAATACGTAACCTGCTTTGAGTTATTGCGTTACAAGTCTTATGTTATTAACATTACAATGACTAAAATACCTATATTACCCAAAAGCAGTCAAAATGACTTCATTGGGAGAGACTAACTAATGTATAAAGAAATTTGTTTAAAATTAATTTTTATTATTTTCGATATTAATAATATCAACAATAAAAATAATTATGAAAGTCGCAAAATTCTAAGGAATTGTGTCATTATATACATCATTGTTTTTCTAATTGAAATGAAAAAGCAGTCAAAATGACTTCCTTGGGCTATCTAGTGTTAATTCTTGCGTATTTTTCTTATACATATTATAAAATGCTTATTTCTTATTTGGATAATAGAGCTATTATTATTCAATTAGGTTTTTTCATATTTAATTTAATTACTATTTTATTTATTTTATCAATTTTTCCCAAGTTTTAAGGTGTTAATTATAGAATATTTTTCTTATTTATTCCCCTTTAAACGATTTCTTTTCTTTCGTTTCCGATTGTCCAAAGAAAAAATTTCATTCTCTTTACCATGTACCTTGAGGGAGTGATGGCATAACTAGAACTCCAGATGCGTAGAATTCTATTCACACCTTTGCCTTAGGCTGCTGTCTTCCTGAAGCCTTCTGTCTGTTCTGATTAAATGCTTGAGAACGTAAACGTTATAGAATGTCTAGGGCCCCTTGGCCAGCCTATTATCTCCGCGGTCGTAAGCGAATTTGGCCTACAAAATATTGGTTTTGGGCAACTCATTTGGGCACGGGGCATTTTATGCTGAAAGATTTTATTTCTGTTAGTCAAAGTAAGGGCCTAGTTTGCTCTGGTGTTAAAATGTTTGCGTCATTCTAAATTCGGCTTGGCCGGGTAGCTGTTACTAGTATTTTTTCTCCTGCCAAGTCAGATGGTAGATTAATAAGAAATTGCGTTGACTACAGATCAATAAGAAGATGATATGCATACGTGTTTTGAATTTATATATATTTCTTGTATAATATTTCCTAATTTTTTAACACATTTATTTTCTATGTTTTTTTTTTGTAATGCTTTAAATTTTGAAAGCAATATGTGCAAAATGAAAAATTTTAATTAATTTTTGTTTAAATAATAATTTTCTCATTTTTAAAAGGAGTTAGTTGCATTAGTTATAACTTTTACAAAAATTCGGTATGAATACTAACTTTATTTTTTTAAATATTTAATTATAAGCTTAATTGAATGATGTTTCATTTAAGCTCATTTTTCAGTAATAGTTTTTTAATACTAGTTTCCTCTCTTTTGGACCGAAATGAATTATCTTCAGATATAAGTTTGTGTTCTTCTACTCAAAATATCACATTTTTTAATATCGCAAATATCAATGAAATTTCAATTAATGTGTTCAATTTGAATCTTTAATTAAAAATATGGTTTTTATCTAAATGAGAGGAAACGTTTAGCACGAAGAAAATCATGCATGATTTGACAACGAAGAAACGTTTTTGAATCGACATATATTGATCTGATTAGTAAAATATAAAAAGTCGGAAAATAGATTCCTCTCTCGACTTCTAATGAGACGTTTAGTCACCGAAACCATCACGGTAGGATTTTTCCGGAATGTTTTAGAGGCTCGAAGAATTGAGACCAACTGTCCCAAAATAATGCCCATTCATGCGAGTTCTCAACAGCTAGAATTCTATTGAAAACATTTTATTTTATAACCGTCGTTGAACAGCCGACCCCATTTCGGGTTTACGACTACTATTTTACAACTCCGTAACCTCGCAATTTTGAACCCAATCCGGAAGACAAGGCAACTCCTGGCTCAAGTATTGGAAGATATATGCTTTCGTGGAGGACTTTTTTATGGCACTAACCCGCATTTGAGTTACATGGAGAGGAAAATCACGAAAATCTCCGTCGGTTAGCCAAACGGCAAGGGGACTCTAACCCATGACACGTCTACCACTGAGGATATCTTACGTCAGCACTGTGGTTGGTGCAAGCCGGATGCGGAATTTTTATCAATCAGCCATCGCTGGGCTTCAAACCCAGTACACCTAATTGGACGGCGAACGCTCTATCCCTTGAGCTACTATGGCTCTTCTCAATTGAAACCATGTCAGAATTCAAAGGGAGGTGGGGAGACTATTGTCATATCTGAATCTATCAGAAAATAGGTCATAATGAATGGGGAGTGGAACTGCCCATTGTCACAATGAAGTTAAAAACCGTTTTTGATTTTAAGTTGGGACGATTTGGAATATTAATTGCTATTGCCATTTAATAAACAGTAGAATAACGATCTGACTTCAAGAATTTACTAACACGTGTCATATATTTATCAATAGGGATCATTTATGGTTTTCTAGAGCGAGCTTAATCGCTTGCCTGGAATTTAAGAAGTCCCTCGTGTTATTGGTAGACTTAATGTTCCGATAAAGGCCTTAAATTTCTTGCCAAATATTGATGTCGTTACAACTGGAAAAAAGGATTGGAAATATGATCTGTTGATGACTTTTTAACGAGGCAAGCACAGCTGATGTATTTGTATTCACCTAACATCTACAGTTTACTATCTTTTATAAAACTCTATAGATGAATTTCACTTTCTGTATTGGGTGATCTTATTCAAAAATGTATTTTAAATATATCAGATAAAAATGTCGATTTCAAAATGTCGTGCTCAGTTTTTTTTCTCCAATACGTAAATTCTTTTCTCAAAAATGACTAGCTGCGGAAGAATAATTGAAATCGAGGTAATTTCGAAGAGATTTTTGCATAATAAGATTCGTGTATAATAACATTCATTAGATTTTCAAAAAATATAAGGAAAACACTTCAAAAAACATTTTCATATAGTTTTTTGTTAACTTGATAATTAAATAGTAATGTGCTTTATTAAGTAACTTTAAAAAGAGATTTTTCAAACTTTAATCTTTGGTAAGGGAGCTATATTCCATTCACGTTTTTATGAATAATAGGCAGCATATTATTTTATATTTTATTTCACAACCGGCGTCGAGCAGCTGATCCACTTCTGAACAATTTTCAACCTCGTAGCTTTGTAATTTTGTACCCAATCCAGAAGAGAAGGGAACATCTAGATCAAGCATTGGAACAAACTAGTCTTCGTGGTGGACTTTGTGATATAACTAACCCGCATTTGTGTTGCATAAAGAGGAAAACCTCCCATGGTTTGTCCGACGGCAAGGGGATTCTAACTATGAATCCATCTACATTTTATGTCAGTACTGTGGTCAGTACGAGTCAGCAGCATAGTTCGTATCAATCAGCCACTGCTAGGATTCGAGCTTGGGTCACCTTATTGGGAAGCGAAAGTTCTACTCCCTGAGTCTCCGTCACTCAGACTCAATAAAAAGGTAATTCTGTAAATTGAGCAAATTTATTTTGAATTAAAAATACATAATTCGTTCATATTTGAAACTAATTGACATTGCTGAGGGTAAAATATATTTTATTTGCAAATAATAAATTTATTTAAATTAAAACTCCAAAATATTTTCTTTTTTTAATTTTTTTAAAAATATATAAAACTGCTAGTTTTTAATAATCACGAAATAAAAATAGAAAATATACCGAACTTTTACTATTAAATAAACTTTTAAGAAAAATATATGCCCAAAGAATCCTGAAAAATGACAAAATAAGATTGTTTCATATGAAAAAAATGCAACGTCAAATAACTTAAAGCTACTAAATAATATAATTAAAGAGAAGAAAAAGTAATTATTTAAGCTTCTCCATTAAAGAATGTTTACAATTTTACAGCGATACAATTAAGTTTGTAAAAAATGATTTATAGCAACAATATTCTATTATTTTTATGAATTTTAATAATCGATTATACCCAGTCATTTGCCATCATTAATAATTGTAGCATCGTAGTTTCATTAAACTCTCTCGTTCGAAAATTTCAAGTTAAAAATGCAGCTATCTTTCGAATTTCCCCTCAATTCATTTTAAGATCGGATATATTCTTTTCAATTTTGAGGGAAAGCTATCAATTACCCTAGCACTTCGTATAAGGTGAATGTTAGTGAATAGAGAAGCTTACTATTTTCAGAAGTGACAGAGGAGTTGATTTATGATGAGGTTTCTCACCAGGTTGAGAAAGGTTTCTACTCTTCATAATGGTAGGTGAATGTAGGAGCAAGGATTTGTCAACATTCTTGACAGAATTTTCAGGAATAACTAATAACAAACTCTGTATCCATAAAAGTTTCTATTTTAGGAACTTTTAAGAAATAGTCTTATAAAGAATAGAATTTTATAAGAAAAGATGTCCAGTGCATTAGTATGACAATGCTGTTATATAT
>NC_092207.1:95686321-95828203 GCF_043381705.1 Parasteatoda tepidariorum
ATATATATATATTATTCTATTTTATAACCATCGTAGAGCAAATTGACCCTAATTTTTTGATGTTTACGAGTACTAATGCTCAACTCCGTAGCTTGTAATTCTGAACCAAATCCAAAAGACAAGGGAACTTCTGGATCAAGTATTGAGTGAAATTTACTTTCCTGGAGGATTTTTTGATAGAACTAACCAGTATTTGTGTAACATGCAGCTGAAAACACGGAAATCTCCCAAGGGACCTCTAACATATGTAACTGAGAATATTTCATGTCAGCACTGTGGTCGGTGCGAGCCGAGGGCTGATTTTGTATTGCTAGATATCGCTGGGATTCGAACTCGGTGAACCTTATTTGGAGCAGAGCGCTCCATCCCCTGAGCCACCATGGCTCAATTATTATTGTCAAATTCCATAAAGCTAAGGAAAAAAGAATTATTGCCGTAGTATTACATATAATCTGCGCCTAACTATAACAGGACGTCTTTAATAGCATTACTGTATTAAATGTACATTATCATGTTTCCTTACGAGGTTTTATCTGAAAAATGTTCAAGGTTAAAAAAAAGTAGATTTAAATTTTATTTTCCAATTAGCTCTGTCGAGTCACCTTTGAAGATGACTTGAATCGGAATCAAGTTTGCGTCATGAGGTTAGAAACAACTGCTTAGAAATCTGCACAGAACAACCACTTAATTGTGACCATTGGACAGTGTTTTGCAACAGATTGCTATTGCATTATAGTTTTGCCATAATTCTACAAAAGAGCTGGTGCATAAAAAAGAAAATAATTTCTTGGTATAAATTCGAAATTTTATTTCGCGTGCAGGGTAGAGTGAATAAGAGATCATACCTAAACATCATTGAAGCTGATGATTAATTATCTGATGATTTATTTAAATGTCGTCGAGATAGTGTCGCGATAAATTATCAGAGTAATGTGACTTCATTTAATATAACTTTAAACAGGGTAATGCGTCCAGCAAACTACTGTAATATATTGGTATCCGATTTTACTTTAGATTTTGAAGCGTTTGCCACGACATTCTTTATATTTCAATTCTAAAAAGAATTTAGGGATCAAATTAAAAGGGTGTTTCGTAATATATTTACAACCATCTGGCTTCACTCTATTAAAAAGTCTTATTCTGGTTTTCGCCTTCCAATGAGCTGAACCGGGTTCAAATCTCAGCTATTACTGATTGATTCGAATTCCGCATCCGGCTTGCACTGACCACAGTGCAGACGTAAAATATCCTCAGAGTTAGACGGGTCATGGGTTAGGGTCCCCTTGCCATCAGGCTAATCACCAGAGTCTTTCGTGGTTTTCCTCTCCATGTAACGCACGTGGGGGTTAGTCCTATCAAAAAGTCCCCCACGAAGGCAAATTTTCCCCAATACTTGTTCCAGGAGTCCCCCTGTCTCCTGGATTGGTTTCAAAATTGACTACGGAGTTGAGAATTGGTAGTCTTAAGCCCAAAAAATTGGGACGGCTGATCAACGAAGGTTATTAAATGAAATAAAATTTTAAACTGATAAAATGTTTTCAGGATACTTAGTCAAATTTTACTACCAGTAATAGTGACTTTAAAAGAAAAAAAATTGCTATCGTTAGAGCATTTATAGATATGAGCAGGCAACTTTTAACTTTATAAGTTGAAATGCATTTACCAATCTCTTAGAAATAAATATTAAACTAAAAAATATTTCAAGTAATAACATTAAAATTATAATGAATTAAGAAGAGGGTTTTCCGCCGTATCAGTTAGGAAAATTTGAAATGTTAAAGTTAACTTGGATTTTAAAAGTGACTGATGAAAAAACCTGAAATTTATTATAAAGTTATCAATTTATTTATAGCTATTAACTTATTTATTCCTTTTTAACAAGTATATTTAATGCAAATCAAAAATATAACAAGAACTTGATTAATGATAAAATAATGACAAGATATAGAAAAAAATATATACAATAAAAATACATAAAATTATATATAATAATAAAATAAAAATAATGACTAAAAAATATTTAATGAGATAAAACACAATTCAATTTGAAATGATATATAATCTTATTGCATAAAAAGTTCAAATATATATATGTATAAGAAAAGAATTTTAAAAGAAAAATGAAGAAATTTCTATAAAAAGACATACAACTTCTTTTCCTTATCTAATATGAAATAATCATATTTAATACTTTATATTTGACATTGTATACATTTTTTAAGGGAAATGCGTTAAATGTTTATGCATTTTAAACTTTTCTGGGTGATTTTTAACTTTGTATAAATGCCGAATTTTTGACTTTGCCGGCAGCAAGTATACCAGTTAATTATTTATTTGCTTATATACGATTAATAGAATAAATAGTGATTCCTTACCTCAAAAGAATTTCCTGTTCCAAAGTATATTGGTACAAAAGCGAGCCATATAATACAGGTTGTGTACATTGTAAATCCGATAAACTTTGATTCATTAAAGTTCTCTGGTATTTTTCTGGTCTTGACGGCATATACCGTGCAAATGGTTATCAGCAACATATTATAGATGAGCGACACAAGAAAAGATGAGTCCCGGATGCTGCATTTCAGAATCACTTGATTCCTCTTCCCATCCGGGTAATATTGCCGGATACCCGGAGGTTCAAGCAAAAACCACACCGCTGTTCCTATCACCTGGACGGATATTAGCACCGAGGCGATGGCCAGCTGGGACTTGGGACTAATAAAGCTGGGTCTCCGGGCCGATCGCCGGGCGCTCTCGAAGATTCTCGAGATTCGGTTAGTTTTGGTGAGCAGAGAGGCATATATTATGGCGAATGAGAACCCTATGCCGAATCGTTGGAAGCCGCAAGTGATGGGAGTTGGCTTGGCGAGCATCACAAATGTCATTAAGTAACACAGCATGATACCAGTCAGCAGCAGGTAGCTCAGTTCTCGACCTGCTGCCTTGACGATTGGGGTGTCATTGTTGCGGAAGAACACCACCATAACCCAAAATGTGAGCATCATTCCGAAAGTGGCTATGGCCATAGGAACTATGGCGAAGAGGGAATCGAAACGCATGTGTTGCTGAACCAGATCATAGCAGCTCTGCTTGTGTTCATATGGCCACCTACCGTGGCCGCAATCCAGGCACGTGAATTCATCTAGTACGTACTCCCAGGGATCGCAGCGATGACATATCCAGCAACAGACGTCACCTGCTTGTGTTATTTTGATTTCACCTGTGCCACAAGGAAGAGAGCATACTGAGGATGTTAGCTTTCCTGCCGGCCACTTAACATCATTGAGGTCCATATGTAAACCATCGAACCATTTACCGACGACTTTATAGTAGTATGAACTAGTGTTTTCATTGTACTGGTAATTGTAGATGGTATAGCGTCCCAAGCCATCTCCTTGACGATCGAACTTCACCTGGTTCCCTCCGAGATCTGAAAAAAATATCAGAGCCAATTAGGTTTAATTGGTAGAAGGAAGATAAGGGATTGCATCAATTTACTAAAGAGTTATGCCCCCTGTTCACTTCGGTCATCAACACCAATTAATTATTCTTTAAGTGAAACTTTTTACACGAGGGCAAAACTCAGAGATAGTGTTGCACGGAGGTGAAATACACTCATTCTCTTCCGGCTTTTAGTATTTAGATGACGGAGTCTTTATTCAACTTTCGATATTGTCATTATTATTCAAAAGAAAATAAGAATTCAAGCAAAAAAAAAAAGCGTTTAATAGGTTTAATTATAGTTATATTTCGCTCTTGTTAGTTAACCCTTTGCTTACGGTGTACTATGCTGCACCATCATATTGGACCACATGTTGTACCAGCCGTAAGTAAAAGGTTAAAGTTCTCAAAGTGACACTTAGCAATCAATTAAATTTTATTAATGTTATGAATTCGTTGTCCTTATTCAGTTCACATGTTATTCAAGTCAATAAGAGTGCTACTTCAATTCTTCTTCTAATTAAATGCTTGCTTTCTGGCAGATGAGGTTCCTAGTAAACTAATTACATTTCATTAGGATAGTAAGATATTTTGTTTCAAATATGGCTTATTGCAGCTGTAATTTAATCCCCACTTTATACACTTCTGGTAAATATTGTTGTAAGTTTGCAATTAAAAATGAAACAATACAAGCGTAATTAATTTTATTAAGTGCGTTAGTTATTAAAATTTAGTAGTCAACAGTTGAATTGCTACATGCAGAAAGGGCATGCGTCCTGCTTACTATCTTTCGAAAAAGCTAAAAAGTTAGAAAGTTGTTATAGTAACTAATATATATTGTTGTCACGCGAAAATTTTTGTTGTTAACAAAAAAATAGCATATTTTACTAACATACTTTTTTCCTTGACTGATTCAGATTTTGACCCTCAAAATATCTAGCATTCTCTAAATAAATGTTCAAAATTGTATACCTTACAATTGAAAATTTTCCCCGACTATTTTCAAAGAAACTAATCAAAAAAAATATTCACTGAAATTATTTTTACAAAGAAATATCTTATGATAAATCACTTAAAAAGTTCTTCAGAAATGGCGAAAAACGCAAAAAATAAAATTAGCATAAAGAAGTCTTTGCGTCGCTTTCCTGACCATATTTTTTAGATTGCGGCTACCTGCTATATTTTGAGTGTCAGAAATCCTAATCCGCTGAAAAAAAGTTATGTTTATTCAGAGAAAGTGGGTTTTTGTGTCTGATTTCGTAACTTAAAATGCCGTTTGAAGTAATTAAATAGCATATTAAAGGTAACCTCTTCGAATCACTTAGATTAAGTTCCAAAACATAAAGATACAATCATTTGATCAAAAGTTATTCAGGGTGGTCCGCTTTTCACACATTGTGCAAAGAATAATAAGTATTTAAGAGGTTTGATATTACCTTTTGGATAGAAGGCCTTTTTCAAAAAGAAAGGAGTTGTTAAAATCTATGAATGTATTTTCGTATTTTTTATTTCTATTTCCATCAATAGCGATATGGATATTTTTTTAAAAACTAAGTTACGTTTTTTAAATTTCATTAAGAAAAACTTTAGATTTTATTATTAACTTTCTGCTTGTGAGCTCTTCAAGTTTCATCAGCTTTACGATCATCCCCGGTTTTGAAAGTAATGAAGAAAGGTTTTTTTGGTTGTAAGATAGACTGTGCAGCAGCTTTGTTTACAGTATTACCTGTATAAATATCTTACCTATATAAATATACTGAACTATTTATTATATTCATCAATTGCATTTTATTTTATAAATCTGGGAACTTAAGACTTTTTAATAATTAGAATTATATGTTGGCTAGTTTTTATATGAAAAAATTGTGGTAATATTTTGCAATTTTATAATGATACAGAAATTTTTTTTATGTAATTTACCGTTACGTAAAACATGTTTAATCGTTCTATTATATTTGGTTGGATAATTGAATATGACAACAGTTGAACTAGTTAAGGAAAGAAGTTCTTTCAAAATGCTAGGTTTATGAAATAATCGATTTGAAAAATAATAAAAGTAAATATTTTGCTTAAAAAAAAGAACTGCCTTGAAGTATTTAGGTTGTGCAAAATTCTAAACTGCGAAATTCTGATAAAAACTGCAAAATTCTTATGATAAATTACGAAAATAGATGAGAAACATAAAATTAAAAAATTGATAATACAACCTTAAAAAGACTTTTTGAAGTATCAATAGCAATATAGGAAGTCTTTTATTAATCTTGATCACTCATATAAGCTTGAAATATTTTTTGATACTTTAAATATGAATTATTACATTTGAACCATTATTCAAAAAGAGGAGTATATTCCGTCAAGAATATTTAACAATTATTTTAAAATAAAATAAATAATTTTAAATAAAATAAATGCTTTTAAATAAAATAAATGCTTTTAAATAAAATAATTTTATATTTAAAAATGGAAATAATTAATTAAAAAAAATAATTTTATAATCAAATTTCTTTATTTTCTTAAACTGAGTTTTGAAGAACAAACACTTAATATTAACAGAAAAGTTATTAAATGTTAGATGGTTAAATGTTAATTATGTGCTAGGAGTACATTCAAATATGCAAAATTTATATATTTTTCATGTGTATCACAATTATATTCACATTTATTAATATATATTTGCACATATTTTTTTATTGCGAGTAATTAATTTCATATTATCTGTCGTTTTAAAAGTTCGGCTTTCACCATTAAATTGTTATCTGCGGATAGTAAATGGGTGTAATCAATTACATCCATTAAGACGTGATTTAAAAAATTCTGTTGCTAACATCATATTTATAGATTAATGGTGCTAAAAATAGATTCATCAGCATTTTGTTAATGCGTGTTTTTCGGTTCAAAAAAGAAAATTTTGCATGCATTAATCTTCTCTTCATTATAACTGCGGAAAAATAAAAGAGTTAATAATTTTTTTAACGATTGAAAAGATGTTTAAAATTCAGCTTAAAGTGCTAGTTTCTGTAAATTTTGCATTGATTTTAAAATCATCTTTTGCTTTCATTTGCAAGTGTGAAAGATTATTTTTAATTCTTCAAACTTTGTTATATGTTATAGATATTGTATAGAAGCTAGTGTTTTCTTTTTTTTATTAATTTCTCAGAACAGTAAATTTATTAAATTTCGAATAAGAGAAGTCATATAAATATTGAATTATTAAACAATCAGCTAAAATGTAGTAGAAAATTTAATAAAAATGTCGAAATGTGTAAAATTATCAGAATTGAATAACTTAATATAATAGAATTGAATAATTTCATTTTATCATTTTGCTTAATTTGTTTACTATATTTATTAGGTTGTAAACTTCACCATTTCTTAAAAATAGACTCAACAATAGTGATACACTTTGCTTAAAATCATAATATTTTATATTTTTTTATGAAATAAAAATCTACTATTTCTGTTTTGCATTAAATTTTATTTTTCCTCTGAATTATGTTAGAAAACATAGGATCGGCATATTTTTTTATAAGTAGATTTAACAACATAAAAAAATTTATATTTTGAATACCGATATTCTATTTATAATTTTAAGGAATACTTCCTTTCACATGTATTTAATTTTATATTTAAGTTATGCTTGAAAGAATCAGAAATGTCATTATTTCATAATGAATGATGTAACAATATTAAACACTTTTATACTGAATTATGAAACCCTACATTTATATGTAATTAATGTGTTTTAAAAGTTTTTATAACGGTTTTATGTTATGTTTGAATAACATGGGCTTCAAAATTTATTTCCTTCTTTTTAAAACATGAAAAATAATATCGAAACAGTTTAATTTGAGTCATATTGATTTTAAATCTTTGTTTCTCTTCATTGGCAGGGAAACATTTTCAGAATATTTGCATACTTAACGGGGCATAATTCACTTTTTATGACATTAAACAAGCGAAAAGTAAAAGGCAGGTAAAAATTAATACACAAAAAGAAAATAAGAAAAGTGCCTTTAAAGAAGAAAAAAAAGATAATATTGACATAAATAAAGATATATCGTGATGCTCTTAAGAAAGCGGCAGTTGGTTCTTACTTTTTTCATTGATAGTTTGTAAATATCTTAAAAAAAGTTGGGAGTACTAAACAGCAATATTGCAAAAATTTTAATTTCAAGATATTGACAAACATAACATTTAAAAAATATATTATAGATTTAAAACAATCTTACTACCTATATTTTAAGTAATTGTGAAAGTTATCTATCATATATCACAATTGAAATTGTCTTCAATATCTAAGAATCTTTATAAGATAAAGAAAATCATGGTGCTATTTTGAATTGACTCTTTTAATAACTTAATTTAAAATAGCAGCGAATTGTCTTAACGTCAGAGAATTTTATATGAAATGATATTAATATTTTCTTATATCACTTTATTTAGTGGTATTTTGCATTTTAAATATTAAATCATTATATATATGGTTTAATTGGTTTTAGTATTATACTTATTTAAATAGTCTATTTGATGCTCGCATAACTATTATTTGCGTAAAATGTAGTTTTTATATAATTCTTAGACTTATAACTTTTGAAAATGATTTTTTTGTGGAAATATATTTATTGAAGGGGAACAATATAAATGAAAAACTCAATAATTGAAAAGCACGATAATTGAAACACTTTTATTACGCAACTCACAAAGTTATAAGTCAAAGTCAAAGTTATAAGACATGTAAAAATATTGCATAATTATGAGCTGATTAAACTGCCTAAATTAATGCACTGTAAAAATTCCAGATCAAATTACGGTAAAAAGTTTCGGCTCTATGGATGAATTATATGTAAAATTCATCTCACCTTAATGTCTATCTTTAACGTAAAATATTATACCGTAATTCTGACCAGAATATTCATTTAATTATATAGAATTAAGTGAATTTAAGGAAATTATCACTATAAATATATATTAGGTACATTAGAACGGTATATTGGATTTTGTCGTTCCGTGACATACTCAGCAAAAATTGATTTTAAGAGAAAAAAATTCAGTCACCCTGGGTGCTGGAAATTTTCACCGTAGTTTGATTTGAAATTTTTTACAGTGTATGCATAACTAATATCTTTTTGAAGCTATCTATATTTATAGAAAATAACTGCAGGAAAATTCCTGATGTTCTAATTGCTGGATATCATCTGTATACTCTATTTTTTCGAATGGTTTTTCCATTTTTATCAGAACCTCGCAGAGAGCAGCGCTTTAAATCTGAAATTTTCCAACACAATGCACATTCTTTATGAACCGTTTTGTCTCTTGAGTTATTTATCGATTTCAGATATAGATAGATGATTCAAAAAGGTGCAGTCAGCAGAATTTAGAGATAGTTCGAAACGTCAGACGAGAAATTCTGAGTATGGATTGATGCTCTCCATTTTCAATCGCTAAGCAATACGTATCGAGAATCTATAATGAGAAAATCTGAATAGTTCATTTTTTTCCTTAATGGAGGCAGACATTTTGAAACAATATTTAGAGACACTTATTGTAATTGTAGTTTAATGTTTTTGGCATAAATATTTTGGTATAAATGTCGTAGCTAAAGGTATGACATTTCAACAAAAGCGTATTCTTGTTGCAGTTCTGAACATTTTACTATAATATATAGAAGAAAAATAAAGAAAAGAAATATTAAATTTTAAATCAGAAAGAAATATGAAAGTAATTTATTACTTTGTTATTTTTGCTAGCAATTGCAAACTCTGATTTGGTGACAATTGCTGTACTTGTTTGAATAAAATCTAATCACCTTATTTGAATAAAAAGGTATAAATTATTACATTATGCATTGAGAAAAAAGAGTATGAACAAAACTAAGCGATTTTGATAAAACTCTTTGCTTCTCTGCATCTATGGGAACTCCAAAAGGCTCTGTAATTTTTACCGAATGATTTTGATAAAACTAACATTAAAAAAATGGTTTTACAATCTGAGATAAAATTTGGTAATTTTATTATGTTTCCTTATAGCATGCCATATATTTTACCAGAATTTTTTTCTCTGTCTGATGGAAGAAGAAACTAAAAAGTAATTTATTACTCCGTAATTATAAAGCAATTCATTACTTTATGTGATCCAAAACCAGAATTACAGACGAGTGCTACATATTTTAATGTTTGATTACATCAGCAAAAAGAAGATTAAGAAAAATTATTAAATAATGAAAAAGAATACAGAAGAAATATGAATTGATTACAAATTTAACACATTTGATGTCATTTATTTCTTCAATAAAAAATATTTTGTACAACAATATGCCTTTACATATAGCGATTTCAATCTCTAGCAAAAAATTTACCACGAAACCTTTATATTAATTGATTTTCTAAAAGTTTTAAGGAAATTTAAAGTAGATATTTAAAGATGAATTAAAGAAGCAAACACTGCTTTTAATAAATATAATGTTTTTTTCAATACATTAAGCTAAACTGGAACATTAGAGAATGGTTTCGTCTTCTTTTTCTGCGGCTTGTTTACATTGTTCTAGTGAAGCCCTAGTGACGTTTCTTCAGTGTCGTTCATTCGGACCATTTCATTAACTAAATATTCATTCTCCAATAAGGTTCAGATTGAAAATAATTTCATTTTGACTTTATATATGCCTTTCTGAGTTGTAATAAAAGGATATATAATACGTTATTGAATTTGTCCCCACAAGCCCGATTCAAAAAGGTGCAGTCANATTAAAATAATATTAAATATAATTTTTTGTCAAATTTGTTTACATTTTTCTCACTAGATCCCCTCTTCCTTATAATATGACTGTATATAAACTTAGTGTTCTAACTTTAGCCTTCTTCAGAATAAATTAAATAAAGACGATAGAATCCCCCAAAATAGAAACGGAATTTAATCTTGTGAACACTTCCGTTAAGATGGAATCAATAGGTGATGTCATCAAAAACTGATGAAGAATGTAATTGGCGGCAACCACAACCGACTTAGCTATTCTGAAAGTTGCCATCACACGGCGACTGAATTTCTTTCAGGATGGAAGAAGTGGTTCGAGAGTAACAAATGATGTATATAAATTGTAATCAAATCAAATAAGGCCGCCGTAAGTAAAGAATGATTCTTGGCAGAAAGAAAAGGTAGAATGAGTCGAAACACTTCACGGATGTTTGATTTTGAAGTGCATTTTTATAACTTGAATGTAAATTATGAAGCAGCTAACTTTAATGTATTTAAGAACGAGCAATCATTGTGTCTCTATGTTTCTTCAATTTTGGAATGTGTATAACTGGAAATAATTTCATTTAATTTCGCTTTTGAAATAATTTAATTTAATTTCGTTTATGAAATAACGTCATTTAATTTCGCTCTTGAAATAATTTCATTTAATTTCGTTTTTGAAATAATGTCATTTAGTTTCGTTTTTGAAATAATTTCATTAAATCAAAAATTCTGAATTTTCATAAATTGTTTGTCATTTTGGAGTCCAATGTCTACTTTGTAGAAAATTCGGGTGAAAAGGCGCTCAGGATGTCGGTACTTTTTCCCGTAAAATCCATTTTTACCAGAACATGATACTGAACAAAAAATCCGATATTCCGTATTTTTTACAGTAATGATTACCGTAAAATCACCTTTTCATCAAATTAAATATATATTCCTTTAAAAATGCTGTATAATATTTTACAGAAAAAAATGGATTTTACTGTAAAATGGATTTTATGGATGATGCACCAAAAGTGACTATAATTTATATTGTAATTTGATCCGGAATTTTTTACAGTGTCGCTAATTTTGTTTCTTACCGTTCCAGTCGTATATCTGTTGTATGTCATCTCTTCAGAAAGCTGTAGTAAATGTATAGATACGATACTGTTTACTAGGGTGAAGCGAAAAAAAAGTTTTCGATAATTGAAAAACACTACCTCCTAAAAGTTGCACATGGACTTCCTGAATTCTTAGAGAATTTTTATGCACCATCTTCACTCCCCCCAAAAGCTTTAAAAGTTGGACTTTTTTCAAAAAACAACCAATTTTCGTAAATTTTTCAAATTTTCAAAACTTGTCAAATGAAAACAACTTGAATGAAATCTTCCGAATTTTCGCAGAATTTTTTAGATATTTTTACTTTTTGCAACAGCTAGAAAAATTCTAAAATTTTGAAAAAGCTGTAAAATTTTAAAAGTTATCCAATTTTTAAAAATTGTCAAAAGAGAATACAACACCTCACAAATGTTGCGAGGACACTAAAATATTACTTATGAGTTGTTTCGAAATTTTTCTGGTTTATTCTCCTCTTTACTCAGTAATTGACACTGGAGGTTATTTTTCAGCTTTTTTCATATGTGAATTTCATGCTATTACTTTTTCATACTATTGTGAGGCTTATAAAACTACAACCAGCAGTAAACAAGAGAGAGAAAACTAAAGAGTACACCATAGCTTCACAAAAGTAGCATTTATGGCGCTGATTTACATTTGATATTTTATAAAATCACATTAGATTGATTATAAAATCACATTGCAAAAGAAGCTAATTCAATTAAGTGGGTCGATGGATCTAAGTTCCTTGTGCATACTCAAAAGACTTTGTTTAGAATAGTGAGATATCTAGCATACGAAAGTTTCTCATGGTTTAAAAACATCAAATTTAGTGGATGTTTACAGGCAGAAACTGCTTGACTTATATTCATTAAATATTTTTGACCTGTACTGAGATCAAATTTTTCATATTTTCTTATTTCTGACGAACTTATTAGTGATAGGTGTTTGCAGTTGATCAAACTCTTATCCATTGGTCTGGAAAAATCTTGAGAACTCACTGTCCGACCAATGTCACATTTGAGTAAAATTCGAATGTGTCACGAGTGATGGTACATTTGAGTGAAATTCGCAACCATTGAAGATCTTTTTCGAACTCCTTTTAAGCAGACAAATAAGGCCTAATTCCATGCATTTTTAGTTCCGTCGCAACCAACTACAATAAGTTGAGAAGCATTAATTGCTTCGCTAATTAGAAAATTCAAAATAGATTCCTTTATATCTGACACTGAAAGAGTTCATGGAAAGATGTGGCCAAGTCAAATAGTTCCTAGTTTTTGAATAATTGATATAAATATTGTTCTATTTTATATCTGCGATGCGACTGACTATATTTTGTCTTCCATGGAAATAAATATCTTGAACTTAGATTTCTTATTCTGCTACCTAATTCTGCAGATTTAGTTTAAGCTTTCTTTGCTTTCATTGTATTCTAGATCAGTCTACAATGATCGAAGAATCTTTGTTTTTCATAACTTCATCTTTTATTTTTTTCTTTGTATTTCCTCAGTTTTTTTCTCTCTGTAATGATACAGAGTCGGCAGCACCGGGTCTATCCGGAATTCCATATCTAGCACATGTTCCAGTAAATGTTTCACGATTTATTCTGGTTTGGGATATGACTGAGGTTGAAGGTGATGGAGAGCCCGAGACTTTCGGTACTTCTTTGACATGGAATTTAAAGTTTTCACAATGCGCTTCTTTTGTAACTAAAATGTTCTGATTCAGCTCGTTTTCCTAAAATTTGGAAACTTATGCTTCGCCTAAAGCAAGATTCGTTTTTTATCTATCCATCGTCTAATTAACAGTCACAGACTTGCAACTTAATGGAACCTATACCCATTCATATTATAGTTTTCTAGCCAGGAAAAAACCTCGATCTCTAGATGAACTTTTCGTACTTCTTTACAGCTGCGATGCTCGTGATAAAAGCACTTGCACACAGCTATGTCAAAAAATTGTTCCGTTTCTTTTGTAAAAACATCAATTTTGATCCTGCTTCTTTTTTGTGGTAGTACAATTTTAAAATTATCAAAATCCTCTTGCGTTCACTTTTTATCATAATAAATCTTACAAATAAATTTGTCGTCTCAAAGGACTTTTACCCAGTGGGAACAAGTTTTCTCTGTGAAAGTTACGAAATAAATCTTCAATTACACCAGATTTTAATATTTCACGTTAGTAGAATTCGTATTTGTTTCAGGATTGAATTTGATCAGCTATTGCAGGAGTTCGAACCTGGGTCACTTCATTCGGATGTACGCGCTCTGCCACCTGAACCACTGTTGCTTATCTATTTTACAAGGAAGAAAAAGTGATAGAGAGAATTTCGTTTCAATATTGTGTCAATGTGGCAATAAAGTCAAATTGATGGTTTATTTGTATTATGTTCTTAACCATAAAGTAATTGCTAAAATGTAAGAACAAGTATAGAAAATAGTCGTTAAATGATTGTAGAAAAGTAGAGTTATATTACAGAATGCAAAATAGCATGGCTAAAACTAGAACTTCAACTGACGGTTTTAAACCATTTGTGATTAGGGTTAAAAAACGGAGATAAGCCGTTTTGTCTACAAAACAGCTTTAAACCAGTAAATATACGGTGAAATTCTGAAAAAAACAATGGGAATTTTTGCATTTGGTTGCATCCCACTACTATTGAAACTACTCGTCTCTTTACTTTTTATCAGAGATGTATAATAATTTTTGTAAGGTATTATTTAGATTATTATAAGCATTAAATGCCGTTGCGTTTATTACTCGGGTATGGATACTTCAGACAATAAGACAGACTAAAAAGTTTAAATTGAGCATATGGGGCTAATATGTAATTCAACAGGAGACGAAATTAAATTATTCAAATGAATGGTTAAATTGTTATCGAGTAGAGGATAATCATTGGTAAATTTAATTCATCTATATTTTTGGACTGAAACATACCTTCTAAAATCATTTAAAGCATATTAATTGAGCGTGAGTTGATTAAAAGAACATTTAAACGAATTTAGGCGCAGTTATTCCTCAAGCATAATCACTAACTCAAAACGATCTGTCCGCTTCTGCAATAAATCGAAAGGGGATGAATATATACATTTTGTATTCTAAAAGCGGAAATAATTGATGGACATTCCGGCGAAATCTATTATTCTCCTGGACTTGCAAGTCCGGCATGACCGGAAGGGAGCCTTATAAATGGTTGAGAGCTTTTACTAATGACAGACGCTTGTGGAGCGTGCAATGGACACGGAACAAGGCGCAGAACTGAAGTAATCATCCTTTCTGCCCCTGCTATAACGGTCACAAGTCATTAACATAATCAGCAATCAAACGTTATAAGGGCTTTTAGGGGACTTCCTTCTCACTCTATTTGACTACGTTTCTATTTGACGAGAGTTCCCGTAGGCCGGATTTTGTGACAAGACTTTGCTGGATTTGAAGTCACCTTGACAGCTGAGAGATCGCTTCATTGTTGTTAGGTTGAGTGATTGATTGAAGTTGAAGTAACATATTATAATTTAGCAAAATATAGTTGCCTCGCAATATTGAGTATTGCAAGAGTTCTTTGACAAAATCTATTAAAAATGAAACACATTGTTTTTAGGTTGAGTGATTGATTGAAATTGAAGTAACATATTATAATTTAGAAAAATATAGTTGCCTCGCAATATTAAGCATTGTAAGAATTCTTTGACAAAATCTCTGTTAAATATGAAACACACTTTTTTCTTTGTGACTTTGAGAGATTATTTAAAGTTCACTGAAGATTTAGTTGCTCGAAGACATGTTCCTTTCATAACTCTGTGAGTCCAAAGATTGTTAAATCTTTCAAGTCTCAGCCATTGAAATGTTTATTGAGCGTCTAGCAAATTTCGGTTATCTAAGTCAAATGTCAGGTTTATCTATATTGCCAAGAATCTATCATGCCTAATTTTAATATATATAATAATTTTATATAATAATTTTACTGCAGTCAAACCTGCAAAATTGACAACCTGTTTAATGTGACCTCAATAATAAAGAACATAATTTATCCTAAATAATAAATGAAAGGAAAATTTCTGTAAGCCATACACTTGTCTATATTTGTATGCTGACCACTGAAATAAATCTAAGACATATAACTGAATTGCTTCTTCATTTGTGGGATAATACTGTCAAATTTATGTGCATTTTGCCTAACCTGCAAAATTTGAATTTTACCACGTGTCACATTTTTACGAATTTTGTACCATCCATGGGTTTTTAGTTTCATTTTTTGTCATTCACAAAAAAATCAGATATTTAAAATTCGATTTCTCAGGAAATGTTCTATCAATTTTTCTCAAATTTCGTATTTTCCATGCAAAATTATCGCCTTTAAAATGATGCAAAAAATTGTGTAAGTTGCAATTTAAAATTTTCTCGACCATTATTAAATAAAACAATAAAAAAATTATAAATATTTCATAAATGTTATTTCTTTGCATGGAATTATCTTTGTACAAAGTTTATAATTACGTGCAAAAACTGTTCAATTCGCTTAAAATGTTTTCGAGATATAGCGGAATACGCAAAAAGTAAAATTAACATTAAGGGTTCAAAACTATGGACCTCTCTCCTGACCAAACTATTGGGATCATATTTTTCAGAATGTAGCTACCCCCTATACTTTGTTTCAGAAATCCGAATGCGCCGAAAAAAAAGGTATATTTGTTCAGATAAAGTATGTTTCTGTGTCTGATTTCGTAACTTAAAATATCGTTCGCACTTATAAAGTAGCATATTTGAGTAGCAACTTTAATCATTAAGATTGAGGCCTAGAACGTGAAGATCCGATCATTATATCAAAAGTAATTCAGGGTGGTCCATTTTTTTAGCTCATTGTGCATTTTACATAACCTGTCAAATTTTAATTTTAGCAGACTTCAAATTTTTACGAATTTTAATATCATATATGGATTTTTAGTTTAATTCTTTGTTATTCGCATAGTTTCTATATCATTGCGTTATCATCATTTCACACATTTATTCAAAAAGGATTTTAAAAAAATATTACACCTGATTTCGATAATTGAGTGTCAATTTTTATCATTCAATTTTTTCTTCGTCTACTTGATAGTGTTATGGGTATGCAATACGTTTCACCGATAATAACTCTGGTAAATAATCTAATATTTCGATGCAGCAAAGATTTTTCGAATGTGATACACAATAAACCATATAATTATTTACTGAATTCATATCACAAAAGAAAAAATTTTGATTCCCATAAAAGAAATCAATGAAAATGTTACATCTCAGTTTTCATGAAACAAATTACTCGAGTATGACTATTAGCATAAACCGTCAATAACACTCGCAATGATAAATCATTAGTTCTTTTAGATATCGATTAAGTTCCAACTGTTTTGACCTGTAGTAAAAATCGAATTTTCAAACACAGGGACATTAAAGTAATATGTCTTTTATTACAGGCCATTAGGATGGTGGGACTGTAAAAAACCCATAATGCTTCCTTTGTCAGTTTACGATTAGGCCGTTTCGCTCAATCGATTAAGTCGTAATGGGAAAAAGTTGATCAATCGTAGTTTTCCTTCAAGCCACTCCTGTTGGAGATCCGATTGTTTCAATTTTATTAGAAAATAGACCTTAGAGAAAGGGATTACACTCGGAACCACCTTTAATTTTATTAGGAAATAGATCTTAGAAAGGAATTACATATGTTTACGAGTTTTGGTTTCTTTTTACTCGAATATGATTTGAAGTAAGGGAAAAATAGCTTGACATTAATGGACTTTTACTAGTTTTTCGAATTTTGTGGCTAGAAAATCGTGACAGTCGCAATTATGAGAAATGAATATCATAATTTTAATCAAATGAACATATAAATGAAAGGATAGAATATTTATAGTTAATGTACCATATGAAAAAAAAATACGGTTGAATAATTTTATTGTTAAAATATCATACGTGGAAAAATCTACAAAATATGACAATACGTCTTTTTGAGCATCGAGGAAGGGGCCCGCAACAAATATTGCCCAGGGACCCTTAAAAACTTTGTTCAGCCTTGGATGTAATATCTTCTTCTTCTGCTGCACAACAGCTCTTGTGGGTCCAGCATAGACAGACATCAAGAAAGGGCGCCGGACAGTGTAGTACCCGACTTAATGTTTCGAAACGAAGCAGCGTTACTTATCAGACTAAATCCTTGCTGTTTGTTAGGGTATGAATTTTTATTAAACTTATAATAATTTGGTTTAAAAATAATTTTTATATCTATAATAACCAATAAATAGGGATAGCTTAAAAACAAGATTAGATTAGAGAGTTGACTTAGTAAAACAAATTTATCCACTCAGACGCTATGAATTAGTCATTGAGTCGCCAATATGGTAGGTCCTTCTTGTAAAATGTAGTTCAACGTTTGTCTGCTACAACACAGAACTAATTTAAGCAAAACCAATACCCGGTTTTACCCAAATAACCGATTTCACTCCATTTCCACCTAGTTATACTATGTGAACTTATCATTATATGTTCATATTATATAACTAAGATAATATAACATATTTTACACATATTAATATAATATGTGACAGGATAAAAGCTATGTACTTAACTGATCAGAAAATTTATAGGTTAACGTATCATATGAAGGAACAGAAATGAATTTTACCATGCTTATAGTTTATATGAAGGAAACTTTACGGTTAATGTCATTTGAGATAGATATTTAATACAATATATGAAGAGATAAGAAAATATAGTTAAAGAAGTAGAAAGGTTATAGTTAATATATCATACAAAGGAACAAAAAGTCATGAGTTAATGTTGCATATGAAGGGGTTATGTTTAAACTGAATCAGTGTTAAGCAACTTTGCAAATCAGTTTTTCCTCATTGCTATATTGAAAATAACTTAATTCGTCGAAGAACCGAGATGAGAAATGCTTTTATTATTTTTTTATATCTAACATTAGGTTTACGTGAAGTGGGAAAGCATGATACAGTAAAAGAATATACCGTTAAAAACACTAAATAGGTTAAAAATAGTCAAGTAAAATTTTTATGACTTTTTCATCACATCATACGACAACCATTCTTTAAAGGGTGCTTATTACTCCCTTATACACTGAAATAATTTCTTTAATTTTGGAAAAAGAAAGAAAAAAAGAAGCATATATAGACAAAAGTATTCCCCAAGAATTTAAAAAAACCCTTTAAAAATTAATAGTGTGAGCACAAGGCATGATTAATGTAAATAATTTGATTAAAAAAATTAAAATTAAATAAGCATTTGGGATTTAGTCAATTTTGAAACTCAACTACATGTTTTGCATAACTTTTTCTACGTTTCAATATACTAATACAGGTAACTATGAGCTAACTTTAATTTACCTACGCTACACACTACATCTAGATAAATGCAAAGAAAGCGGAAATTATGTTGGAATGTGAAACAATATTAATTAGATTTATCAAAATGGAGGATTCATTGTAGGAAATGATTGACAGTTTCTATACTCGCCGGTGAAAAAAAGACATTTTTAACTTAAATATATTTATAAAAACTTGCATGAAACGCGTTTTTTCAGTGCAATGATATGAAAAATTTCTATATTTTCATTTCAGTGTTTAAAATTGGTATTTTTACGTAGCGCATTTATACACTATGTGCAGTGCCCCACTCCAAGAAAAAGGACCACTTAGAATAACATTTGATCTAATGATCGGATCTTCACGTTCTAGAACTCAATCTTGATGGTTTGAGAGGGTGATCTCAAATATGCTAATTAAACAATGCAGTCGATATTTTAAGTAACGAAATCAGATGCAAAAAAAGTACATACTTTGAATAAACACACCTTCTCTACAACGGATTCAGATTTCTGACCCCCAAAATATAGGGGGTAACCGCAATCTGGGAAATAGTGTCTCCATAGTTCGGTCAGGAGAGCGATCTGAAGTTTTGTTCCCTTAATGTTAATTTTATTATTTGCAAAACTTTTAAGCAAATAGGAAATTTTTTTGCACACATTTATGTTCCTTCAACTCAAAATTTAATTGCAGGACATTGTGGGATATTGTTAGCTAGATCGACGAAACTTGGATGAAGACTAGACAATCGAAAATGAATTGATGAAGCAAGCTGAATGTCCTGTATGGGGTGGTAAAGAAGTTGGCTTGGTACCAGGAGGATCCCGAGTTCGAGCCCGTTTTGCATGGGTATAATTTATCTCTCTGTTCTATGTCTTTTTTGTGTTATTAAGGCGACTAAGTTCTGGTTATATGGTGCCCTCGATAAATTTATTTTCAGAAAAGTTAGATATTTTGGGCACTACCGTTTTTATTTTTGGGAAAAAATGGAACTACGAAATATTTTTTTACTATTAATGAAATTCGTTTCCTGGAAGAAGTGACAATAGTTATTCCGTCAATTTGACGAAGGTTCGCTCGGTGCATGTACCAGAAAAGGGTTTCCTCAAAAACGAAGAGAGCTTTGTGAAATTTGAGTATATCTTTTTCACAGTGTAATATTCTGTAGTCAAGTTTAAGAAGTATTTATCTGCCCAATAAGATTCAAAGATGGTATCCTTATAAAAGCAGCAAATTGATCGATGATATGGTTCATTTTGCTCCATCATTTCAATAGTGAATTTATTATTAATACATTTTCATAAAATGTTTTTAACTGACAAGACAGAAGCAATAAAAATAAGCGCTATCTCAATTGCCTTTCCAAATGGCTTGTAATATTTTAATTAATATTTATTCATCTGTTCATAATTTTCTATGATAATCTGAAACTTCAAAAAGTGTTACGCTCTGTTAACTTTAAAAAAGGAAAATGGATCTCTAGAGGAAAATTTAATTAAGACTTTGGAAGTTGCAGATGCGACAAGCTCGATAATGCGTGAGTTAGTGCCGGCAAAAAAATACTCAACTAAAGCCTCATATTGTTGTTGTGCTAAGGGATTACAAGGTTTAGGAGAACTTAATTGTTTCTCAAGTAATCTTTTTATTCGTTAGGGATACATTTTGTTTACTCTTTTTCCAGGTTTTCTATTTATATTCCTGTTCTTAGAGATAAGATAAAGTTACAAATATTTTTAATTTAAATATTTGATCAATAGCGTGATAGGTTTATCGTTCCTCCTTCATTGTGTTTTCTCTAAAGAGATTCCTCAGTTGAAAATCTTTTTTTTACCGCATATCTTGTTAAACTTCATTTTGTTGAAACTAATTACAATGTTGGTAACCAATATTTTTTAAAACATTTTTATTGTAGTAAATCTAATACATAAAGTTATCTTTTGCTGTTTGCTTACACTGAAGAAAATATTGGTGTGTGTTGAACTAAGATTTCATAGAAATTTACTATAATCTTAATTATATGTTATTATTAGGCCATATTAAAGATCTTAAAAGCCATATTACTTAACCCTTTATTACACAGCGAAATAGAGCATGGTCAAAACTGCTAGAATATGGTAAAATATACCGTGTTTTTGGCTCTAAGAAAATACTATAAAGCTCTGTAATTTTCAGTGAAATGTTTTGGGAATGATTTTGGTAAAATTAGCAATAAAATATGGCCTTATAGTGTGTGATTAAATTTGATAAATGTGGTAAATTTGACAATTTTATCACAATACCTTAGAACATGCTATAAAAAGCCATTTCAGCGATAAAAATTTACATTTCAGTTTCATATTTTTTACTAAATTTTTGATAATAAGAATTTGGGGTAAAATTGGGGTAATATGAGGTATAATTTTGAAAGCCAGAATTTTCGATAAACCATTACAATATGAATAGAATAATTACCAAATGAGAGGTTCAAATACCGTATATATTAGGTTTTATTAACTAGAATTATGCTGTTTTTTTTACCCCAAATGTCCTTAACATACAGTTACATATCCTTAACATACCAAATTTTTTCTTCGAACACTGATCTCCTAATACTTTCTAATACAGTAAAACTATGACAAAAAAGGGTTCCTGTCAACACTTTAAACTTGATATGGGAAATTCGCACAATATTATGATCTACACTACTTAGAACTGTTGTAGCATGAATATATTAATATGTAAATTTAATGCAACTTTAATGTACCAAATTAAAGAATATTAACGTGTTATTTAATTCGTTATCCTATTACTTCATATTATCCTTCAAATTCAATTGAATTACTGTATAACTTGAAATTTAAATGATGTTTCAGCAATTTTTCACGATATTATAGCCCACACTACTGATATATTACACTGACGAGCAAATTGTTTTGATTGTATTTATACAAATACTTGATCTTGCTGAATTCGAGAGAGGGGATTTTAAATCTAATTTTTTTTCGATCTTACAGCAACATATTTTTTTAAAAATAAAATAAAATTTTTAGTCTAATTTTTGCCGAAGTGTACAAGTTTAAAAATATTATATATGATAGGGGTTGTATAAATGTTGTGACTTCGAAGGGAGTTAGAATATATGTTAACAGAATTAGAACTACCTAGCAACCCGACCCAGGGAATGCCATACGTCGCTGTGGCGTACTTACCATATTTCGATAATCAACAATTTAAATCCTTCGAAAAAAGGCATGCTCATTCAAATTGTTATTGAATTTAATACGAAACTAAAAAGAAAATTTAGCCCAATAAATAATTTTTATATCTTTTCAAATTATCTATGGTATCATGAATAAACTACCATATGTTACTAAATCATATATTACTAAAACAGAACCATATGTTACTAAAACTATTGCTAAAACGCTTCGTAAAAAATTATTGAACTGTTTGGTATTCCCATAGATCCAGCAATATGGTAAATTTTTCCATATTCTGGTAGTTTTGACCATATTTTTTTCTCATTGTGTTAATAAACTATGTAATCATGATCTAAAATTATTAATGTAGTGTAATTATTTTCAAAAAGGATTGAGAGATTAGTTTTTATGGTGATAGGTTCAATTAGGCTCTGCGTTAAGGTTGCACCATATTGGGGCTCAAAGCCTCCCAAAATTTCTAACAATGTAACATTTTATAAATGCATCCCTAAACCAATGACCAAAACTGCTTTTAGATTCAAGCAGATATTTTAATAAAAACTTTGCTTTTTAAATAATTCATCATTATGCAAAATTAATCAAAATTTATAGTAAAATCAACGCATTTGCAATTGAAATGGATTAACTTTAGAAAAAGAATGTGGCAACACATTTATAAATTTTGTGTCGTGTTGTTATTATAATATTAAAATTTTCTACAACCTTCATAAGATGCGAAGTAGAATCATAATATCAAATAAATTTACCACTGAGTTTTGATTACCCAATATTTTGGTTTTTGAAAGGTTTAGTTTTGAAAACAATTGCTATTTTTGAAAGGTGGTTTAGTTTTGCACCTTATTAAAATAATAGCAAGTTGTCTCAGTGTTATTTTTGAAGATATTGATATTATGATTCAAAGTATATTATGATTCACTATTTTTTTGAAAAGGTCAATATTTTATAGTTAGTCTTTTTTTACTATCACAAAGTGAAAATTAATATTAAACTTCATTATGTGTTTTAAAATAAGTTTCAATTACACTTACAACTCTGTATAGCTTAAAAAATGCGATTCAAAAGTATCAAAGACTTCATCTATATCAATTTATAATGTTCTGAATAGATCTGAATTTCAAAGGTTTCATTGAATAAAATACTTCCTATTTTTTTCTCTACCCTCTGCAAAATTGTCGATTCAAAGAAAACATATTTTTGAAAAGAGAGCTCGGAAATTGTCTTAGCAGTGAGGAAAAAGGAATCACTACAAAGTAGTTCTTTCACCCGAAGAATACCCATGATTCCACTAAATCCCATAGGTGGCGCTAGTATCTTCATTCTATTCAGGGATGTTTCCTGCTTTCAAAAATGGACATTTAAGGGGGGGATTTCGGTTGTAAAAGGTCAAAGGTAACCATATAGTGATAGGGGAAGAGTTTATTCGAAAATGCATCAGGTCTGAAAGTCACAGCCTAAATCCGGATTTAGGCAGTAAAAAAAAATTGATTGGAAGAAGATCTGATGACGCGGAACTGAAATGAAATGATTTTTCTTCATTTTTTTTTTTCCTTTCCCGGGAGAAAAATTCTTCTTAAGTCATCGGGTAGTTCGAAAATCTTTTTTGAGTTAAGTGTGAGTTCTAAGTCGGGAAACTTTTCCGATAAAGAATAATAAAGAAAAGATTATCTACGGAACTTTAATATAAATTCGTTTTTCTGAGGGTTATGCAAAGTCTGATCTTTGACTGCAAATCAGAGATAATGAATTTCTGGGCGTAGTGCGAGATTGGAAATATAAAAGAAAATTTTCATTCTACATAAACTTTAATAAAAATATTTATCCCTTTGAAACTCAATTTGAAATATTTAAAACAGTGCATGTTGTTATTTTTTCGATAATTTAATTTAAATATTTATAAAACGATTTTTTACAATTATTCAGCGCATGTTTCAAAATTTATTATACATTGAGAAAAATAAATATAGTTAAAACTACCTGAATATGGGAAAACTTACCATGATTTTGGGAACATCAAATAGTTCAATATTTTTCTCCGCAGTGCTTTGGTGAAGATTTTGGTAAAATTCTTAATAAAATATGGTTTTATAATATTGATAAAATTTGGTATTTGTGGTAAAATTTGGTAATTCTATCATTTTACCTTCGAGCAAGTCGTAAAAGCCATTTATTCGGTTAAATTAAATTTTCAGATTTGTATTTTTTACTAAATGTGCGGTAATAAGAACTATAACTTTTAAAACCTCATTTTTCGGTAAACTATTACCATATGAATGGAAAAATTACCAAATAAATGAATTAAATACTGTAAATATTGGTTTTTATTACTATAATTACGTTTTTTTTAAACCAGAAATGTCCTTACCATACAGTACAATAATTTTTTCAGAATTTTTTTCTGCGTGATCGAATGAATTTCATTACGTATAAAGTCGCTCAAATTTGACAGTTTTTCGTGTTCTTGACTGCATTCTTATATCTTGAGTTCTTTGTCTTTATGAGATGCATCAATATGAGTCAAAAATCAGTAATTATTATTATTTTTGATCACTAAATTACTTTAAATACTCTATAAGTCTTGCAAAAGTTGCAAAAAAGAGTTATACTATTGGGTATTTGAAGTTGCGAATACAATTTTGTGTAGGCATCAAAAATATTTAGTTAGGAGACATAGCTTTATGTTATTTCTCAAAGCAATTAATACAATTAAGACAATATTAATTCATTAAAATTCAATAAAAGTCCGTTATACCAATTCATAGAAGCAGATTAAATCGTTGTTATAGTGAGCTTTTCGTTATAAGCAAATGCATATATTTAATGTTAAAATAGTACTTGCTTACAGATTGTAGACTGAATTACGTATCTCTGGGAAAAACAAAAATAGAATATGAATGTTTGAGCAAAAATTTCTAACGCGTAGTAGGTTTTTACAAGAGAAATTCCAATACCTTTTGACATCATCGAGTAAATGCTGATTTTAATAGTTAGTTGTGAAGAAAGGAAATAAGGATCAATAAAAGACGTTGTTCTTATAGTGCATGTCAGGAATAGGATTTCTAAAATCTGAGGAAGAACTTTTCTTTTATTAGAAAGAAGAAAATTTAGTCGGCTGTCGCCTTTACACTGCCGTGTAAGGGATTAAAATTGCAAGAAGAAAACGATGCAAGTTTTTTAGTTTTATACAGTGGCCAGAAATCAATAGAAAATGGTTGTCATTTTTCTGTCATATTGTTTACTTAAGGAGCAGAAAAATAAATTCCCTAAAACATTTTTTGTCATAATAATGGAGAGGTTAATTTAAAACTTGTTATAAACATGCATTTTTTTCGTCAATCTTGATTGTTAGCAAGTTGACACTGCCTTTGAAGTGTGTCGTAACAGTGGAGTTCTGGCAATATGCTGTGCTCTTTATAGCTACTTCAAGGCTGTAACGACTTTGTAACGACTGTATTTGTCGATTACAGTAACAAAATACAAAGATTACAAAGTCAAACATATAATATTATGCTTCATCGGCTTGTGGTAAACATAATAAACAACAGAAGTATAAAGAAAGAAAAAGAAAGAAAGAGTAATGAAAACACATTTTTGTAACAATTTCAATCAAAAAAGTACGAGAAGCATTTCAAAGTTGAAAGGTGTGCTTTTCATTAAATACTAAGCAAATTTTTAATCTAGGTTTTGTTGTAGTTCATTTACGTCACACTAGAGCTGCACACTGGGCTATTGGTGGCTGTCTGGGAAGCATCCCTTATCCGAAGACCTACCATCACAATTTTGATCCTCCGCAGAGGGGATAGCACCCCTTCTTCGGTAGCCTGACGACCGCAGTGTGAGGTCGAGCACTTCACGGCAGAACAGTTTAATGATTACCAATACCGCATGCTCTCGGACACGACCGCAGACTGATCCAAGGGATCACCCACCTGCCCACTGACCTCATCCAGTGATGTTTGACTTTGGTGATCTGCTGGGAACCGTGTCTTAAAGATCAATTTACTAATATGGGTTTTGGAAACACATGTTTCAATGATGTAAAAAGTATTTTACCATTGTTTATTGCTTAAGAGTAAAAGACGAACTATTATATATGAAAGTAAATAATAAACAAATATTTAACATCATTCCATGCAATAAAGTTCATTTCTGTAATTAAATGAATATTCTTCATTAATACATTTTTTACTATTGCACTTTTTCATTGGTATGCGAACTTAGATATTCCTTACTCCTCAGCGAAGATAATTCAGTACGCAATCAGAGATACAATAACGAAAGTTTCATATTTCAATATCAATGAATTAAAGGATCTTTAAAACTATTAGATATTTAGTAAATAACGATTACAAATTTAGTTTTCAAGATTATATAATCATGAAAACATTTATAAAGCGCATGAAAAAGCCGGGAATTTTTTGTTTTGTTTAAAAAAAGATGTACCGAAAGAATAAGAATTTGTCTTTTGATAAAACATGAAGAAAAAAAGAACGGAAAAAACATTTTATTATTTGTCTTGAAGTTTCTATCATTTGTATTGCTAAAGTTTTTAACTACAATTTAACTAAAAAAACTTAACTAAAAAAACTCAATTTAACTAAAAAAACTTTTTTATTTAAAAAAAAAGTTTTTACTTTGTGATTGGAACCACTTTTAATGAAACCGGAAATTGCTTAATGCTTAAAATTTTACACTTTATCAAAATAATTGTTATTTCCTTTTTAACACTAGAAAGACTGAAACTTAGTATATACCTATATTGCTCAAAAGCAGTCAAAATGACAGCATTGTGAAAGAATAACTAATGTGTAAAGAAATTTGTTTAATTAATTTTTACTATTTTTTATATTATTTACAGTTGTGTAACAAGTCATTAGTAAATATTAACAATAAAAAAATTTACTTCACTTGGAAGGAAAATATTAATTTATGCATTATTATTCGCACATTTTTTGCAATTACCTTGTGTTAAATATGTGCATTGTGTTCTGTGATCTTAACGAAACATGTTTGTTTGCGAAATATTAAAAAAAAAGAAAGAAGAAAAAACTTGATTTTTTAAGTGTTTAGAATTGAAATAATTTTTTATGTTCGCATGACAAATCATATTTCTAAGTTTTCAAGTTCTGAAAGATTGTCAATTTAGTGCAAGCTTAAAAATGTTCCCTCTTGGCGATTGAAACATGAATTTCTAAATTCCGTAGTGGCTTTCTTCGCCAAACATTTGCCAAACCACTTTCGTTGTAGTCTTAAAAATTAGATAGCCCATGGTAAATTTTGCATCGATCGTAAAACAAACTACAATTGGTTTCTCAAGCCTTTATTTAATTTGTAAGATGGTGAGAGATTGTCATTGGCAAAGTGCTCTCGTTTCTACGTAATGTTATTCCCTTGGTATTTGCATTATTATGAAGGACGTTGCTCTAATCTGGTTTTATTCCTTTTCATTACAGAAATTAGATTCCTAATTAGTGATTCTAGAGAAATAATGCGAAAAAGTCTCTTATTCTTAAAGGTTTAGTTTTAGATGGTTTGTATTTTCCAGCATATAAAACCAAAAACGTGCTTGAAGAAATATAACTGGTTTGTAATATTTGTATAATACTTTAATAGTGAGATTATTTATTTCTTAAAAGAATACCGGCAACGTTTTTAGTTCTTACTAACCTAAGCTTCCTCTAGAGAATGGAATGTTATTGATTTGAGAATCGATAATAATTCTGCGCAGATTTATTTAAACTTAAATTAATTCAATGATTTAATCGGTATGGATATTAATATAGGGGTACTGAATTGGATTAAGATAGAATATTCTATAACATCATATTTCTTATGCATCGTTAATCTTTTCTACTAATCGACATTTGCTCTTCAGTTTCAGTGCCAAATTAAAAAAAATAAAAATTTAGGAAAGAGTTGAACGATGCATTATAAGATTGAAAAAAAAAATCTTTGAACAAAATAAAGAATTTAAGGGAAATTTGCTGAAATATAACATGCTTGCTTATCTGAAATAAATTTTAATCATCATAATTTATTACTAGTATTTCAAGGAGCTATTTTATTGGAATAATAAAAAAGTATCTTCATCAGCTTCAACTGCTAAAATAAAAATTTATTTTGTTGATATACTAAAAATTGTTAAAGCAATTTTTCATTAATTTATTTGAATAGCAGTAGTTGAGTAATATAGGATGAATGGTGTAAGCAATGAAAACTAGATCAAATTATATTTTATGCGAAAATAAATCAAGTATGAGGCATATTACATTTAAGTAGTTCACTAAGGCTTTAGATGTAAGTTTAAAAATTATATTATGCATTGAGTAATATAAATTTACGTAATGTATTAAACGAATTGATTTGTTCATATGATGAATTTTAAAATTAAAGTTAAAGTTTTACAGCTGATGCAGGTTAAAATAACAATTTTGATTGAAACACACCTTAATTTTTTGCATATTGTGTTTAATTCCTGAAATTGAAAACAAAACTGTAAACTTGATTGTTAAATTTTAAACTTTTAACTTATTCTTTACATTAATTTATTAATTTTTTTTTAAAATCTCTGTTATAATCGTTTCTAACTTTCATTAAATTTCTCTCCTGCTGAGATATCGAATTCTTTATAATTTTTTAAACATATCAAGTTGAAGAAAAAGTTGTGTCAAAACTGCCAGAATATGGTAAAAGCTATAGTAAGGGCACATCATGACATATACATTTCCTTAGCTTAAAAGTTTTTAAGATGTAGCGAAATAAGCAAAAAGTGAAATTAAAATAACTGATCTCCCGACTAAGCTATTGGAACTAGAATTTACAAATTGCAACCCTTTGTATCATTGAAGTTAGAAATTATTATGTCATGATTTGTCATTGCGGTGACAATTACATGAAGCATCCAAACTCTCCTTGGACTGGGTATATAACTATGGAATGAGAACATAGTACTTCTTCAAGACGACATGCGAGAAAAAATGTACTTCAGATGGACGATAAATGGTTATTTCATTCCGGACACAGTAGAGAAAATCAGGATATCATAAATGTTTTATGAGTTAATTTGTACATATGTATTAAACACATCAGAAGAAACATTGCTAAAATTTTTGTAATAATATCCTATTAAATGTATTAAACTAAACTGCAATTAAATGTTGCATCGAATTGCCAAACGAATGACTTTTATATTATTATCTTTATGATTATTTAAACCATTATTGTTAATTAAGATAGGTAAATTAATTAAACATGCTGCGTTAATTACAAAAACTTTTTTTTTTGTCAAATGAAAAAGAATTTAAATTAATAAAATATACGAATGTAACCCACAGCATCATAATGCTTTTAAATTTTAAATGTATGGAACTGTAAATAACAACAAACTTGAGTCAATGCTTAGAGTAAAATCTGAACCGCAGATAACTGCTAGGTTAAAACTGATATCAGATTTGGATTTTAAAGGAAGAAAAATTGCAAAATAATAATATTTTCGCAGTTTGTCTGAGGGATTTAAATTTGCAACTTCAGTCTTTGCATGTCTTGAAAACATGTAGCCTTAACTAAGCAGTGGAGTTGTGCAATTTGGGACAGGATTCAAGCCTGTATCCTTAATGAGTCACAAAGTAAGTTATCAAATTGAATTTTAATTCAAGAGCTTGACAAAACTTGAGAATCCATACTTTTTTAAATGTTATTATTTTAAATTATGATTTTTCCCCCCGTATAGTATCTTGTAGGCACTTAGAAAGTTTTTCGGTATTTAGTTAGGGGGTAGTACAAAGCACAGAACATTATAGATTATTCTGAACAATTTTAAAATGCAACGTATCATATATTACCCTAAACCCTGCAGTTAAAAAAGCGATTACAACTTGAGATAATTCTGCCCTGACAGTTTACACTCAATAGATAATAAAACAGGGTACCAATAATTGGCCAATTTAGAAGAAATAACTAGGATCGCCTGTCTTATCGACTCCTTCAAGTGCTTCGAGAGAAAATTTATGAACTCTTTCAAAAATGGCAGCGTTTTCACCAATTTTTCTATTTAACGCAAATCATCTTTTGAGCATAACGGGCGAAATTTATCAAAAGTCCCGCAACGACACATTGCAGAGGCTCATCAGTTTTAAATTTAACCTTTTTCAGCAGCAATAACTTTCCTAAAACAAGTTATTGATTTATTTCCTAGCTTGCATCGATAATGGAGAAATGTGTCGCTCTTTCAAGAAGAAGTCGAGTCTATGCCAATCTCCAGTTCACTTCAAGAGATTAGGATTATTCTTCCATCTTGCCATTTCGAACAAAGCAGTTCTTTTTCTGGTGTTCCTTCCATTCCTTTATGGGTCCTGGTGATTAAAAGAGAACGATTGTTTGAGTTTTGGCTCATTGACCACCAGGGCGTCTCTGGTGACTTAGTAAGGCTGATCTGTTGCCAGAAATAGCAACCTCTAAATTCGTTAATTGATGGTTTAAGGCTCTAGCTTTTGCGCTTTGTCAGACAAGCTTTTATTGGAAGTAAGTGCTGCTTTTCTCGGCCTCCCGTTGGTTGGAATTACAGGAGATTATGTTTGACAGGGGGAGAAACTTTGTGAGTTGTGGTCGGTGTGAGAAGAATTCTTACGACTAATTCACTGAGAAAGTTGCTTTGCTTTTTTTGTTGTAATATATTCGATGTTTAGTGCTTAGCTACTGACATGACGAATTACGGCGACTTTCTAAGACAATAATGACAATCATCAATCATAATACTTTGACAAAAACATCAATAAGAAAATATTTAACGAAAAATATTAATATATTAATTAATAATTTTCGTTAATTTGAAAATAATTTTTCTCACACAAGTAAAAAGCATTCTTACGACTAATTCACTGTGAAAGTTGCTTTGCTTTTTTCTTGTAATGTATTAAATTTTTTAGCGTGTAGTTACTGACGAGAAGAATTACGGCGATTTTCTAAGTCAATAATTACAATCATCAATCATAATATTTTGATATAAACATTAATAAAGAAATATTTGACGAAAATTATTAGTACATTACTGAATGATTTTCGTTAACTTGAAAATAATTCTTTTCACACTAGTAAAAAGAACTCTTACGACTAATTCGCTGTGAAAGTTGTTTTCCCTTTTTTTGTAATGTACTCGGTTTTCTTCATTGAGAAAAAAGTATAGTCAAAAATACCCAAATATGAAGAAATTTACTGTTTCATAAGAGTGAATAAAGTGTGGTAAAATTTATTAATTTTTTCATGAAACCGCAGAGCATGACATAAAACCCATTTATTCAGTTAAATTTACTTTTCAATTTTGTATTTTTTCTAACTGGTAATAAGAACTAGAGTTTTGAAAGCCAGAATTTCCAGTAAACCCTTGCGATATGAATAGAAAAATTGCGAAATGAATGGTTTAAATACCACTAAACTGTTTTTATTATCCAAAATTATGTGTATTTTTTTAAATTTTTTTTTACTGGAAATGTCATTAATATACAGTTTGGTAATTTACCAGAACTTTATTTTTCCGTGTAACTAGTGACAAGAAGAATTACGAGTACTAAGACAACAATTAAAATTATAAATCATAAAACATTTATAAAAGCATCAATAATGCAATATTTAATGAAAATTAATAATATTAGGCGTAAAAAAGAATTACTACGACTAATTTACCGCTAAACCTTCCTTACTTATTTTTGTTATGTAATTGGTTTACAGTGTTTAGCTACCGACGTGTACAAATACTCGTGCATAATTACAAATTTTAACAAAAAATATTGAGAGAAGTGATTAAGTGTTTAATGAAAATTATTAATCAACAATGAAGAATTGTACCAATAGGTACTTCAATAAATATTAGGTAACATTTCTCTGTTTATATATTTATGCCTGCTACGTGGTACGTACTAGTATGCCTTTCATTATATATACGTTAATACTGGTATATAATAATTTATGCTTCCCCACGCAAAATGTATTTCTTCTCAAGTATGTTGTCTTTGCAAACATAATGAAAATATATATTAATTATAACAATGAAAAAGGCCCATTATACAATGCTGTCGTGCACGAATTAATTGCTTACATCTATAAAAGTTCTTAGGAAACGATTATGTTCCTTTTTTATTTGTAAAACCAGAAAAAGCCCCATTAGGTTTTTATTAATTATGTTGAACAAAAGAGAAAACGCATAATAATAAAACTACAAGTAGATATTTTAATAAAAAGTAATTTATTACATTACGTAATGCAGACGTAACACTGAGCTCTACCTTTGGACTGCTATCTGTTCCTTCAATAAATATATATTTCTTTCATTTGAAAAGAAAAACTCTGAATAAAATGTAATTTACCAAAAAAATAAATAAATAAAAAACACAATATAACAATAAACTTGCGTGCTAATGTTTTACAAATAGCAACTACGTTAAATTATATAATACTGCCTAGCAACGCGATTTTGTATCATTAAAGCTTTTAAAAAAATATAAAATGCCCTCTTTATTACATAAAATAATAAACACACCTTTCTTAGTAAATTTGATTAACTTAATATAAAAAATATAGCAGTAAAATCACAAATAAATACTTCAATAAATGTTGGTTTCATTATACAATGTTGCCGTGTGTCTGTACCTAATTTTTGCATTATTAAATGCTTCTTAATAAAAATAAACTACTTTTTTTACTTGAAAAGACAACAACCAATGATTTATAATTAAATATGATTTATGAACTTGAAAAAAAAATTAAAAAAAAAAATTACAAGTAGATACATATGTAAATTACTTTATATCGCGCTGCCGAGTAACTGTAGAGCTTTTTTCGCATCAATAAATGCTTCTTAAGAAATATATATTACTTCCTTACTTAAAAGACAACCAATGATTTCTTATTAAATATGATTTACAAATTTGAAAAAAATATAAAATAAAACTATAAGTAGATACTTATGTAGGTTATATTATATAACGTTGCCGTGTAACAGTAGAGTTTTTTTCGCATCAATAAATGTTTCTTAAGAAATATGTTGTCTTTTAAGGGCAGAAAATGCATCAAGACGCTGAAATTGATGACATTCTCTCCTGGAATATGGTGCAGTCACGCCATCCGAAGTAAAAGTAAAACTTGGAGCAAGAAACTACCCGTTATACGAAAATTGGATAGCAGATAGACTTGACCCAATTTATCACTTACTATTTTTCTTTATTTATTGTCTTCATCCTGAGTTACTGAGTTTTAAGAATCCTTCTCTTTACCTTTTTGCTCAATTCTCTCTTCGATTATTTTACTCTAGAATTCTTATCGATAAATTTCTATCCTGCAGGAAACATAACTTAGAAAAAATGGCAGAGAAAAAGAACCATAAGTGTTTGGTGTTGTTTTTCTTATTTTTATTTTTTAAAAGTAAGTACATATCGGGAACTAAACTTTTTGGAATTCTTTTAAAAAGGAAAGTGAACAAAGATAAAGTTTCTTTAGTTATAGTTCTGGTTTTAAAAATATCTTTACGGTGAAAAGACCATTTTATATAAACATTGATTCTTTTTAAAATGTACAGACTTTTACAAATTTGTTTCCTTTAGTACTTTGGATTAAAAATGCATATTATCGAAAGATTACATTTATGACCATGAATCTAAACTTCATACAATTATTTCGTGTTAGTTAAGTCATGAGAAACACATTAAATGAAAAAGAACTGTTGCTTTAAAGAATATCACAATTATTTTCTAGGTATCATAGATATATTAAAATTTTTTTATGTTGTTGCATTACATTAATTTCCAAAATTGTTATGGCTAGATGACACGCATTTTTAAAATTTTTTTCTTTTACTTTCAATGTTGTTATATCGTTAATTTATTACTTTCACGTTTTTGACTTTGCAGATTTAGTGCATGTTGATACCGTCATAACTATCGAAAATATTCTACGTTGCTATCAAAAACATTCGTCATGTTTATCTAAGTGCATTAGAGGTTTGCAAATAACAAACATGATTCTATAAGTTTAAATTTGGTTATTTTGACTTTTCTGACAACCCGTATATATTGGGAAGATCAGCTTCGAAAAAAAAAATAATGAATCGGGGTGAGAGGTATTACTTTTCTCACTATATTCACCCGATATTGCACCATCGGATTTTTATTTATTCTGATCCTTAAAAAATTAAAGTGGCAAAATGTTTGAAAATTTGAATAAATCCTAAAATGCCCTCTTCAGATATTTTGCTTAAAAACTAATACAAGCCAAATAGTACTGATGCTGAGAGTGATTAGATAATTGATGAAAAATACAGTAATTATAATCATAAAAATTGATCTGTTTGAACTTTAATTAAAAGAAATTTTTTTCTGTACTTCTACAATTGTTAGATATTTTCTGGAAAAACAATTTTTAAAATTATTATGATTTATTAACCCTTTGAAGCAGAATTTTTATTAAAATTATTTTTTATTTTTTTTTAATTTGAATTAATTTAGGTCAAAATAAATAAAAATATTATATTTAGCAATTTTCTTATTTAGGACCATGAAATACAGCATGAAACATTGGTGCTCTTTTCTGACTGTAAATAAAATCTTTCGAACACGGCTCACATCCAAACAATAATTTTTAAAATTTGCACTTACTTGTAGTTATTTGTATCTAAATGAAACAGTTATTCATTATTCAAATTACTCTGATTTACAAAATAAAATATTGATAAATTTTTGAATATGAATGAAAAAAAATACTAATTATTTTTCTTGGATTTTATATTTGAGCGCAAATATAATTCCGGTAATCAAAAATATTTTTTAAATAACTATTAGACTGCTTTTTGTAACTAAAAAATACCGAATATATTTATATTTATAATTGGGTCTTCAGAAAAAATATATATAAAAGGGACACCAGTGTGCCATCTGCGTAAAAAGGTTAAGAATTTGAAACCATTTTTTTCCTTTGCATATTCTTTTCCTGATCACACTCTTCAACAAAATTAAAAATTTTGTTACTTTCTTAAAAAATGTAAATAGCTTTTTCATGCTTTTGTTTTCTGGAAAATGGGAATAAAACTACTATCGTCAAAATCGCGTTAGATGAGGATCTTTTGAAAAATGTTTTTGTCGTCCATTACTGCTCCCCCCCTCCCCTATTTCGCTTTGTTTGGAGGATTTCAAATAATGAATAAAGTTCTTTTATTTTACTGAAATAGATTGATTGAACTGTTCATTAGGAACAAAAGTGAAAAATTCTTGGCATTGTTTTGTCGGGGAATGCATTTAATTCTAAAGATTATGTTTTTTTTGTTCCTCATCTTTATTTGGAATTTTTCCGTTGAGTTATCATGATACTTCAACAAATTGAATTCTTCTTTTACGATCTGATAAAAAATTAATCACTCAATTACGTATAATCACTCGGTTAACTGTACGATTAGTTTAATATCCTCATTACTTACTTTGACTTTTCTCAATAGACACATTTTTTTTAATTATTATTTTTATTAATAAATGTTTTATAGTCTTTATTGTGAATTTTGTTTCATAGTCTTTATTGTGAAAAAATATTTTTTTCTTCGAGCTAATTAAACGTAATAGTTAAATAAACTAAATAAAGTAATTCATGATGATTATTAACTACATTACTGATTTTTTAAGATGTTAATATATCGACGAGGAAGAACCAGAGGCTATTATTGCATTGAAAAAAAATTCTTTGCCTAATAGTTTTTATTGTTAAAAATATTCCTTTCTTAAAAATAATTAAGTATAACAGTTAAATAAAGTAAATACTAATTAAATAAAATAATTCATTATGATTATTAACTGTAACACAGAGTTTTAAATTGCGTAAAAATCAAGAGACTAGGCATTACTGATTTGAAAAAATTCTTTTGAAATAAGAACATCAATGCAGCATTACAGTTAATTATTTTGGGAATATAATCTACTTAAATTTAATTATTTTTTTAATCCTGTAGAATTTTTAATAAAACTGCTTAAAGTAATTTTCTGATTTAGAAAAAAGAAAATGTTTGGATTAATAAAAAGACAAAATTTTGCCCGAAAGAAAATAAATCTTTTAATAGCTACAAATTTAAAATATAATTGTTTAAAATGATTTAACGTCACAGTTTCATATTTTACATTACTGCGTTCAACCTTCAATATTACCTTCTAGGTTTATTTATTATAAATAAAAAAAGAAATTAAAAAAAGAGTAAGACTTTCAAAAGCAAAGAATAATTTTTCCTATAATTTGTAATAGATATGATTATTTTTATTTTCCACCCGTATTTATTAAGTCTCTGATTCAAAATCGATTTTATATATGATTTCTTTTGAATATCACAATTTAGAAATTGTGTATTTGTAAACTTGTTTTGTAAATAAAATTATACCTATAAAATATTTTTCTATATAAATTCAATTTTATATTTTGCCTAATGTTTAGTATCTATCAATGTTTAATTTACAATACTGGGAGACTACCATCTGTAAATACTTCATTTTAATGAAAATAATTTTGGTAACAAAAGATATTTTTATTTTCTATGTGAAAAAGAAGATACGGTTCCTTTAAATCCTATCTGTATTGAAAATCACTTGGACATTTATTACATTATCTTGCCAGTGAGACTTCAGGTCAAGCCAAAAATTTGATTCAAAGGTCCTTTAAAATTTAAATTAAAAGAACATCATAGACATGTCCGTCATCAAGAATTATTAAATCATGTGTTATTAAAAACAAAAGTCTAAACAAGTGTCGTGATGGCTCAGGGGATAGAGCGTTCACTTTCCGATGAGGAAAATCGGGTTCGAATCCCAGCGATGGCTGGTCGATACGAATTCCGCATCCAGCTAGTATCAACCACAGTGCTGACGTGAAATATCCTCAGTGGTAGATGGATCATGGGTTAGAGTCCCCCTGCCATCAGGCTAACAGTGGGGGGAGGTTTTCTTCCTCATGTAACTCAAATACGGCTTAGTTTCATCACTAAGTCCTCCACGATGGCAAAATTTCCCCCAATACTTGATCCAGGAGTTTCCTTGTCTTCTGGATTGGGTTCAAAATTACAAGTCTACGGCAACGAACATTAGTAGTTCTAAACCCAATAATTGGGTCGGCTGTTCAACGACGGTTATAAAATGGAAAATAAAAATATTTAAACAAAAACTTGAATGATTGTTTTTTAAAAAAAAAATGTTTTAAGGGTGGGGTATTGGCCACCTTTATAATTTTAAAAAAAATGCATTGTTTAAACAAGCTCGCAAATCTAATATGAGCCTCATTTTTGAAAAGGTTTGAAATTTTATAAAATTCATGTTTCTAATTTTTATATTACTCATAATAATATGATCCGAAATAAAAATTGTTTGATTAATTTAAAAAAAAATGCTCATACCTTATTTTGACATCATCAATATATGCCATTAATGAAATGTTAAGCATTTTTTTTAAAATTAAAATATTGTATTTATTTTATTATTTTTTTTAAGAATATAAATTAAATTCTAAAACTGTTTTAAGTTTTCTTTTAATGAGACATTAAAATAAAGTAATAAAGATAAATATTGTATTCTTAAGACAGTTATCGTTATAAAATTTTAAACTAACTAAAAACTTTTAAAAACTAAAACTAAAGCAAAAAATGAAAATAAAATAAATAAAAAATAACATGCCTTTAACCCTCTAGTTTCGACTTTTCCAGAACTTTTAGATGCAAGCTTCTCTTCATCAAAAATTCCTTTCATCAATGTTTTCCCCATGATATTCAGTGGAAGAGAGGTGAATAGCAGGGAAATTTCCATACAGTTTTACTCAGGTGCTCAACGCTTAGAGGGTTATACTTTCAGCACTCATGTACTCATGTATGTGAGGAAAAACGAAATTAAATATAATTTCACGCACATTTATTGAGATAAATATTGATTTATATACATATGTTATCGGCAAAGTTTGAAATCTGGCATTCTATAGAATGCCTAAGCATTGTATATAATGCCTAAAACTAGTCGGCAATGTATGAAACGATTTATATATTTCACACATTTCCAAGGCATTATATAGAATGCCTAATGAGAAACCAGCAAAGTATAAAATACAGCTCCGATTCGCCAAAAAATGTCAAATTAAAATGTCATTCAAGCCAGCCATGTTGCAACAAGTAGGTTAATTTCTTATTTTTTTATATGAAAATTTTGTTTCCCTTTTATAAGGAATAAGGCATAAATTATGTTTTGTACAACTTTCATTTTTCTTTTCGCATTTTGAATAAATTATTTTTAATGGCGCTCTCATTATTTTTTCAGAATAGCATTTTTATTTTCCGGAAATGCACATCATCAGGACGTTTTTTTCATACTTTGCCTAAATAGCATTTGTCACTCTATAGAATACCTAGGTATTATATACTATGCCTAGGGAAAGTATGTAATACTTCTTATATTTCATACCTGACCTAAAAACATCCGGCATTATATACAATGCCTAGGCATTCTATAGAATGCCTAGGCGTTTCATACTTTGCCGGTTGCATATATAATAGCATATTCCTATAATAATAAAAAAAAGTTGATGACTTCAAATATTGTGTTACGTACCCCCTTTAATATATTCCAGAAACTATTACGGTTATGCGCATCCGCTTTATTTAATAACGCTATCAATAAGTATGTTATATTTTGCTAGGTTCTTTAAAATATATAAGAAAAGTAGAATTATTCAGAAAATGAAATTGAAGGACATTTTTTTGCAACAAAAACATTTTTAAATATTATCTAACTACATAAATTCTCATTAAATATAAATCAAAATTATGATTGTAATACCTTTTTTTTCATTTTCTTATATCTTTTATTTAGTTCTCATACATTTTAAGAGAGAAAAAAAGTAAATGTATATGAATTCATGAATTCAGAGTTTGTATATGTTTCATATTTTAGAACTTTACAGTAAAAAGTGTATCACCCTATTTCAACAAATCTAGTATAAAATACACTAACATCCAACTAGCGACCGAAGTGAGAAGCAATTCGAAAGATATCACAATTTTGAGGGGTTGGTGAGCGCAGGAAGTGTGGGAGACCACTAGTAAAATAATGCTTTGCTTAAGCATAATTATTCAGAGAGACCACTCCTAATTATTAAGTTAAAAATTTAATAGTTATCGAAAATTTACCTGTTTTGAATAGAAACCGAATACCAAATTCTTCTAAATATTGAATTAAAAAGTTACTAGATTAAATTATAAATGATAACAGTAGATATGTGAATATTTTAAAAAATTCTTTTGATGAAAGTAGCTTATTTGAGTGTTTAAATGAACTGAAATTATTAAGGGTAGCTTCAAGGTAGTTAGAAACCACGGGTAGTTTCAATTTTTAATTAATGAGTAATTACAAAATTTAAAAAAAGATGAAACTAAGCTGAAACGTTAAAACTCTCAAGGACTCAAGAATTATTTTTTTTCCCTAAAAGTCTTTGAAGAAATGACATGACACTTTAATTCATCTTCCGAGTGAGTTTTTAATCCTTTTTTTATTAGAAGAAAACACAAATTTATAAAATATTTTTTAAAAAAAAAGATGTCCAAATTGATTAATAAGATGAAAAGATAAAATTCGCAATGTCCTGAAAAATGTTAAAATTTTTGTAAAAATGATTTTTTGAAAATTTTTAAAATTAATTTTGATTAGGTTGATCTGAATATACATAATTTAAAAATCAAATCTTTGTCTTAAATAGAAAGCAAATAAGATCTGATTCAACACGTGTTAAATCAGATAATTGAGAACAAGGAATGTGTTTATTTAAAAATCTAGTTTTCATGCTTTTCATAGCTCGTTGAAATTATATAAGACAGCAAAAACAAAAATTGCTAGGATTATACAAGTTTTCCAGTAGCAAACAAATAAAGACTCTCAGATCTTTTTCCAGAAAACTGTTTCGTCAAAAATGGAGAAATTTTTTTTTTATTATACGTTTTTTCGCAGCGTATTTGTTTCTAAAGAAATGCATTACCTATACTGTAAAAAATGATACTCAAATATCACGAAACTTACTCCGTTTATGACGAAACTGTTTGCTGGCAAGTGCTCCGTGCAAAAAATTTGTTGATGTGATGAAATAACTATCGTCACTTCATTTTTTTGGGTCAAAATTGAAGAATTATTTTGTGGTTTTATTTTTTTCAAAATAAGCAAGTAAAATAAATTAATAAGCAAATAAAAACCCTGTAGTGCCTAATATATCAAAGTTTTCTAATGATCGCTCTATTGTGGGCACCATACAGCAGGATGGTGCCAGGGGGATCATAAATATACCAATGTCACCCCAAAAACAAAAGAACGACAGATAGAAAAGAGAGATATGCTCGAATGCCCGAAGCGGGATTCGAACCCGGGATCTTCCTATCCACCATGCAGTTCAGCTTATTTATTTTCGATCACTTATCACTTTGATTTTGATAATCTAGTTTTCATTCTAAATTTGTCATTCTACTTAACAATCTAACACAATACACTTCGATGAGATTTCCAGTTGAGGAAACATTTTCGTCATATATTTGAGAGTTCGCGTTTCCTCACTAAACACGTAATTTCGTGACGAAATAATTTTTAAAATTAGCGAAATACAGCTCAAGGATTGCTGAATCGTTAAAAATGAGAATATCATTTCTGAGAGTGTACAACATCGCCACAAAATCTAGAATATTCCCAGATTTGTCTATATACTGCGGGAACAATGATTGAAATTTCAATTTATACTATATCATTTGGGAAGTCATTAATTTTGAAAAAAGAAGAGGAGGGATGACACCAATGGGATTTAGTTATAATAAATTGCTAAAACATTGCTTAGAATTTCTTTATATTTATGATTTTTTTATATTCTTTGACTTGTCAATGAAGCATATAAAGTTACTGAGTCGATAGCTTGTGATCACTTTAATGGCATATTTTGGCATTTACTTACTTATTGATTTAGCTTCTTTCGTATTTGATCTTATAGAAAAGCTTAGTACGTGATAAATTTTAAGAAATGGTAAATTAAATGAGGTTTGCATTTGGTTATATCATTTTAACAACTATTTGAGCTTGTTATGTTTGTTATGGTTTTTTATGAACATAATGAACATTTTTCATGAATATTTTTTGTTTTGTTTAAAGAAGTTATGTTTTTTTAAGCATTTAGTCATCTGTTAAATACATAAAGGAGTTTATAGAGCAGGTAATCAACACAAAAAAATTAGAACAAAAAGAATTTATGATAAAAATGAATAAAATTATGTTGTTTTTAAACAATTTGATTGAAAGAAATAAGTTGTCACGAATATATAAAATAAGTTGTCCCAAATTTATAAATTTATTATCATAATTAATAAATTCATGTTTACTATTTTTTCCTTTCTTTTTTAACCTTCATGTCAAGTATAGAATTTTAAATTAGAAATTTCATGACAGAAAAACTGTTTCAGAAATGCAAGTAAAATGCAAAAATAAACATAACTTGGTTATTTAAACTGATTAATTTAACTTCTTTTACGAAAAGTTTAAAAAAACTAAGGTTTTTTAATCAGCAAAATATTTTGAATTCCAAAGCAAAAAGAATTCTAATTCTTTTTTAAATCTTTAGGAGATTAAATGAATCTATCGTCGATTTGGGAAAATAATATTTTCATTTTTTTATTAATGTTTAATCTCTTTTTTTCTATAATGACACTAAATATTTTTCTATTTTTTTCTTTTTCGTAAATACGCACTTTAGACATTGCGTGAGCAAAGCTTTTTACTTAGAAAATTAGTACCTTAGGTTCATATGTTTTCAAGAATAACTTAAAAGCAACAACTTCTACAAAAAAATGTTCTTCCTAAAACAAAATTTACTACTACACCCATTTTTCTTTCGATTTTAAAACTCGTTATTTCATAAAAAAAAAACAATTTTTTTAAGGAATCGATTTCTTATTTTTTTCTTCGAGAACAAATGTTTTCACCGAAAAATCCGATAACCATTTCAAATCTTTCCTATAATTTAAGTAAAAGTAATTTTTTGCTGCTTCCTAAAAATAGACTTATTGTTCTCTTTCTGCATTAAATCTGTTAAAAGGTTAAAAAGGAAAAAAAACTTTGTTCATATGTAGTTACTGCGCCCAGTTGATGAAAGAGTAGAAAATATGAAGCAAAACTATTTTTCTATGGCTGAATTTGAATTTGCGATGTTTATTTCATAATCTTTTTTTCCCCTCTATTCTCCCTCATATATTGACATTCGTCATTAGGGTGCCGGAAGGTCATGTGTTTACCACTCTTCAGAAGGCACCCTATTGGGTGTGCCAACGTTACCTCTACCGTAAGAGGGATAGATAGTGCAAAAAGGAAAAAAGAATGCTTCAAATTGAGTTTCAAACCTGGATCTCTCTGACACGAGGTCAGCTCACTAACCGATACAGGCCGATAGGCTTCTTTGGAAACTTATTATTTTGGTAAATTACATATTTGACATCGGCTGTCTAATTAAATTTAAACGTAAAAGTAAATAACACATGCATTTCTTTAAATTCTACTTTATAGATAATCTTGTAAATAATACGCAAATTTTTAAATAATATAAAAATATTACTGTTTTCCTTTGAGTACGCAAGAAAAAAGTTGTGTTGTTATTAATGCCACTTGCCTAATACCAGCAAGCCTGCTTGGTGAAACTAAGCGAATATAAGCAGAGGGTGCTATTCTTGTTTTTCAGTGGTGCCATCTATGGCTAAAAATACGACTTCAACAGTACACACGTCACAGCCCGTTTTAAATGGCGGTCTCATTCATACATCCATTCATTCCTCCATAAATCGTAATTTTAACCTGAAGCAGAGAACAATCAATCTCAAATTTAGTTTCCCCAGAGGTATTAATTTGTTATGGAAATTTGGAGGATTTCGTAAACCGTCAGATTTAACGTGCACCAATTACCATTTACTACAAGGAGACTCTCCTTGGCGTAAATCTCTTGGAGACGGGGATAAAACTCACAACGTCTTGGAGATGGGCCAAGCTCCCTACCAACCAGGCATCCATAAGAAAAAGTTTCACGTGTATTAAAAATATTTGTTTATTTCATCGATTTTTTAAAAAAAATGTGAATAATTCTTAAAGAAATTATCTGAAATATTACAAATGTAATAATTTTTACATTTTCATAAAAGTAAATTTTAAATTTTTTTAATGTTTATAAAAATGGATTTGCACAAGAAATTATTATTTTTAAATATCAGAAATAAAGTGAGAAAAATGGAGATAAATTCGATTGTACTTAGGTGAACTATATTCGAAACTAAACTCAGTGGCGCGACAGTCCATAGAGGGCCAAGGCCTACTGTGCCCATCTCAGTTTTCTTGACCTTTGGGTTCTGAGGTGCAAGAGCAGATGTTCCGGTTGAGTGGTCAGCCTAGTCATAGTCGAGTTTGAGTGGTCATAAGGAGAACCATATATACATTTAAAATGTATCCTTGCTTTTCTAAAACTAGTGTCAATTAAAACATACTATAATTTTTAGATACTGAATTTCAAAGCCTGCTCTTGAATATTCTTTTTTGCTCAACAGCTGAAGTAGCCTTCATGGGGGAGACAATTCAATTTCAGTGACATTTATTGGACAACATTTAGTGCACTTCACATTTACGACACTACAAATTTTTTGTAAACTATAAATGTTTATGTATCTTTCAGTACCGAATTCTTAAATATAGAAAAATTTTGATTGTTGATTTCATTTAATATTTATTTAAATTTTTGAATTGGTAAAATTGGTGAACTTACAGGCTATTACAGGATCTGTAAACTGTTGTTAATCTGTGAGGACAAATAGGTGAGAATACCTGGTTTGAACTATATTTCGTTTAATTTTACTACTGGAAAAGTATAAGGGAGAAATGAATCTAGGTTATATAAAAAAATAAGAGTTATCCATGGTTAGACTGACTTTAAGGAAATACTTGACCAATTGTAGTAAAATCTTGGAAAAGCAAAAAAAAAAAAAGAAGTTCAGAATAAAGGTTAAAACGTGATGAAATATCAAAATATAATTTTAGTATGTGTGTCAAAATAGTTAAACCAGTTCTAAGTAAGATAACAAAGATTTAAATTCAATGCTTGTTTGAGTTAAATTTTTCAGTTTCGTAACGTTTATATCTTTTTTTATTTAATTTAAACGTATTATTTTTTTTGCAGTTAATTCATTTAACATTTATTTTGATGCACTGGTTTCACTAGTGAAAACTTAAAATTACTTTTCATTTCAAACTTTCTCATGTTGCCTAAAAATAAGTTTTTTTTATGCATAAATTTTTAAATGTAATATAATATAATATAATATAATATAATATAATATAATATAATATAATGAGTACTATTTCATTAAAAAACATCTTGGTGAATTTTAAGTGCTAACAATAGCAGAAATTTTATTTCAAACAACTGTTTCTTCCAGGTTTTTAACAACTGAAAACAAAAAAAAAGGACTGTCTTAAATTCTCTTAAATTTTCGAGGAATGTTTAAGACTATCGAATTTCCTTTTATTCTTGAGTCTGATTTTCTAGTCCATTCAAGATATTTTAGAAGCTTCAAAGGAATGAGTTCGCCTGAAAGTTGAATAATGAACTCGGAATGTTCTCCATGTTTTATTTCTGTCTGGAGACAATTACTGCAAAAGAGGACTTTAATGGATCTATCGACTGAATTTCTTCTTTCTTTGTGATGAAAAACTATCTTTTGACAGTTTTCCAGACACAGGATTTGGATCGAAGATCGATAAGTTTTTACTCCTTACTCGTGGAATTTGGAATTTATAGAAATAAAGACATTCACTCAGTTAAAGTAAAAAAGAAATGGAGCTTAAATTATCTGCTAAAAAATAGCATAATTGGAAAAAGATGTTTTGAGTATTTTAAAGCAATTTTTAATGTTTAAAATAAAGTTGACTTTTTATTAATGGTTCATTTCCTTTTAAGTTACTTCATGAAAAAAAAATCGAGATTTGAAATTTTAAAAATAAAGAGTTTTAATACAGTTCTTTTACGTGTTCTTGTTATAGTATGCCTCACGTTTACACACGTATGTTCTTCGAAATTTCAGTAGGAAGCTAAGAGAGTTGTGCAGAAACTGCAATGCTCATAGCATACTTCGTGGAAACAACGCTGCGCATTGCATACTTTGAAGTAACTGTGCTGAGCATATCATATTTGCGGTAAAAGTAGGAAATGTTACTGCAACGTCCATAGGCTTTATCTGTTTAGTAAAAGAAAAATAACGTATTGTATTATTAAAACTTAATTAACTAATCACGGATGTAAAAAAGCTATACTTGGTTGCCTGAAAGATGTTTTAATGCGACAAAATGTTGTTTCTAGCTCATTTTGATGTAAAAAAAATCATTAACAAAATTATTAAGATCTACAGGATTGGTTCAAGAACTGCCTTAGGCGAAAATATAAATGCATTTTTTCTTTTATAGTTTATATTTTAATATATTCTTACGATTATATTTTTTGATCATTTTTTGATCATACGATTATATTTTTTGATCATTTTTGATCATTTCTACAAATAAGAATCTCTTTTTAACAACTTATTTATTCCAAAAAACATGGTTTCTTTCAGCATACATAAAACAACATAGCTACTGTATGATTCCAGTACACTGAAAAAAAAATTCAAGATTAAATTACGGTAAAATGTACCGACATTCAGGGTACCGCTACATTCTACCATCAAATGCTTCCGGACAAAAAATCAGCTATACCGTGATTTTTACAGGAATATTTTTTGTAAAATCACTGTACCACCGTAATTATGTAAATATTAATGTAAAAATTACTGCAAAAAGTTTCACTGTTAATATGGATTTTATGGGAAATGGACTTTACGGATACTGCACTAAGGGTGTCAGTATTTTTAACTGTAATTTGACCCGGAATTTTTTTACAGTGAAACACAAAAAACGTGCTTATTACATATGCCAATTAATGATATAAAGGTGTCATATACACGTCAGCTACCATTTCTGATATTTTTTAATATTATTTTACTTTTTGACAAAAAGGTCAGATTTAAAAGAAAGCAATTTTCTAGACACTGATTTGAAATTTTATTTGAATTGATAAAGCATAGAGAAATATCAAATATGAAAAGAAAAGGAAAATCAGAAACTGTTTAAAAAACAATTGAATAATTAGGAATTATACTTATGTTTCTCTCATTGGCTCTTGGAGACCAGTCTGATTAACAATAAGAATAAATGATCATAGAAAATTCATTTGAGAACGAGTACATTTTTTACCGAGAAGACCTATTAAACGGAAAGAATATCACATAATGTGATATTTTTGTCACAAGTTTGAGAACTTTTCTAACTTGTACTAATGAATCGAAAATATGTACTTAAAATGAAATTTTTTTCCTTCTCATTTCAAAAAGTTAGCACTCCAAGTAAATTTTAAAAAGGTTTAATTACACAATTTATTTTATGTGTTAAAAATAATTTTCATTCCAAATTTTGGAGAATATCATTTCAGTGCGTAAAAGATATAGATGAAAGCATTTTGAGGACAAAGAGAGTTTTGGGATAAAATCAGAAAAATCTCCCTCAAAACGTGCCAGTATATGTTGATGAATCACCTGTTTCATACAAGATAAAAATCTTGCTATCTGGGTCCTTACATGAATTGCTGGCGATCGTCCAGAAGAAAATAAAACTATCTGGGGTAAAAGCTGTTGCCAAAGACTTGTTGTTCATGTTAAATTTCTTATTGGTTTTTAACTGTTAGACGTAAATATAGAAATAACACATTTTGGTTTATAAGGAAAATAAGTGTTTCAAAAGTTATTGAAAGTTTAGTTATTTGTTAGTTTGAATACTTACGGATGTTTTGTTGTTATGTTATCCCTTATTTTTATTTTTATTTTTCTAGAAAACTACTTCCTTAAAGAGTTAATATTTGGCAAAATTCTGACTAAAAATTATTATTTTTTGCAAATTTTTTAAAACGTTTCTATTCACTAATAAGTATTGCTTATTGCATGCTTTATTTTAAATTTTCAAAATGTTTAAAACTTGTTATCCAAAAACCTTATTTCTCTTTAGAGTCAAATTTTTTTTAGCTTATTATAATTTTCATGCTTGCAACTTTACATTTACTTAATATAAAATGAGCTTTTCAAACAATGCAAATAAATTTGATATTTTAATAAGGACCTCCGATATACATTTTTCCAAATGATAATAAATAATTAATTTTCCATGTTGATTTTTATTAAGATTCAATATCGGTAAATATCGGTAAATTAATTATATCAAACTCATTTTTAAGTGCATAATTTAAAGTGCATAATCAATTAAAATTATAAGTGATGAAAGTAATTCTGCAGTCATAAAGTACTTTATAATATTGAATCAAAGAAAAGTCTTGAAACTTTTGAGTCATATCGTATCTATTTTCAAACATATTTAAACTTATTTAAACGTATTTCAACTACACATCAATTGAATTATAAAATGATTTGAATAATATATCTGAAATAAAAATTAAAGTATTGTATGGCAAACGTTTTGAACTCATACGAACAAAATTGTTTCGCTTATAAAATGCAACTGTATAAAGAATGATTTCCCAACAGGCTTAGAGTTTATTTTATTGGGAGAAGAAAAAAAATGGCATAAAACCAATTCATATTTTAATCATCGAGCATATTATATTCATAATCTTACTTCGAACAATTCGCAAAAATATATTAAAAACAAATTAATTGAATTCAAAGCATTCAGTGATGAATAGCAAATTCCACGCTTGAGTACACGAGAATGATCAAAACGAAATTCAATTGGAACGAAACTTTCTTATTATTAAAACTTAAACGTCATATTAGATTTGATTCGTTCTGAAACTTTTTGAGAAGAAAAAAATTAATTTAGAAACTTAGAAGAAAGAGTTTTTTTTTATTTCCCTAAATTCCTTTCAAAATAATTCCTATTCAGATGGAAAAAGAATATTCCGAGAAGGAAAAATATTCAGATTTGTTTTGGAAAAAGAATCAATGTTTTCCTCTCAATACCATCTTCCAGCCTCCTCACACCCTTCATCTACGTCAGACTAGTGGGTAACTACTCAACCAACCAGAAAGAAGATCTGAGAGATTATGCAAATTTAAATCTCAATAGAATGAAGGAAAATAGTACATGTTAGTGGAGTTTTCCTTGCGTACAACTGTTATTTCAGTCTCTCTTGATATCATGAAGTGGAGCATTTTTACATCGATCGATGCTGATTTTCTTCAGATTCCAGTTGTAGATTTTCTTCATGACGAAAAAAAAAAAGGGATCTTGAAATGCTCTCGCGAAATGATGCAACTGTTGTTTCTTTTGTTCTATGCTTGTTTGAAAAAAATAAATGCCTTGAACAATATACATGTAATTCAGATTTTTAAAATAAGAGGGTTCTTTTCTCAGTTTTCTACGTATTTGTTGGTATTGTATGGAAGGTTTCATAATTACACAAATTAATAAAAATATCTTTCTTCATACCTTTATAAAAATTTAAGATGCTTTTAAAGTCTATTTGAGGATGTTTTGAGGTATTAAGGTTAATGTGAAGTTGATTTGAAGTTGACTTGATGAACAATCTTAAAAAATCAGCCTCTTAAAGCTTATAATATAGGTTTATGAAGTTATTTTATTCACACTTGATATTGTCTTAAGCAATCAGCTTAGAAAAGTTGTTTTTGAGGTGCACAGGTTACATTTTCGCATTTTAAGCAAGTAAATATTTTTGTGATGTGAATAATTTAACCCGTTTTCATAAGTATTGCTATCTATGAGGTTGATTTTATAATTTGTAAATGAGGTTGAAATTGAGATTTTCGAAGGAGGTTATTTTTGGTGATAATTATAACCCTATTTTCTATCTTAGGTATATTCTTTTACACCTGCCAATCTCAAAAACAGATAGTTTTTTTTGTAAGGAATTGCCTTTCATCTTGTATAACTCTGTGAATTAATATGTTAAAACTTCATTTAAAAATATTCTTCTGTTTCCTTTTAAACTATTGACAGTTTTCTTTTATATAAGAAAAATAATTTTAAGTAATGAATTTTAGTTGTATATGATTACAATTAACAAATGTCTATTCTTAATGATGCCAAACAATGATTAATTATTACTGATCAATATTTTGATGTCACGAAAGGGGACATTTTTACATCCATCTATAATAATATTTTTATAGAAAAATATCATCATTGATCAGTGAGAAGAGATCGAAAAGAAAAGATCTAATTATGTCCTTGTAAAGGATTAAATTGTTATTTGTTGTGCAAAATAATTGAAAAAATTTGCCCCGAAAAATACGTAAGCACTTCAGATTCCCAAAATAAGAAGTTTCATTTTTCAGTTGAATACACATTTTTTATCATTGCAAGTTTCATAAATGCACAAATAATAATAACTAAGTAAATAAAAACACATAAAATTATGCATTCATTCTGTTATTTATTATGTTAATGATTATTATTATATTCTGTTAAGTATTATGTTTTGGTTTAGTTTAAAAATGTTTTTATCTTTTCTTCTCAACTATTTAAAGTTATCTTTTATTTATAAAATATATGTATGTTTACTTAAGTAGTTTTAGTTGACTGCGATTGCTTTTAATTGAAGTCTCTTCGTAATGTTGTAAAAGGATGTTTGTTTTTAACAAATCAGTGTATTGATATAATGAATTAAAAAGTTTTAATGATAGATGTTGGCTTTTGTGACATTAATTGTTTTAGGTTTACTTGATAGGGAAGAAAAACGGCATTGAATTATTTTCTGAGAAATTCAATCACTTCAAAATTGTTATGAAAACAGAATAAGTTATTTTCAGTTGAATATAAACCGAGACATTTATTTCAAAAGAAAATATTTTTCCTAGTTAAATAGGAGGAATTATCGACATATTCCGAGTGCTCAAACAAAGGCAAAACACGAATAATGAAAACTTATATAACCCGATTGGAAATTAGAAAAGGTAAATGTGGAAGAGAAAAATTAATGACAAAGCAAAAAAAAAAAAAAAAAAAAAAAAAAAAAAAAAAAAAAAAAAAAAAAAAGAAAAGAAGAAAAGAAGAAAGCGCTGTAGCTGACTGAACACCAACTGAGATAATTTATTAGATTGATTACATTGCATCCATGTTGCACGTAATGATTCTTGCTCATACAGATTTAAAATTGAAATTTTTCAGATACACCCATTTTAATATTTGCCATACTGTAATTTAATCTTTCTCTTACCCTTGTTGTTTATATGAATATTTTTTTGTATTTTAAATTTTTATACACTAACGCATATGGTTAATTAATATATATATATATATAATTANGTATATATATATATATATATTAATGTATGCACGCAATTTCATATTTACACAATTGGTATTGGTAATTGATAATGAATAATGAAAGTTAAATGTAACATTGGTATCTTCCTAATATCAAACTTTTACCAGCATTGAATAGTTTGGCATTTTAAGAATATCAGTCAATTTTTAATTACACCAAGCATATTTTTACACATCAATCTTTTATCATTTTTATTCTATTACGCGAATTTTAATGTAAATCAATTTGAAATTTTATAAGGTGGATATTTTTCTTGAAACACAGTAGTTTATAACAAATTGCATTGAGCGCACGAGTGCACTGGGAAATTTTTTTTAAAGATTTTTAATTAGGCATATTGACTTTAATAAACTACTTCCAATTTAATTTTAATGATTTTTAAATTTATTTTTGAAAGAAATTTTAAACCAAGCAAAATTATGTGCTAAATATTAAATATGTTATTAAAAAATGTAATTTTTTTAATAATATAAAAAAAATCAATTAAATAATTTTAATAATTTAAAAGTAGTACAAATGTTAATAGTAATGCTTAATAGTAATATTAGATAAAAGGTTATTCATGAATTGTTTAAAAGACAGCCATATATATTCTATGCTACCTTGTTTTAGGTTGTATTTAGGATTTGTTGTACTTTGAAAGTGTTGAAGAAAAAAACTTTATATCGCACAAAACACTAATTAGTAATCATTTCAAAATTTCAAGTTGCTTAGTCAGACAAGAAGGGACTAGTATGTTTGAAGGAATGAAATATTGAAAATACCTTCAGTAATTAATAGCTAAAATTTACGTTCAAAAATAGTCTTCTGAGCATTTAGCTACAAACATTTTTAAAGTTTTGATTAATTTTCGCAAAACACGCGAAAGATGCAAACTCTGTATATAAGGGAATCGTGGAAGTATGACGGATGTTTAAAGTTGAATATACTCGTTGCATAAACATTCAATGATTAATAATTTTACAAAGTTTGAGGGTACTTAAAAATGTGTTTCTTGCAAGACTTGTTAACTAAAATTAAATGAATGATACCTTAAATATGCGAAGTTAGTTGTTAGAATAACTATTATTCTTTTAAAATAAAATAGTTTTTATTACGTAGTTAAAAGAAGAAGGAAAATTTATTTTATTTGCTTTTCTTAGAAGGTGAAACAATTCCAAGGGAGCAAAGAACCATCAATTTTATATTTTACCTTTCAATTTTATTGAGCATTCGTAAAATTTACCTAAAACTGAAGTGTCAAATTATAATAAAAAATGGTGATCCGAAAGCGTGAAATTTACGTAAGCAAATTCGCTTCGCCTACGAATATTTAACCAACCACTTTTTACTGCGTAGGAATATGTACATTATTTTTTCATAATATTTGCATCAACAATGCATCAAAATTTACGTCAGTTGAAGTGGCGAATTATAGCAAAGAATGCTTATCCGAAAAGGGAAAGTCTACGTAAAATTTTACGTAAGAATATTTTACCAACCACTTTTTACTAGGTAAAAATGGGTGCGTAATTTTTACATATTATTTACGTCAACAGCATGTCAAAATGTACTTAAGTTGAAACATCAAAATACAGAAAAAAGTGGTTATCCAAAAAAAAAAGAAAAAAAAAAAAAGATGGAAATAAAATTTGAGTAAATAAATTCGAACAGAAATTTAAATGGTAAATTTGCTTCGTCAATAATACGCAAAATATACAGTATCATTTTCACTAAATCTAAATAGTAAATATTCTTCAGTCAATGTTTCGTAAATTATACGAAAGCAATCTTACCGAAAAGTAGTTTGTAATATCAATTCTGTTAATATTACGTAAAATATACGACAGCTTTTAACCAAAGATCTCAATAGCAATATCGCTCCGTCAATACTGCGCAAAATTTACGTATAAAGCGTATTGACTTAACCAATGTCCCAAAAATTTACGTTTAATTTACGTATCATGCTACATGGGATGAAAATTGTTTGTATTATTGTTCATCGATTCATTTCTATTCAAAGATATTAAGTTTTTCATCGGTAAAAATAAGCAATTAGACCATCATAATTTAAAAAAAATTGAAATTGGCATCATTTTCTTATAAATTTAGAATAATTTTAAACCATATGAAATGTCATGAAATATAGCGTATACATTTCTTCGATAAAACGAATAAGCAATTAGACGAGTATAATAGGAAAATGACAACTAACTAAATATCATAGTGTTTCCTTAAATTTGGAATCATTTTGAACTTTTTCATTAAATTTACTACAAAGTAAATTTTAAAAATTTTGATACACATTGAGACACAATATCGTGAAAATTTGCTTCTACTTTATACCGATTGAACTGTATTACGGTACTAGATATTACACTTATAAGATATCATAATTAAACTTGATAAGAAACAGTATTCATTTTAATACCTCAATAAGGTTGCGAAAAGAAAATACATTGGTTTGAAGTGCTATATTAAAGTACAACTCTGAATCAGCGAGAATATTGTTAACAATAAGTTTATAAGAGTTTAGTCAAAATGTATTACTTTATGAGAAAGTCAATTAGAAGTGAATATTTTAGTGAGGAGAAACAATTTTGAAAATATCTGTTAAAAAATATAAATTGAAACTTACCCATGAATGACACGTTTAGAATGTAATCTAGATACAGTTTACTTCCATCTAAAGTTCTCATTTCATTACAATAAAATTCACCCTTTGGCTCACACAAGTCTCGCCAAACACTATCAAACGCGTGAGCAAAAGCATACACAGCATCCACCACAAACTGAACTTTCGACTCCTGCATGAAGCCAACGCTCTCTTCCAATCTTAAATTGGGAGAGCAGACTACCACACTTGAGTTCGAATCTGGTTTTACATTTTTGGGAAGTGTGCACGCAAAAACGCTTTCCCAATACTCCTCAAACCACGGATTTCTTTGATTAGTCATTGGAGTCAAATTTTTCATATAGTCATTAAATTCTGAAATTTCAGTCGATTTTAGTTCTACAGTAATGGCACCTTCTGCAGCAGGTTCTAATCCTTCTACTAGTTTTTCTTGTTTGCCCCAACCATCACTAGCGACCCAAGTGAAATAATGTTTTTGGGCCCTCATTGCAGCTCGCAACATACCAGCGGCATCTTCGGCTCTGGCGAAAAGTACTACACCCCTTGCACTCATTTTTTGCAAAAGATTTTGATAAATGGAATCAAAGACTTCTTCTGTAGCTGAGTGAGGAACTTTTTCATTTAAAGCTATGCAAATGTTACGACTTCTGGCTTCTTTTTGGAACGCTGTCATGCCTGAATCACCATACTGTCCCTCTGATGAAACTAATGACACATATGACCAGTTGAATCTTTGTACAAGGTCTACTAGAGCTATGGCTTGGAAGGTATCTGGAGGTACTGTACGTGCAAAAAAGTCGTACCTAAATAAAAGAAGAAGAACGATGCGATTTTATTTTAATTTAAATGAATTAAATTCTCAATTGCATACATTTTTTTTATCAAAATAGATTACTGTTCTCTATGTTATTGTTTTGTATGTTAAAGGAATCAAGCACAATTTAAGAGTTTGGTTTAATGAATAAGACGTTTTTAAAGTGTGTGTCACGTGATGCCTCTTAGAGAATTGAATACTCATCAATACTCTTGAATACACATCACTTAAATGAATATTTATTCCTAGCAATCTTTCTCACTGACATAATTTTCAAATAACGTTTAGTAGTTGCAAAAAAAGAATATATTTATATTAAATTGAGGCTATCTTTAAAATTTAATTTAGCATGAATTTATTTTTTAATATAAGTTATAATCAGTACTTGTGTTAGGAGGAGTGAAATCGAATCTCATTACATGCATGAGCAAAATATCATATTTACTGTTAAATTATCTATTAGAATGTTAAACTATGGCATATAATTCGAAATTATATTTAAATTCTGCTAATTAAAATTTAAATATTTATAAATTTCGAAATTCAAAGCTTTAATGCAGTTATTAGTGCAGACTCATGGAAATGCGATCATTTACAGTTTTCCAAAAAACGCAAACTATTTTCTCTATGATCATGCAAAAATTTATCAAGTGGTAATTCTGCCATGCAGATCTGTTATAATTGGTGACAACATATTGTTTCAAAAATTTAAGATAGTAATTGATTTTTTGTAAAAATATATTACCTCGTTTTATCACTAAGCGAAGTACCAGTGGAAGCAGGAGATATTTGTGGTATCTTAAATAACCTTAGCAGATTAGCCACCTGCAGAGACACTTCACTGTAAGATCCTCCCACAACACCAGTAATGGGCTTGGTCGAGAATTTAATGGTGGGCGCTGACCCGTCCTCACACTCGTATGTTGTGACATCCACAGTGTTTATGGAGGCCCGGATGAACTCCAGAGATTGATTCAAGGCATAACTATCACTGGAACACGTATCCAGAATGATGGCCCCAAGTTTGATGTCTTTCAGGATCGTGGGATCCCTGTTAATCTTCTCCAAGGCAAACAGCATAGCTTCCAGGCGCTGAACACCCCTGTCCTTGAAGATGGCTCCACATTTGGTCTTGACACCTTTTTGGTGGACGGGAAAAAGGCCCCCCAGCATTACGTCTCCTTCTAGGATCGCCTTCTTGCCATGTATGATTCCGAGGCACAATAGAATGAGGCTGGCAATTCCGATGAGGTGGCCAGTTGGGATCTTTCTGTTGGAACCGCCACCTCTGAACGAGGTTGTGGGTGTCGTCATCGCTGGGTGAGGTGGAGGAGTGGGTCTTGGCTAAATCGAAGGAGGGATATCCTTCTGGATTTGGAAACTTTATTGAGGTTTGAAGGTGGCATGGGGTTGAATTCAGATTGGTAACTCTGGTGACTTCAAACTAGAAAAATGAAGAAGACAACGGGTTGAAATTGCAACATACATGTAAAAGACAACATAGTTTAAGAGATATTATTTTAAAGCTGTTGACTTTTGATATTAAATTATAAGAAAATACTGTATTTATAATCTTTATAATCACTGTATTTTAAAATTGATCACTAATACGGTGAAATAATTCTTCAAGTTTCACTCAGATTACAAACTGTTGCAGAATAGCTTACAAAAACGAACACAAGTCTTAAAATCCTTATTTTATTCAACAACAAAGGTTCATATATGAAAATTAGGAAGTAATTTTGAAAACGCTTTATTTTCTGAAATGTTTACACGAACTTAAAAGTCTTAGTTTAGTGCAAAACAAAATATATCGAGTCACATTTTGGATATCAAATCTTTCTTCTTGTTTTTTTTTAAATGCTAATTTTTAACCCTTTGCGGGCATATGCTTACTTTTAGTACCCAGTACTTTTTAACTGTTCCAGTCATGTCTAATATCAGTCACTTCAGCAAAGAATAGAATTTCATTAAACAATTCTGCTTAATGAGGTTGATAAGCTTTGCAGACATGTAAAGTTTAAAATAATATTTAACTAATTTCGATCAGTATGACAAACAATACATCAATGTTATACAATCACAAATTTACGATCTGAACAATTACTTAAGATTAAAATAATTTTTTTTTTTTAAACTTTATAATTTTACTTTTGAGGAAAACGAGGCACTTACATTCATTTTTCGATTACAAATTATTCTTGTTTTAAACAAAATGTAATAAAAAAAACAATATTTTTTTTTGAACAAATGATTCTTGAGTTCTAATGACTATATTTTAAAAGCTGAGCGTAATTTTTCAAAATATGAATGAGCAATCTTCTAATGCTTTGACAATAACGAACAACAGCATTTGGCAGCAATCTTTTAGTGAATTGAAAAAGTACTTACTAGATACAGGAAATTAAAAAAAGAAAGATGATACAGGATACAGGAAATTCAACGGCTACTCAGATTACTCGCAAAAAAATCTTCATAATGAAACACTTATTTGAATATCTACTTTTTATAAATAAAAATTAATTTTACTATAAAATAACTAATAAACTGGATTTTATTAATATAATAAGGCAGCCTTGTTATTAGTTAAAATAAAATGTTGGAACTAAGAGAGCACACGGAAGTAAAATAATTTTGATAGGAAATGGAACTACACAAGATGGTTTATAAGAAAATTCAAAAAGGAAGTCGAGTAAATACATGAAATGCGCTAAAATATTATTTTAAGGCACTTTCAAATGAGGAAATTTTTATATCTGCGTTTTCTTTTATTCAGAATATGTTATAAATTGTAGCAATATTTCTTTTTAAAACACTTTTGTTAACTTATTGAATCATTTAAAATTACTATGCATAAAATTAATTACTAATTGAATTTTATTTCACTGAAAAATAGCACTTAGTTTCAAAACAAAAATGACTTTTGAGTAAATAATTATTTTATCAGTATCCATTTAGAGCTCAATTTTCAGAAAAAAATTGCCTCCTTATATTTTCAACATGAAATATGCTCGAATTAATTTAAAAATTACATACTAAATATTAGTACTAAAGAATTTCAACTCAAATGTTAGAATATGCGGAAAATCATCATATTTTTTTTCAAAGAGCTGGAAAATCGCATCTCTAGTGGTAGAAGCCTTAACTTCTCTTGAGACAATAATTTTATCTTTTTCTTTTATTTAATATCATTAAATTTTTGAATCTCGTTATAATCGTTTGTTTATTTGTTTTATTCATGGAGAAGAGTCTAGTTTCCACTATAATACTAGATGCAGCATGAAATGTTGCAACATGTAAAAGTATGCATTTTTTTTTTAAAGAGTGTCAAAATTGATACAATTTCTGGTCAAATGTGTTTATCACTTCACTGCTTTTAGGAGCCAATTGACTATTGATTGTACAATAAATTCATAGTCTTCTCCTTTAATTTTTAGTTGAATTTTTGAAATCTTAGATAATTTTTTGGTAAATATTTTTTTAATTCCATAAAGTATGTACTTGGATAAAATTCTCATCAAATGATGTCGAACGTTAATGAAGAAAAATTATGTACAAATTTTAGCACTAAATTGCGATTTGATTTAAATATTTTAAATTTCTTTCTATGTTTCTTGTTTATAAATTTATTTTTAAGCCTAATATAATGCTTGACGTGTATTATTAATAGTTTTAAATTGTTGGAAGTATAAATTTAGACAGGCTATGGTTTTTAAAGTTATTTAAAAAAATTTTATTGTAAATTTTTCTATTCTCGGTTCGCTGTAATTTACAATATAACAGAATTAAAATAAGAAACATATAGGATTAATTAAAAACACTAAATTGTAGAACGTTTGTTCTCTAATTACACCATTAAGCATCACCTGAAATGCTTCGTGTTACGTCTTATAATACAAAAAGTAAGAGTCTCATAAAATAATTTTTTAAAAAGTAATTAATTTATTTAAAAGTATTATTTTTTTTTCTCTGAAAGTGTTATCGTGCTATTATCAACTGAAATAAGGTAGATCAAAATTTTTATAGGCAGCAAGTTTTTCTACAGTGATACTAATATGTGAAAAGATTCAAATTTAAATTTATAGGATGTTCCCATGTCAGTACTTCAACGTATCAACTGCAAATTCCTGCCGGACCTTGAAATTGGGTTCAATTAAAATAAATTATAAAACAGCCTATTTTTTAAAAAAAAATTTAAAACTTTTTTTTCTTATAACCGTTCTTGAACAGCAGACCCAACTTTTGGGTTTACGACTATTAATGTTTAACTACGTAGCCTTTGCAATTTTGAACCCAATCCAGAACACAAGAGAACTCCTGGACCAAGTATTGGGAGAAATTTGCCTTTGTGGAGAACTTTTTGGTGGAACTAATCCGCATTATACCCACTGAGGATATTTTACGTCCGCACTGTGGTCGGTGCAAGCCGGGTGCGGAATTCATATCGAGCAACCATCGTTGGGATTCAAATGCGGTTCACCTCATTGGAAGGCGAACGCTCCATCCCCCGAATCACCTCGGCTCATATTGTGGCTTTTCCAAAGTAGATAATATATTATATTTCGGTTTTGTCTCCTTCTGTGATGCTGTTCTTAGTTTCCAGCATGCATTTGTCCAGTTTTCGCTAGATGTTTGTTATCTTTTTCGTGACCAGATTTAAAACTAATTTCTTCTCATTTTCCATAATTTTTCCAAATTCAATAGCTAACTTCATCATTTTTCAAAAAAAAAAAAAAAAAAAAAAAAAAAAAAAAAAAAAAAAAAAAAANCAACTTAAAAAAAAAAAAAGAGAAAAAAAAAAGCTGTTAATTAATAATTTACTATCTGTCGGTGGCAAAATCTTAAAGTAAAAACATTATTTTTCAAAATTCTTTACAAAAAAAATTACTGAATTACAGTTTTCTCACAGGAAGTTGAGTTGAACAAAAGCTAGAAGCAATTTTACTGCGATAAACGTGTACAATATTTCGTAATTTATGAAAGCAGTTAACCAATTTTGATGTAAAAAGATAAAGAGAAAAGATAATGAAAGGAAAATACATTAGGGTACTTCGAGGTTGTGGGAACCCGCGTTTACACAAAAGCAAAACCTCCTCTGGTTTTCTTACAGAAAATTTAAATATCATGTTTGATTACACTCTAACATATTTAATTAAATATTCGCTAAATCTACAAAAAAGCCATTTTGAGTAAATTAAACTATAAAATGCTTTAACGTTCTATTTAATTAAAATATTTCATTAGATATAACATTTAAAGTTCCTTGTGATAATTTCTATTGTTATTAATTAATTTAAATAAAAATGGCACATTACAAAAACATAGTTTCGTAATTTTTGCCAACTCTTTCATATCAGCTTGGTTTAAAAAGAAAAATGAAAGATTATAAATTGAGATATTTAATGTAATCATTAAACGATTTAAAAATGAATAAAGGGCATAAAAAAAGTTAGATTCTAAACTATGTGTGTAAAAAAAAAAAGGAAAAATGAAGACGTGGATTTCTTTTTTTCCCACATCATAATGACGTACAGAACGGAAACTGCACCGTATCATATCCAAGAAATGAAACTTGGTCGTAAGGGAAATAAGGAAGCAGTTATTTCAAAGATGTGTGCAAGGGCGTTTAGATATACCATCATTTGATAACTCCCACTTGATTACGCCCCGTTTCGCATATTGCTGGGAACATAACCATGGAATGTGTTTCGCTAGATCAATAAACTGTATTTCAAATTCTCAGTTCAACTGAGGGGGATAATTTGCTTTGTATCGAAATAAATGATCTATCGCCATTTTTCTTTTCAGGATAAAAAGTAAATTGGTAAAGCGTTGTAAAATGAGATAAATTAAGAAAAAAAAATGATTGTTCTTAAAATGGAAATTTCATAGGGATTTTCTTTTCATTAATAATATGAAGAAGGGAGTCTTTATTTGAATTATTTTGCATCTATGCATATTGGTCATTTATTATTTTAATTATTTTGTCATATTGTCCAACCAATTTTCTTGTCACATTGTTTAAGTTTTAATTTTCATTTATTATTTTTTGATTAAGTACTGTAGCTGTTATAAAAATCAATTTAAAAAGAGGCAAAAAAGTATAACATTTTAATACAAGGTTTATCAAGCAAAGAGTATACTTATTATTTTATAACCGTCGTTGAGCAGGAGACCTAATTTTGAGTTAACGACTCAAAATTAGGTCTCCTGTTCCGATTTTGATGGAACTAATCAGCAATTACGTTACAAGGAGAGGAAAACCTTCCATTGTTAGCCTGTCTGCTAGGGGACTCTCACTCATGATCGGTCTACTACTGATGATGTTTTGCTCCAGAATTGTGGTCGGTGTGAGCTGTGTGAGGGATTCGTGTGAATCAACCCTCACGGAGATTCGAACTCGGGTTACCACATTGAGTGGTGAGTGCTCTATATTATTTTACTGATCAGATCAAATCGCGTTAAAAAGTACCGACACTCAATGAGCCAGTATTATTTACCTTAAAATGGTACAAAACGAAACCGTAATTTTTGCAGCAATATTTTAAATATTACTGTAAAAATTACAGGTTAAGATTTTACGGTAAAAGTGCATTTTACTACAAAATGTATTTTGCGGATGTCGCACTGAGGGGGCAAGCACTTTTAATTGTAATTTGATCCGTTATTTTTGACAGTGCCTATGCATTTTCGTTACGTACTTCTCGATTTAATTTGTTCTTTAAAGTTAGTTTGCGCACAACTTACTGATACAGAATAAGAAAATAATATATTTTAGTAAAAAACATGGGTAATATAATTAATTTTTATTTTGTGTGTAAGATTTTGTAATTAGGTTTTATTTTGTCGTATAAAAATTACTATTTTAGAGAAAATTACTCTCAAAGGAAAACTATCAAGCTTTCAAGCTGGTTTGCTTATTTACATTTTTGCGATTATATCAGGAAGAATGATTAATCTTTTGTCAACAATTGAATTCCCCTTATCTGTAAAATTTATTAAGATTTTGTAGTTTTTGCCAAAATACATTCATTCGTATATTCTTAATACAATTTCCATATTTTTAAAAATTAACCTTTTGTGTTATAACACAAAAGAATATTGAACTCACCTGTATAATAATTTAATAAATTGTAAAGGGAAATGGACTGCCGACCATATGTGCTAACTGTACTCAGTATTATTATGCTACTATTTATTTTACACTCAATACAATTTGCACAAATATGCAAATTTTAGAATAGTGATCGTTATTGGTTACAATTAAAATACATTAATAATATGAGTTTAAATAAATGTGCACTGTGAAAAAATTACGGTAAACAGTACTGGCACCAGGAATGAGAAAATGCTTTTTCCACAAAATCCATTTTTGGCAGTAAAATTTAATACCGTAAATTTTTCAATAACATTTATTTAATTAGAGTGATTTAGGAATTTTTCAGAAAATATTACTGTTAAAATCATGGAAAAAATATACTTATTTAATTATAGTGATTTAGGGATTTTTCAGAAAATATTACAGTAAAAATTATGGTCAGATATTTTTTTCCGAGAAATTTAATGTCGAAAATTAATTTAACGGTAGGACTACAGTTCATCACTAATTATAAAACCATGTTTTATTATTAAATTTACCAAAATCATTACCAAACCACTTCGATAAAAATTACCAATCTTTTTTATGTTTCCTTAGAAACACAGCAATTTTTGCCATATTCTGATAGTTATGATTATTTTTCTAAGTGTAGGAACAAAAGCGTTATCAAATTTTGATCAATCCTTATTTAAGTTAATAATAGAAATTGGCGATTAAAATAATATATTTGATGTTGTATTTGAAAGGCCAAAGATGAATGAATTCTAACCTTGAAGAATAAATTAACCAAAGAAGAATGAATTCTAACCTTGCTCAGTAAAAAGACTAATTTTTCATGAATTTTTCGCTCTTCTAATTCCTTTTAACGTATGTAAGAGTTTGAAGAGAGTTTTTCTTCCAGTTGCATTAATTGATTTTTCAGAAACATTGATTTTCTATTCCTATTTTCTATTCTGGAAATGTTTTAATTCATTTTTTAAGGATTTTAAGAGAATGCAGCAAGGTCAATTTAAAAACATAAAACAAAGCTGATTATTACTTAACACACTATATAATATTTATCACACGCTCAGTTTATCGAAATTAAAGAAAGTATATCACATTTACATATTTCGTAACAAAATACAACAAGTGATACTTCTCTTCATCTAAACAATTCTGTCACTTATACTTTTATAAAAGGTTGTTTTATTATAAGTTATGAAAATAACTTACGATAGAGAAAACGAAATTTCCCCTTTGTGAAAATTTTATTTGTTAAAATAAGCGCAATACTTTCTATCAAATTTCCTAGCGAAATCTCAATTCTTGTGTCAGCTTTATCGTCGCCACTCAAAATATAAATTCATTTTAAAAGAATCGAAAAATTCATGGCTCTGTCACTATACTTGCACATAAATTGTCTGGAGCATTTTCTTTAGTTTGATATTTTTATTTCAAGCTTAGAAAATCTAGTTTTATTCATAAGAGGAAATAAACATAGTAAAAGGGAAAAATGGCTTCATTTTGTTTCTCGAAAAATGTTCTTCCCTCTCTCAAAAAGATCGTTTCCTTTTTTTTTTGTATATCGTTTGCTTTTTATATATCGCTTGCTTTTTTGGCGTGTGTCAGCCATTTTCGGGACACTTTTCCTTCTTTGTTTTGTTCTTTTTTTTGTTTTTTTTCGCAACAGATTCTGTAAAGGATGGGTTGGTTCAAGGGGGAAACATTCGAAGAACTTTTTTGAAAGGTTTAATGGCAACTAGCTAGAGCATTCAACAAGAAAAGGCTGGAATAAAAACAAAAATAAAGGAACGAAAGGAAATGCCTATTTCGACACTTAATCCTTTACTTAAAGACTATAAGGTAAGAACTGAATGTGACTGAGGGTGTAAGGATGAAACAAAACCACCCACCCTTTGTATTCGGATCAATACCTCCTGCCAACCCTTGTTCGAGATAGTACCCAGGTCACGGTTGTGGTTATCTCAGAAAAGCATCGGAGACTCTTAGGCTGAATATGTTGGGGCCGAATCCAAAATCTGATCATAGATTCCATCCAGACCACAAATACGTTACTTTCAATTCTGCCATCGAAGTTTAAAACCGGAATGGTGAACTAAGATCCCGTCGTTTGAGACGTGCTTTGTTGCTTAAACAAATAAGGGATCCAAACATTTTAAAGTGAGGTTCCGAGATTAGAAAACTTTCCTCTAAAAGTTTGAACAAAGCACGGTTTTCGAAACTAGGAAATAAAGTTTGACATTGAAAACATATTTTTGAATCCAACTTCTGTGCTTTCGATATATTGAACAAAGTTTATTTTCGTTGAGATTAAGAATAGTATGCTTATTTTAAAAATAATAAATTTTTATTGGTTTAAAATTTTTTAATTTATAATAATTTTTCATTTATAGTTTCTTAAAAACATTTCGATAATTTTCAAGTAAGTGTAGGAAATAAAATGTGCTGTGAATCATAATTTAAATAATTTTTCAACACAAATTTAAAATTTTTTATATTCTTCTTTATTTAATTTTGAAAGAAAGAGTTGCATTATTAAGGAATAACAAAAATTCGTCGAATTTTATGTTGTGTGCATATAGTAAAACGTCTTCCAATTATCTTTTATTGATGTCAAATTTGCAGTTCAATGGCAAGAGTATTCAATGTCTAATTGCGATTGACAGTTTTGCAACGCTTCATAATTATTTACTTCCTTAATTTATCTACAATAAACGTGTAGAGTCTTAAAAATTAAATAATTAGTGACTTTTCTATGAAATGTTTACATCGTAGGAAAATTATAGAAATTATCACTATATTGTAATGCTGAAAGTTTAATAATTGCTGTTTGATAATCTTATAATGATAAGCATGTGGTGAACACCTCATGAAGTTACTTAGCTCTTTGCAGTTGGGTACATACTTCTGCCGAGAGGACTTACCTGTCATGACCACCTGAGTAGGCGTTTGTATCCTAGCGTTGACATCATAATATTTCCTCCATTCCTACAGCACATGAAGAGTTTCCAGTATTCTCATTTGGCGACCCTGGATTATTGTAATAGGAAAATCTTATCCACACATAGATGGCAGCACTATATAGCAGCTTAACACAAAAATGTGTAGCCTTTCCTAGAAGGGTTGGAATCTCACAGATAGCATCGGACTGCTGCTGGTTATTTTGCTTATTTTTGCTGGCTATTTCTGCTTATTACTGGTTATTTCTGTTGGTTTCTTCCAGTGAAGGAAAATTCTAACAAATTCTTCTTCCTACATTGAAATATTTGACTCGATTTAGCTGGTTAACTGAAAGAAAGTATTCTTTTTCAAATAAATTAAACTGTGCACCAGAAACGTTGATTTTTACCCCTTTAGTCAGAATACTCTATAGCTTCAAGATATTCCCCTCAAGCGAAATATGCTCTGTTGCTTCTAGATATTCTTTTAAGTCAAAATATATTCTATAGCTTCAGGATAATACCTTCGGACGGAATGTGCCCTATAATTTCTAAATATTCCCGTCAATCAGAGTATGCTCCATAGCTTTTAGATTTTTCCTTCAGTTCTTTCTATCATTTCTTACCAGATAAAAAAAGAATTAAACTTAACTTCTTTACTTTTTGAAAGTTTCTTTCAATCAGAGGGTACTGCAATAAACCTTCTTTTTAAACCAACCTAATATATACCAGAAGTACTCGCAACCGAAAAGTAAATTGCTTTTTAAACGTAATTTGAAAGTTACCTTCATTTCAACAACGGAGTGGAATCAACCACAATTTTTTTTCGTTGCTACAATGACGCAATTGGAGTCACAAAAGAACTACTCTATTACTCTTTTTAACAAAACATTCTTTTTCTCTCTCCTTGATGACAAGGGAAGAAATCAAAGACATTACTGTTTCCATGCGTTCCATCTCATAAAGCGACGTTTGTCACAAATCTTAAGATACGGGCTTTCTGAAATTCCTTCTTTTGGGTGACAACTTGCCACCATTAAGTATGACTGATTCTCTTGTGAGAGTTACAGGTTGTCTTTTTTTTTTGTTTTTACTTTTCAAGTGAACACAGTTAAGTGATTCTTAAAACTGGATCCTTAATAAAAGAAGAAAGAGATAGATTGAGATTTCATAGTTTTCAATGAAGTAAAAGAGCTGGATAACAACAGTAGATTTCTTTCTTTCTTTGTTTTTGAAGTAAGTTTGTTTTGATGTAAGTTTTAAGTGAGAACTTGTGAAGAAGAATGATATTGTTTTGAGTCGTAGAAACATGTATTTTTTTTTCTTTTACTGCAGAACTTTGCTGAAACTTCTCTCATATATCAGTGGAATTCCATTGTGTCCATTTAGCTTTTACTACGGAAACGCTCGAAAGGGTAACAGAATTAAGAGAAAATTATTTATTTTCTAACTCACGATAAAAAGAATCTGTTTGTATCTTTATCTGTAGGTTTTAAAATGTTCAAACTTGCTTCTAACTTCTAATTTTTGATAAATAAATTTACAAAAACCTTGAGTGTGTTACAGATAATATATATCAATCTATACAGAGATGCCAACTGCTCCGGACACGCCAAAATAATTAAAAAAAACTGCAAATAACTACAAATTAAATTTTGCAAATATTTGATTATTTTTGCTTGTTTTTTGAAAGGTATAGTATGACATAAGTACCATAAAGTGGTGAATTATATAGGTCAACGAATTATTTAGAAATAGTGGTGGATAAAAATCTACTAAATTTAATTTATTAAATCAAGAATCACAATTGATAAACTACCACTTTAAAGTATATATTTGCTGTCCGGAGCAAGTTGGCATCTCTGTCTATATACATAATTATAATATATATAATTATGTACATTATAATATATATAATTATTCTAACAATTTTGATGAAACTTCTCTTATACATAGGTGGAATTCTATTGTGATCATTTAGTTGTTACAACGGAAACTCATAAAAGTGTAACGGAATTAAGAGAAAAGGGTTTACTTCCAAACTAAAAAAGATAAGCAGAATTAGTTCTTTATCTGTAGGACTTAAAATATTTAAACTTTCTTTTAATTTTCGATAAATAAATTTACAAATATCTTGTGAGCCTCACAGGTTGTTCTTTCCATTTCAAATAAACATTTTTAAGTGATTCTTAAGCATTAGTAGAAAGAGATAGGTTGACATTTCTTATTTTTTACGATGTAGAAGAGTTTGATAACTAGCGGATATTTCTTCCTTTCTTTTTATCTTTTTTAAAAGTTTGCTTTGATGTAAGTTTTAAGTTACAACTAAGTAAATGAAGTTAAGTTGAGTTATAGTTACGTATGTCTTTTCTTCTACTCAGACACTTTGTTACAACTTTTCTCATACATACATCAATAGAGTTTCCTTGTACACATCTGGTTGTTATTTTTAAAATGTTTGAAAGGGAAATGGAACTAAGAGAGAATGATTTCTTGTTTTTCTCTCAAAAAGATGAACAAATTTTGTTTGAATCTTTATCAATGGATTTAAAATTATTTGCACTCACTTCTAATTTTTTAAACGCAAATTAACTATGATTTTGTGTGCGTTACATGTTATTCTCTTCTATTTCAAGCAAACAAATTTATATGATTCTTAAAACTAAATCTTCAATAGAAAAAGGAAGTGATTGACTGAGATTTCTTAGTTTTTAAGGAAGTAAGAAAAATTGGATATCTAAGGTAGATTTTTTTTTCATTTTTAAATAAAAGTTTTTTCATATGTAATTTTTAAATTAGAACTCAGGACTCAAAAGGTTTATTAGGTTTTGCTGTAATTATTTGTATTTTTCTTTTGTATTAAGACTTAATTTAAACTCATAAGCATATAATGCATTGTGACCATTTAACTGCTATTTTGGAAATTCTCTAAAGGGTAAGGAAATTGAGAAAGGTTTATTTCTCAATTAAAAAATAGATTGAATCTATTTGTATCGTTTCAATCTGTTTTAAACTAAACACAGTTAGTTTTAACTTTTATTACAAATATTTAAAAAATAAATGTTAGCTTTCGCTGCCATAAGTAAAATTTCAGTTTTGTCGTAGATGAAATAATTATAAATTTTTGAAGTAGTAATTTGAGCATTTAACATCGTAACAATTAAAATAAATTCTATTTCTGGATATAAGATTTATTTACAAGATTTATTTTTATATATCTATAAGATTTATAAAAAGTTCAAGCCTAGTATTTAAAAAACTTAAATATAAGTTTAATCATTAGAAATCAAAGTGTTCTAGTATTTTTATTTATTTTAGCATGGTAATTTTCTTAGTGAAATCTATTTTATAAATCTTATTGTTTTTATTTTCGTTAATTTTTGTAATGGTAATTTTTTAAAAAACATCAGAAGCCTTAAAATAAAAGCTTCGTTTAACTTTCTAGTAATTTTGAAAATCAATCAAGTGTATATTTAATAACAACTGGAAATGCTCATTGTTTCAATTCAAATTACTTAATTAAGTTTTCTCTTATAATCTATTTTTTTCTGTAATTTTTTTACATTCACATTTGATTTATTTTGTTTTAATTGAATTACGGAAAATCTTATTTTTAAATTTCAACATGAATTTTATTGCTAAATAAAGAATACTTCTCAGTTGGCTCCAATCACGCAAATTACATTTTCTTTCAGCATGGATTAACTGAAAACAACTAGTGACATTATATTTGATAGGAAGGCAGCAGTTGGCATTTATTCTCTTAACTCTTTAATTAATTAAAAGCTCCTTTTACGTTACCACTGCACAACTTAGCTTCATGTGGGTATTTTGATGACTAAATACCCGTAGAAACATTCCCTGTTTCTAAAATTGGTAAACTCTGCCATTTGATGATTATAAAGGACTGTTTGAAGCGGTAAATATAATGAAGATCGCATTGATCTAACGACGGAAAATTCTGCGAAGGGCCGAGAGTAATTTAATTGCAACGGAGTAATAGGAAGTTTAACGGGAACCATGGGGATTATTAAAGGTATTGCTTCATTAGCCTTTGCAATTAATGTTTTAAAGGCTGTAAACACAGACCGCTATCAGTTAGCATTTCCTGTTAGATGGTAAACGTGCTTTTATTTCAAATAAATTGCCTGTTTAGCTTAAATAGAAATAGAGTTCGCTCATATTTTGTTCATGATAAGTTTCTGTAAAAAAAAAACATATCTGAACTTTGAAGTACTTTATAAAGATTTATATTTATAATTTATTGTTAATTGTAATTTTAGGCCATTGGTGTAGTTTTTTTAAAATTTTGATTTTTGAATGACAAATTGTCTGTTGAATACTTTTTTGAAACGTAAAAACTTAACGCAATTATAAAAAAAGGAGGAAAATGCGTCATTTTTAATATTTGGAAGAACTAGGCTTAAATTATAACAGGGCGAAACAAAGCTAGGTAGAAACTAAGCTAAGTCACCCTGAGAAATTATTAAAATGTAAGCTAATGTAAGTTAGTAATCTAACCAACTAAGAAGTAAACTAATGAAAATATTAGGATAAATCTTACTAGTGGACAATACTTCTGTTTCAAACAACTGTTTCGGTACTATAGAAAGTACCATCAAAAATTAAACAAATTCAACTGGGATTCAAGTATAATTGAAAAACTGAGGAATGAAATCGAGGAAAAGTATGAGAAATGTGCTAGGGTGAACAGTTAGAACCAAGGATGCTATAAAATGAGAATAAAATGAAAATAACTGAAAGAAATTTCCAAACGTTTGAAACTAAGGATAAGTAGAATTTTATTGAATAAATTGTTAATTACTAGAAATAATATGCAGAAAACCTTCAGAGTTATTGGTCTTTAATTTCAGAATTTTGAGGAAAAATTTTTTTTTTACCTATTTTTATCTAATTAAATTTACATTTAAGTTACATCTAATGGATTTATTTTTTTATAGTTTACAGTTAATTAATAAATATTATATTTTTTGTATTAATTTTTTTGAAGCTTTAATTTTACATTTGCGTTTTTCTCAATTAACACATTGCAGCATATTTTCTAAATACTGCATTCTTTTAACTGCTGTGTTGGAAAAAGTTGCCTGACATGTTTGATATTTTCTATCTGTCAATTAATTTCTTTTCTATATCCAATGTTCCAGTTTTTAATCTTACATGGTTAATCATTATAATAAACGTTTTCGAATATTTTCAAATAATAAATTTTCCAATTTAAAAATATGACAAAAACTAAATAAAGAAAAATATTCTGTTGAAATTACTGTATTGCATGATAATAACATTTCTGGTTAAAAATCAAACTAAAATTCTGGTTAATAAAGCCAAAATATACGGTATTTAAACCATTTACTTGATAATTTTTCTGTTCATGTGATAATGTCCATAGGAAACTCTGTTTTTAAAAATAATAGTTCTTATTATCATACATTTAGTAGAAAATACGAAACTGAAAATCAAATTTAATCAAATAACTGGTTTTTATACCTTCGTCTAAGGTATTGTGGCTAAATTACTAAATTATATCAAATATTAGATGCATAATATATTATTAATTTTACTAAAAGTTATTACCAAAATGCTTTGGCAAAAATTATTGGGCTTTTTGGTGTATCCACACAGTCCCAAGCACGTCAATTTAAACCATATTCTGGTAGTTTTAACTATAATTATTTTCTCAGTGTTACAATTTTCTTTCTAACATTATAAAAAGCAATTTCAAGATACTTTCATTGCTAAATAAACTATTTAAAATCACTTCCCAAATTACTTTTGATCCGAATAAATATTTCGGAATATATGATGCGATTTTAGAACTATCTCAAAATGGGATGTGAGGTATATATGGTAAGCTGGATCGATGTGTGTTTATCACAAAATTATTTCTTAAAAAGGCCTTATACTTACGTTTGAAGTTTTGACATTCTTTTATTTAAAAGCATAATAAATGGTTTGATATTCCATTATTTAAATTTATATTTAAATTGAAATACAATATTTAAGTCACAATCCTTTACAATTGTTTTAGGGCTCGGTATTCTGTACACTTGAAACTTATTACAGATATATTCAGAAAAAAGTTTAAAAAAAGTTTTGACTAGAATTGAATCTAAAATGTGGAGACAAGAAGTTAAAATGTTAAAAGTTTTTCTCTTAGAATTCTCGTTAAAATGGAGAAGAGAATCAAAAGAATTCAGGATTCAATTATGTAAATGAGAAGTTTCCCGCATCTGTTGCTCGATTTCGAAACGATGCTGAATGATTTTACTTTGAAATATCGTGAACAAAAGAAAAAAAGGAAGAAGGGTAAAGAATATACGATAAAATTATAAGAGAATTAATGTTAACATTTTTAAAGATGATTTTCGTTTAAAGAAAGGTAAATTCAATTAGTATTATGAATCTTAGGCGATAAGGGGAAATTCGGTATTTTAGATCTTGGCAAAATAATTAATAGAACAACGGTATAGCAAAATCGATTATAGAGTATATGTTTCAGAATTTTTTAATGAAAAGAAACTAATTAAATTTCAAATTTTTTTGTGGCAAGAAAACAAATTGTATTCTAAGAAAAGTAATTAAGATAATGTTTATTTAGAAGGGGTAAAGCTTTAAAGAGAAAGTTATTGTTACATTACCAAAATTTTTCATAGCGTATGCAGATGAAAGTGAAATATATGATATAAAAAAGTGTAAGTTGGAATTTTCTTTCATTATTGAAACTCACTTTAAGATTATCATATTGCAGAGGATTATCGTATTGCATGGTAGTGACATTTCAGGCAAAAAATAATTCTGGTTAATAAAAATAAAATAAACGGTATTTAATCCATTAATTTGGTAATTTTTCCACTCATATGGTAATAGTTTACTGAAAGTTCTGGTTTTTTGAAATTATAGTTCTTATCACTACACATTTAATAAAATATACATAACTAAAACCAAATAAATGGCTCTTAGGTTATGCACTAAGGTATCACGATTAAATTTTTATATTGTACCACAGTTACCAAATTTTATCTTATTAAAATCATATTTTATTATCAGTTTTAGCACAATCATTACAGAAGCACTTTGGAGAAAATTGTGTAGCTTTTTAGTGTTCCCATATAGCTAGAAACATGATAAATTTTACTATATTCTGGTAGTTTTAACTATACTTGTTTTTAGTGTACACATGTCTTTATATAAATTTCCTTTTAAAATCAATTTATTACTTTTGTCTTAAAATATTCTTCTTGAATTAAATACTTTTCTGATTGGCAGAGTATGTTTTATGAAGATAATTTTAAATATTGTTAAGCTTTAAAATTTTCGTGAAGACATTTTTGATATAATTCAAAAATTTATTTGAAGCAATATTCATTACCCATCTACAACCCTAATTTAAAAAAAACTAATGACTTTTTACCTAAAAATTCACAAGCCAAAACTCGCATAAAAGTTTATTACGTGAACTTTGCTCCATTTAATAGCTATAGGAATTTATTAGTAGGCTATTTGGTGACTGCAGCCAGTCCTTTTCGTCCATAAAATCTAGAAACACTTTATTTCAATTTTCGTCTTTTATGAGTCCATTTATTATTCAAATATTTGTCCAGAAATGCAATAAATTTTATTTTTCTGTTATTTAAGAAATTTATGTCTCAGAAATCTTTGGTAAAAGTAAAGAAGAGTTTATATTTTTTGAATGCAAATGATTTTAGCGTAAGTGCTTGCTTTTCATGGTAAGAAGTAAAACCAGTAGGAAATAAATTTGGTTTCTGCCAAAAATATTTATCTACTTACTTAGTAGCTATCTCGTATGTTTTCGGAAAATTATGAACATCTAATATTTCATCTTGTTTTGTAAGAATTTAATGCATTTTGAAAAGGATATAAAAGACTAAATTGAAAATTTGAGTCTTTTTGTTTTTTAGCTTGCTCAGAATGCAAATGTATTAAAATATATTACGCGAAAGATTTAAAATTTCTATTTAAATTTACAGGATTAATATTCAAATTTTATAATTCTAGTTAGTGTTTAGTAATTCTACCCAAAGTAAATCGCAATTCTATTTGTCATGATTATAATTTATTGCCAACAGATAAAGTCAAATGTAAAATTTGATGTAAGGTCAATTTTAATTAGGTGTGGGAAATTATAAGAAATTATTATAATATTTTGTAGCGGTTAACAATGTTTCTCTCATTATTTACTAATGAAGGAATTTCTTAACATCACAAGGAAAAAAATTGGCAATAAAATACTGTACTGTATATTAAAAACATTTTGAAAAAAAAAAACTCTCATAATTCTGATTAATAAAATCGAAATATACTGTATTTAAAAAGTTTATTTGGTAATTTTTTCTATACAATTAGTTGCGGTGTACCAGAAATTCTGCGCAATTCCATTACAATGTTGAGACAGTTTAAATTTCAAAATTCGAATCGTCAAAATGGAATGTCCCTCAGCACCAGGTATCAAAATTAAATAGTTACAAGTACAATTATTTCAAACAAGTTAACGTTTCCGTCCTACTCGAGGTTGTTTGAAAATGTAATTTTTATTTATCGATTCCAAAGTTAATTCTAGATATATTTTAGGGTCCTTCGTCCCTCGATCTAGATATATTTTAGGCGTCCTTCGATCGAGTTTATTTTTACACTCTTATTTGCTTAAAATTATTACATAATTTGCTTAAAATAACTCATTCAAGCTATAGGATTTAGTGCATTTATAGCATAACAGTAAACGGGCTTCCATCACATATCCTTAACCTTGATACCGCTAGCCTTAAATTAATAAGTTAGATAAATAATAATAGTTAAATTTTTTCTTGTTATAGCTTTCAAGAAATGATATGTTTCATGTTTCGTATGCGGCGAACAGTTGTGATTTTTTGAATTGCACTAATATGTACTTACTTTTGACAAACCAAACTAATCAGAGACAATAAAGTAAATAAATAAATAAATAAATGAATAAATAAATAAATAAGCAAAAAATTTGTTTGTTGAATCTTAGAGAAAAGGTTACGCTTATTTAAAACGATCAACCAGACGTTTTGGCCTGAGTAATTTTAACGTAGAAAATGTTTTTAAATTCTTATCAGCTAACTGGCTATAGTTCTGAGACTCGAAAAAAAAACTTAGCAATTACTCACAACGAGTGTTAATTTAAAGCAAATTTTTTAAGAAGTACCAATAAAAATTAAAAAAAAAAATAGTTTAGTATATTATCAGAAAACAATCTAAGTGGTAGCATAAAGAAAGAGTCAAAAAATATAATGAAATAGTTGAATAGTTCTGTGAATCACACGTGGCCAGATAATTAAATATTTAATTTCAAACTTAAGATGTTAGGATGACATATAAGATACTGAGATATTTTAAGACACTTAAAAATTATGGTAACGTATTCGATAGTTCTTTATGTTCGGTATTTTTATATTCCCTGTAGTGATTTATTAAACATCAGCACTATTTTAGATAATATATACTGAAATCACAAGAAACAGTAAAAAAAAGACAGTCATTAGCTTCATTTTTCGAAAAAATAGCATACTTAGTAAATGGTCAGCTTTTTTACATCTAATAATTTAAAACAGCAGAATGTTTTTAATTTGTAAACAATATTTTATTCTCAGATAGCAGACAATAATTCTAAGTTTTATTTTAATAGAAACTTGACAATAATTTGAAAAAGAATTTTACTTTAAAGGAAAACCTAAATTAAAATACTAAAAACATTGGTTAGTATATTAATGAAAAAATAATGTACGTGGTAACGTAAGGAATAAGATTTTTAAAAAGTTTAAAATTTAATTAAATAGTTGGTAAAATAGTTCGGCGGAACGCGCGTGGAAAGGTAACAAAAAATTTTATTTTAAGATTAAAACGATGCATCAGATATTGAGAAATTTCAAGATGCTTAAAAATGTAATCGTATTAATAATTATAAAATATATATTGAAGACATTGATAAATATATTATTCTAAACCTATTCATACGTATATATATTATTAAAATTGCAAATAATCAATTATTGAAAAAACAAACTGAAAATTAAATATAATCACAATCGGATGTATAATTACATTCTATCAGAAACATGCTTTTTATAAAACTTGACATTCGTCGAATAAAGCTTCTTTTATTCAATAAAATGTTTTTTTCCAGATGTCTTTACTAAATTACGAAAAAAATTTTAGGCGACTAAAAAAGAAACATACTATTTTATAATTAAATAAAAAAGGATTAGCAATTAGCGAATTCAAAATACAAATAAAATTTTACGCAAAGCGCGTATAAATCAAGTTCCTTGCAAGTTAACCACATTTAAATATTAATCGCCTCATTTAAATATTTCTTTATTGTCACCAAATTATTTTTTAAAAATTATTAAATTAAATTTTTCTCGGCTTCTACTGAATAAGAAAAGTTGAAATTTCAGATTTTTCGATTGAAAAGTAAAAAGATTAATATGACATAAGAAAATTTGTACCTCATAATTCAAAAATATTTCATCCTCAATTCAATGAAGGAATAAAAAATAATAAATAATTACTAAGAATTATTTTTTGCATGAAATTATCTTTGAATAAACGGATCTTACGAGTGAGCGAACAGTACGAATTATTTTTTGATAATTTATACTGTAAAAGGCACATTCATATCTTATAGTGTCTTTAAAATACTTTTAATTTCTTTTTTTTAAATTCAACGAGCTCCGAATATGATAAGAAAAGTATATGTTTATTTAGAAAGAAATGATTCTTTATCTAATTTCATGCATTGAAATATTGTTTACACGAATTAAACAACATAGTCAAAGTCTGCTTTTATTATGACTAAATTTGAGCACAGGGAAATCCCGATCATGAGAACAAGAATTATTCAGATATTCCCTGTAAAATATCGTATAAAAATATCAAAAATATAATTTGCTTAAATTAGTGAATTTATTAATTTTGCTTCTAAATGTGGCTTTGATCTTTATTAAATATGAAAACAAATTATTGTATGTCAGATTGTCTATGAAATATTTCTTTTTGAATTCAATTATTAAAACTATTAATTATTAAGATTATTTATGTTAAAAATATATTTATATATATTCAGAAGTTTAAAATGAATTATAAATTGTCTTAAGTATGTTATGTAAAATTCGTTCCAATTTCAAACTCATTTATAAGTTTCATGTTAAATTAATAATAATATGTTATAAAAATGTAAACACAAGCATAAAAATTGCAGCTTTTTCTATCGACTTTATTAGTTTTTTAATATATTCATATTTGTTTTTATTTAATTTATGTTTTTTTAAAAAACAGCCTTTTTTCTTTCTTTAAGAGACAAGAATATTTTTATAAACCACTTTAATTAAAAAAATGAGGATTAAAAAATCAGTGCAGGCACTTTCTAAGATTTTTAATGAAAGTTTAATTTTAAGAAGTTTATTTATTTATTTTTTCAAATTATGTAATCTCTTGCTCAGAATTTCAGCAGAAAAAGTGATGTCGCTTTCTAAAAAGAGTAAATTATTAATTAACTGGTCTTATTACAAACAAGATCATTAATATTTCTTCTTTACGAAGTAACGTTGCTACAGTCAGTAAAAAAAAGTGGTTCTTTAAAAAAGAGAGATGTGATTACGTCGAATTTTTTTTCTTTCAAATATCATCTTAATACATTTTTTAGTGTTCTGCGGTTTAATAACACAAATTAATAAGGTTTTCCTTCAACTATTATTCATTTTTCAAATTTTGTAAATTTCAAAATATTTAAGTTGCTTAGATTTGAACGAGTATATAATAGTTTAAGTAATTCAGATTATTACAGACTTTAACATTTTTATTTTCACAATAACTCACTTTTAAAGTTTACAGTTTTCTATATTTTATCTATATTTATCTATATCTATATTTTATCTATATTTTTTCTATATTTATCACAACTGCTACAATGGAATATTACGCCATTGCATTGGACTTCCATGGTAGAAATTACGAAGACTTTTTTTTAAAAAGAAATCTAGAAGATCTCAAGCAAAAATTAAGAGCATTACATAATTGGCGTTCCCGCAAAATTTTCAATACTCAGAATACCGTATTCTTTTATAACTTTGTCATCATCGCATAACAGGATGAAAGCGTGATATTCAGAGTGCCTCATAATTAATTACCGACGATTTAAATTAACTAAAGAAAAATAAAATGAGATTGAAATATTTGCGATTTTCTAAGCGTTTTCTAAAAAATTAGATTTTTTTTCTCACCAGGTATCAAAATCAGTTGTAAAAGTCGTTACTAGATGGCACTGCTGACTTAAAAAATTAAAAAAGCTATAAAACAATGTTTGTTGCTGTATCTCTGACGATATCAAACAAAACATTTGCATTAGATCTTATGCCTTTTGTATGTATATGTACTTAAAGTCCTAGATACTTGGATAAAGTAGCGATACGCTTTTCTTTACGACCTTTGAGTCATTTTGATTTTAATTGGCTGCCGCTGATCACATGGGTAAACTGCCGACATTTTGTTGACTGGCTTGAACGGTGAAGTATGATTGCGACCAATCAATTATTTTCAATTTCGCTTTTCTTTTAACTTTTGTTGTTGCATACTTTTAAATTTATAATGACTAGTTGTTGCGCATTTGGGTTTAACAAATAAAACAAATTTAGGCTTCAAATTATATCGTTTACCTGCTGGAGATCAGAATAAAAAAAAATTAAAAAAAAAACGGAAAATATGCAGCATAGTTTGAAAATATTTCATTTATTAATTTGCCACAAACTTTACACGATATTATTTATTGACTATGTAGGGCAAATATGCTTTACCGTTTCTTCAAATATAGGTTTAACAAATTCAATTGCATTAAACATATTCACTGAAAGAAAGAAAAACAGACTACCAATGTTGTTTTTAACTTAAATATTTTTTCGTTAGAAAGCTTTAATAATAAATTTTAATAGCATTCAAATATTTGAGTGCTTTGTTGCCAGAATTTATAATAAATTAGCGTAATATATTAAAATTTTTTAAATGAATAATTTAAAATGTCTACGCTTTATTAAGATGATCTAACTCTTATTTGAATTCTTGGTTTCTTTACTTTAAATTGTTTTAAGCATTTTACACATAATAGTAAAATTTTGCAAAAGTGCAAAATAAATTTCTTACATTCAATATTTTAGAAGTTGAATAAGACATGTGCATGCCTTAATTTTAAACTATTAAAAAATGATATTATTTTAACTATATATAACTATATTTAACTCTTTGAACTTCATGAAAAATCGACAACATGAAATTTCAAAGAGTTAAGAAAAAAAAGTTATAGCATATTATAAAAGACGAAATGAAAAAGTTTTAACTTTCAGCTAAAGCATTATTTTCCATGAATGGAATAAAAATAAAATGCTTCATATCAGTAAGAAAAAAAAACAAATTTAAATATTTAAATTGTCTTTAAGAATATGAAAATATTAATCAATAAAATGTCGCAATTAAGAATAAAAGCTCAGTAATTCTACATTGAAAATTGTGGTCACAAGAGAGTTGTAGTCACCAAGATGGCGGCATGTTTCTACTTTATCCTAGTATCCAGGGCTTTATGTATACTGGCCTACTGTATATTGAGCTAAATTTTTCGGTTATTTTTTTAATTTCTCATTTATTAAATCATTTATTTGAATATTTTAATTTGTCTTATTCTGCTCAAAATTAGAATTAAGAAAATATACAGAATTTTTAAAGTGTTTTTATTTTTTGTAAATAAAACTATGCGTGTAACAGGAATTATTTCTAAGCATTTTATGTAAGATGTTTAAAACATTTGTTTTTGTTAAGCTGTATCTTGTGAACACTGCTACTGTTCAGTAGTTTATTCAAATTATTCCAAGAAATTTGTGATGAGGAAAAGTAAAATTTTCATCGATATTTTTAATACAGACATTTTTACGACTTTCAAGAAAACTTTAATAAAATGAAGTTACTTAGTTGAAGGATGATCAAATTTTCTTAAAAAAAACTTTTTTTTGAGGTTCACCTAAGAAAATATACTCTTCATTCATCAAGCATAAAATTATTCAAATTTTATACGAGAACACAAGATTTCTGGAAAAAGCGCTAGTCTAAGACCTCCTGATTTATTATTGAATAATGTTCCCAATTTAAAAGTAAAAAAGTTTTAAAAGAAAAAAAAAGTTTTAAAAGAAAAAACAAATAATGGTACTCGGGGTTTATTGGAATAAGTTTCACAGCCCAGTATATGTTTTATTTGCTCAGATATTTCAAATTATGCAAGTAACTTCGGTAGATGAAAAAGTCAGTATAAATTTGCTTCAACTTCAAAAAAACTTTTCAATCCTAGGGGTTTAATTTATCTTCTTGCTCATATTTGATTTTCTTTTTTCATCACACACGGAGAAAGGTTGCTGGTAAAAAGCAAGTAATTCTGGTTAATTAAACAAAAATTCACGGTATTTCAGTCAGTCATTTTGTAAATTTTTTGTTCATGTGGTAACGGTTTACCAAAAAATTTGTTTTTCGAAATTATAGTTTTTTTAAAACACATTTAATAAAAAATGCAAAATTGAAAAGAATTACGAAATTGAATTGATAAATTGAAAACACAAAATGGAATTGAAATGAATGAATTGAGTCATGATAAAATTACCACATTTAATTACGGGAACCAAATTTTGTCATGAAACCATATCGTATAGTTAATTTTACCAAAATCATTAACAAAGCCCTTCTATAAAAATTACCGAGTTTTTTAATTCTCCCACATAGTCAGAAACACGGTAAATGCTACCATATTCTGGTAGTTTTGACTACACTTTTTTCACTGTGTATATTTGTTTCGCATTATTTTTTTTACTGCTTGCATATGTCACTCAGTCAAGTAAATAAGATCACGTACATGTTCATGAATGTGTGGTAGTTCGTATTTTTAGTACAATAGGCAAAACAAAATTATATTTTTCATAAATACAGTGACACTTTTAACTCGAATTATTTTAAAGATATTAATTCTTCTTTGCTTTCGTATTTTAGAACGTTATTTTTCGTAAATATGGTGAAGAAATATATTTATTTTCCAAAACGGCATGGCTCATTGCAAAATGTTTTCGATTCAAAATTTTAATTATATCTTAAAATGGGATTATAGGGTAGACTTTTTAAAAAAGTTTGACTTTTATCCAGGTTTTCATCATAGAAATGAATTTCATCATAGAATAGAAGAACTGGTTACATTGAAATTGGCATAAAATTATTTCTTTTATATGAAATGCTGTTTTTTAGTGATAACATGACTTTAACATTCTGAAAGTTTAAAAAGTATAAGTAAAGAAATATTTAAATAAGTTGTTTAAAAAATAAAATTTTATAAATAACTTTTAAGGAAAATTAAAGTATAATTTTTGAAACAAAATATATAAGGTTAAATAAATAAGTATGATGATTAAAATATTTGAAACATAAAAAAAAATCAGTAAAATTTACCAAATTATTTAAAAATTTATTTAAGAATAAATCTATTCAATTTAATAATCAATTTTAAAATTAATTAATTAATATAATTTAAAGAACAAAACGTGATCAAATGCCATAAATACATTTTCATTAAATTATAACTACAAGTTAGTCAAATTATAAAATTTTATAAATTAAATGTATTACTTTAAAACGCATTATATAAAACATATATTAAAATCATGTATTACAAACAAAGATGCAATAATTATCGTTTAAACCATAAACATTGTTTTTAAGGGAAAACCGATGACACTTTAATATTTAAATTAAACTTTCGAAATTTTTTCTGTTAACTTTGAAAGGTTTCATTAGCTTTAAAAGTGATAACGCAAAAATTTCTAAATATATTTAAATTAAAAAAGATCATTATTTCGAGTTAATGCTAATACCCGTATTTAGAAAGTTCATTAAAAAGAAAATTTCATTAATATGAGAGCACTTAGTTTAAGTAGAGTTTTGCTTTAAAATTTTGTCTATGAAAAGCACAATGAACGCACGTGTAATTAACGAACGTTGTTGAGATGTTGCCAAAAGACTAGGAATTAAAACAATTAGCTTTTTTTTTATTCTACAACATTTGCCACTTGTTTGTCTAAGGAGTGTTATAATTGAGAAGCTCGTTATATTCCAATTTTAGAGACGCATTATGTCTACGTTTTTTTCTTCTTTCTTTTGCTTACATAACTGCTTTTCAAAAGTCCTTCAAAGAGGTAAAATCATTTATGTTACTAGGTTAAGATATTTAGTTAAGGGATTAATGGTTAAAACTCTGTCACTACTCATTTTATTTTAATTTAATAACCGTCGCTAAACAGAAGACCGATTATTAGGTTTATGACTACTGCTAATATTTAGTATTGTAGTTTTGAACCCAGTCCAGAAGACAAGGGAATTCTTGGATCACGTATTGGGAGAAATTTGCCTTCGTAGAGGACTTTTTAATGGAACTAACCCGCAGTTGCGTTACATGGTAAGGAAAGTAACGAATACCTTCCACGGTCCGTGGACTCTAACCCATGATCCGTCTACCACTGAGGATAGTTTTACGTCATCACTATGGTCAGTGCAAGCTGGGTGCGGAATTCATATCAACCAGCCATCTCTGGGATTCGAACCCGGTACACCTCATTGGAAAGCGAACGTTCGATCCCCTGAGCCATCACGGCTGTCACATCTCGTTTATAAAATACCGCCATTTGGTGAATCAAATAATAATTAAGTAGTTTCTAAGACAAAATATTATAATACTTCTAGTGGTTTTCTCAGGCATTTTAACTACTTTAGTTTTGCTAATCAAATCCTTGCTTTTAAATTAATTGATGCATTTTTTTAATAATTTAACATATATTTAAGTAAAAGAGGAAAAAAACCCGAACCAAACTGCTCGCATCCACATTTAAAAAAGATCATTACCCTTTATTGTTTATCTCTTTATTTATATCTCTTACCAATGGATTTGAAAAAAAAAGGAAAACTGTAGAAAATCATTGTGATTTTTATTTTCTTGTAAAATTCAAGAAATTAAAACTATACATAATATAAGGGTTTTAATCTTTTAAAACACATTTTCGTCGTAATGACCTATTTAGGACCACCTATTTTAAAAGCATAACAATCAAATCTAATGCTGTTTTAATAAAAATGCCTTAGTATAATGGTAAAGTCCATGAAATAAAAAAAAATCTACTTTCAAGAGTATAAAATGATGTGAAGAAAATTTCTATGATATGGTTTATTCATTCCATAATTTGGGCACGTTAAATTATCAACGCAATAAAATTAGAATTTTTTAATTACTTGACGTAACACACAAATACCACCACATTCACGTTGATCCTTGATTTCATCTGACATAAAAAATAATTAAATATCTAACAACGTGCAATAAACTTCTTTTTAGATTAATGAGAGCTATAAGCAAGCAACCTTCACTGTCGCTATCGCTAAAATCATCTACAGTTTCATTTATATTAATGGCATTATCTCTAAACTTAAAAGAAAACATCTCTCTTCACCGATCTAACCAAAATTTTTGAATGATTTTTAGGATCGGGTGCTAAAATTGTCCCTTTCATGCACTGTTCAGATTTCAAGACACTAGCACAACCTGCTCTAGAGTTATAACCATTCATTTTATTATTATAGATAAAAATTTTTTTTCACAACATTTGATGAATTAAAATGAATTAAATGAAAGTAAGAGTCAAAGAAGGCTGTGATGCAGCAATTTAGCTCCTTTAATAAAAACAAATAGTCAATTAATTTGAATGCTTAAAAAATTTATTTGGTATTTTATTCTGGTCATTTAAATCACTTAAAATCATGGGACAACAAAAGTGCAAGTCTTTTTGAAACTAATATATTTAAATAAACATATTCTATTCTATTCTATTCTATTCTATTCTATTCTATTCTATCTTATTTCTTTGTATAGTACCGCATATTTTACCCTAAATTATAAGGTTTAAAACATCTAAATTACTAAAAAAAGAAAAAAAGAAAAAAAAAACATAAATAATTTTTTAATTTGCAGAATCTGTTCCCACATTTATGCTAATAATAATTCTGAAAAATACTGTTTCCAATTCCTCAAAAGCGCAAGTTTCATAAAAAGAAAATGATTAAGAGAAAATATTAGATGACTCTCAGTACTGCTCACCGCTATAAAAACACCATTTAAAAAAATGATTAGTTTAAAACTTTTTAAACTCAATTCGAAAAAGAAGGCACCGAATAGCTACATTTTGATGCATTTATTCAGTAGTATATGCAAAATGTAGCATTGAATTTGAAACGTGACTTTGTCCGTGCTGGCAACAAGGTGTCTAACGGGGAATACTAACACTTTTTATAGCTCATTTTTGTTCCCAGTTGGATACTTTTTTGAATCCTTATGCATAGAAATTTCTTGTTTATTTTCTTCGTGGATGCAGAAAAGCCCGCTTTACTATTCAAAAATTGAACGAATTCAATGCAGGATCTTAGAAGTTTTTGTTGACGATTAAGAACGGCGCTATGCAGCGAGAAATAAGAGAGAAAAAGCGTTTTTTTTTTAGAAAACTTTTCTCATATATGTACAAAATGATACATTTAAGAGAAACTTCTCAAAAGTTGAAATTTAACTTAATGTTCATTAAGAAAAATAGCAACACTCTCCAATCAGTTAAAATTTTTTTTTACTGATTTGGTTAAGAAATAATCAGTGACACCATCCCCTGTTCATTCCATGCATACACGGAGAAAAATAATTCTTGTAAAATTACCATACTGTATGATAATGACACTTCTGGCAAAAAAGTCATACTTCCGGTAATAAAAACTGAAATATATGGTATTTAAACTATTCCCTTGGTAGTTTTTTCATTCATATGGTAACGGTTGACTAGAAATTCCGGATATCAAAACTATAGCTTTTTTCACACAATCCATTTCTTATAGTTCATTTATTAAAAAATACAAAACTGAAAATTAAATTTCTTCAAATAAATGCATTTTATGCCATGCTGCAAGGTAGCATGATAAAATTACCAAATTTTATCACGCATATGAAAACCATATTTTATTGTTAATTTTACTAAAATCCTTACCAAAGCACTTCATTAAAAATTACCACTTAGAATTTTTGTGTTCCTATAGCGCCATAACCACGGTTGATTGTACCTTATTCTGGTAGCTTTAACCATTCTTTTTTTTCTTCGCGTAGTAATTAAGAAATTTCCAATTAAGCTTTCAAAATGTTTTTCTGTTGCATTAATACAGATTTTGTTCCACAGATAAAGTTATTGATTCTATTGGGATAAACTTTAAATCTAATCGTTTTTTCACAGTTGCCATTGTAATGGTATCTACTTTTTTTATAATTCATAGTTAGTTTCTTCTTGTTACAAAAATTTTTTTTTTAAATTTTTTCTTGTATGGAATGTTTACCAATGGCGCGAAAAGTTAATTCCTATTACTTCATTTCAGTTTTAAACTGCTGCTTTTCATGTACTGATTAGAAACTGAATGTTTATTAACTTTTAAACCAAATGTAATAAAAATCCTAAACTATTTAAATTTAAGTTCAGGATGAATAAAAAAGCAAAATATTTCAAAATAAATTGCTAATACTTTAAAGGGAAAAAAAATGATAGTTTATGTTTTAAAAAAGGGAAGAGAAGCCACCTCTGACCTTTTAGGGTTAAATTTTATTTAGCGTTGAACTTTATTTAGTGTAGAATATTAAGCAAATTCAAATCACTGTTTTCTCAATGAAATTGGTTAAAAAACTTTTTGGCAATAAATTGATTTAATATATTCTTGCAACGTAAGCAGAGTTAATAATGTAAGTAATTTTTAGATTAAAAAAAATTGTTTTTAAAGTGTACTCTGCGTTTAATAAAATTTTTTTCTTTGCCTTGTTACTGACCTACTAGAAAAATCTAACACCCCTTAAGAAGTTTTAATCTCCCTATGAGGTAGAGAAGCTGGCCCCAACTTGGGGAGTAAGTGCTTTTTAAAGTATGCATCATCTTCTCGCTGTACTGTTATTGCAACTCGGGTGAAATTCCGGTGGTGATTTGCAATTTTTTCCCTTTGAAACTTGAATAATTTATATATGCTTAACTAAAGTGAAATAAAAATACTTTTGTGCATTGTTTCCTTAAGAAACTAATTATTTATAAAAATTTTTTTGATTTAAAGGGCGAGTTATACATAGGGTACCTTCTTTATGAGCAATTTTTTTAAAATCCTAAATCTCACCACGACGTGCAGTTTTGTCGAACTTATTTGGAAAATCTACTGACTTACAAGAATTGAAAGTGCCAACTTGCCGGTGCTAATTTTAAAAGCGCTATCATTTCATCGGTGCAATACAAGTTTGTTTTTATGAATAGGCTTAATTTTTGACTATAAGATTTTGAAACTCGATGTGATTGAAAATTAAAATAACTCTAACATTTTTGCTTATGTCAATTCTAAAATTTATTAAGAATAATAACAATGAAAATAAAATTTATTTTACAGCTAGATATATGAATTTGATAATTTTAATTAAATTTTTCATTCTAAAATTACGTTAAAATAACCGGCAGCAGTATGTCCATCCAATTAACTGCAAACTTGACAGTAAAAAACATTTTTTAACTTCACGGTTTTGAAACCATTTAGAATAGTTAGAAAAACCATGAATAAAAACTATTCGGTTTTTTAACCATTTGCAACTAGCATAACTGGAGATTAGAGATTAGAAATTTAACTGGACATTAGAGCTAGACTTTTCGTTAAATAATAGACATAGGAGTTAGGTTGTGGTTGTATCGTGCTTTATCAAATGTACCGTGGAACGTGGTTTAACTAGTTTATCTGGTTGTTTCACATGTCATAAGACTAGACTTTTTGTGTTAAGCAGCCTAATGGTGCTGTCATCTACATGCGAATCAGAGTATCAAATTTTAATATCCCAGGGTCACCAAATTGACAGTGCGGGACACTGGAAATTCTTTATGAGTTGAAGGGAGTGGAGGAAATATTGTGGTGTCAACGCTGGGACTCGAACCCTCGTTCTGTCGGTCATGAGATTGACAGATTAGCCCTATCGGCCATAATATATACCCAGCTTCAAAGGACAAAGGGGCTTTATTAGGTGGGTCAAGAACAGAACACATGGTTAATACCATCTTATTTATGATTATTTGACAGTCTTGTTTCAATGCGGTAAAATGACAATTAAATAATTTGTTATGTGATTATTTTCTCCAAGAAGTTGGGACAGTGTGGGAAACAGTGTGGAATAAAAATATTAAAATCGTTTTAATTTTTTTTGTCCTTTTTTATGTAAAAGCAAAACGAGACATGAATTTAGATAAGATGTAAAAAAAATTGAGTTTAATTAAGTTTACAGAATTTTGTCTGTATGCTTTAAAGAAAAAAATATGCTCTCGAGCAAACAGAAGTTTTAATATTCAAAGCATGCTTCAGTTAATTTGAAGAAATTTGTTTAACATATTTGCTTTTTGAAATAAAGCTTAGTGAATTAGAATGAAACCTGGGTGAAAGTTTGTTCAATTTTATAAGCATGAAATGAAAAAGTTTTATTTATTTTTTTAAAATTAAATTAAAAAAATGGTAACCATTCTTTAGAAATGAATTATAACATCCAAAATGTGCTTTTGGTTAGATTTCGTTATTTATAGTTGTTCAAAATATATTTTTACAACATAATTGTAAAAATATATAACCAAAATATTTGTTATATTAATCAAAAGTAATATTAATGCAAATCGCCAAATAGTTTCTTGAAATAATTGGCTCATCGGGAGTTTTTCTATTGAAATAAGATAATTATTGTGATGTTAAAATTCAAATAAAATTTTACATTATTATTTAACTATGTTTTAGAAAACCTTCATTCAGATCTAGTTTATTGGTTTCAAATTTTTCTAAAGTGACAAATATTTATTATTTTATTAGTAGCTAAATGAAAAATACTTATTAATCTTTAAAATGCAATTGTGGTGTTAGTGTTCAGGTTAGAAAAAAAAAAGAAATTCTACCGAAAACATAAAAAATGTCAGTTGCTTATAACACATTCTGCAACAGCATACATTTTTTTAAAAAAATGGCCAGGTCATAGTTTAATCATAAAATTCATAGTTTATCAAACAAAACAGCCGGGATAGCCTGGTTGGTGGGGCACTGGATTCACGTTCATGTGAACGGGAGTTCGAATCCAGCCGGCCGAAGGCTCCCCATGTAGTAAATGGTAACTGGAATACGTTAAATCTGTCATATTACAAAGTCCTCCATGTTCCTGTAACAAATTATACCTCAGGGGTTACTGAAATGGAGATTGATTATTATCTGGTTCAGCTCAAAATTACGATCTGTGCATGAATGAAAGTGTGTATGAATGGGTCAGCCCTATAAACGGGTGTGACGTATGGGTGTGGCAGGAATTGAATTCTTTGCCATAGATGGAGCCACTGAGAAACAAGAACAATAGCACCCGAAGTGCCTTAATCGTCTATGACGAACAACAACATCAAATCAAGCAATTTATTTCCGAATCACATTTTCACAATTAATTATTATTATTGTTATTGTTATTGTTACTTTACGTCACACTAGAGCTGCACAATGGGCTATTGGCGACCCCGGAGGATGATCCGAAGACATGCCATCACAATTTCGATCCTCTGCAGAGGGGATCGCACCCCCACTTCGGTAGCCCGACGACCTGCGCGCGAAGTCGAGCACTTTACGGTAGCACAGTTTAACGAGGACCAATACCGCACACCCTCGGTCCCTACGCAGACTGATCCAAGTGGTCACCCACCCGCACACTGACCGTAGCCAGTGATGCTTGACTTCGGTGATCTGCTGGGAACCGTGTCTTAACGATCAGTCCACTGCGGGACAATTAATTAGTGCCTGCACCATTCTGGGAATGGTTAAAAAAAAACTATAGGATAGCATTAGAAATTTTTTTTGATATAGTTTTTGGAGTAATATTTTGTTTTAAACTTTATCATTGCCTGTTCATACTTATATTTAATCGATAAATATCGATTTTTATATCTTTTTATTTTTAATGCCAAATCAAAGTCTGTTTTCGCTGGTTAAAATCACGCAATATTTCACAGTATTTAGGAATTTTTTAATATATATAAATGTAAAGATACCTCTTTGATTCAAATCATTAATAAATTTAGATTCCATTACATTTTTACATTACGTATTGCATTTAAAATGTTTAAAAAAATTTTTGAACTTAGGAAAAAATTAGGGAAGATTTCTTTTAGTAATTTGCCAGTTAATTTTGCAAAATTTAATAGTTAGAGGGAGAGAAAATGTTGTACCTAGAATCCCATATTCCTAGGACCAGAATTAATACTTGCCACTCCTACTGTGCAAATTTTAAATTCCATATAAGCGAGGTAGTAGAATTTACGGAGTTAATCAGTACAAGTTGCATAAATTGAAATTTGTCTGTGATCCCAAAGCAGTTCTTCACACACTAATACGGCAATAAAATGGCTTAATCTAACATACATAAAGCATATTTAGCATATATAAGTTAATAAATATTCTACAGTCCGCAAAATAAGAAACAAACCACCTTGAATAACTCTTGATCGAATCTTCCCATTCTAAGCCTCAATCTTATTGCTTTGAGGAGGTCACTTCAAATAGGCTCATTAAATAATGCAGACGATATTTTCAGTTACAAAATCAGATACAAAAATGTACTTTCTATGAATATGCATGTTTTTTTCCCCTGATGGATAATAATTTCTGATCACCAAAATATAAGAGGGAGTCGCAGTCTGGAAAATGTGATAAAAACAGTTCGGTCAGGAGAGTGGTCCAAATTTTGGACCCCATAATGTTAATTTTATTTTCGCCTCATCTCGAGAATTTTTTAAATTATTTGAACATTTTTTGCCCATAATTATAATACTCATTTATTCAAACAATTCCATATAAGATGTAACTTTATTGTAATTATTTGTTAGTTTTTAATTTTTTATTTAATAACAGTCGAAAACATTTTAAATTGTAAGGTAGACAATTTTTTACATTATTTCAAAGAATGCAAGTTTAAATGTCAAAATACAAAATTTAAGCGAAATCCGTCGAAAAGTTCCTGAATTTTTAAAAATTTGTATTTTCACGCATTGCACGCAAAAAAGTTGTGCATTTAAGCACTTTTATAGAAAATTTTATCTATGAATTCTTTGAAACAATGGAATCAATCTCGATGCAGCCTGATACCAAATAAAAAAAATTTACTTGTTTAATTTTTTTTCCAATAAAATAAAAAAAAAGTTAAATAAAATTTTTGAATAGCGATTTTCTCTAGCTAAATATCCTCAGAGTAGTTTCTTTGTTTTAGAGCGTACAATTTTTGGATAGATCAAGAAATAATTGTAAAATGCAGATAATTCTCGTTTTGCTGCTCTTGCATCAATGATTATTTTTTCTGGTTAGACCACAAAAGGGAAAAAATGTGTCTTTTCTTTCCCCAAGTATGATAGAATAATCTTTTCCTTTACTTTGCACTTCATTTTATTTATTTATTATTTTCTTGCCTTATCTCAGCAATTTAGTAATTTCTCTCTTTTCTTGGTCAGATCAGCTAACTTTTCCAACATTCTTCCTAAACATTTAAAGAGGTATCGGAATATCTATTTTAACATTTGATTTAAAACTATTTTGAAATCAACAAAATATAAATAATTAAAAAAAATATACATAGAATGTCTGAAAAGTGTTGTCAGTGCTGTTTTTGACAAAATTTTAAAAATTCAACAGACCTAATTCTTTTTTAACCACCACTTTAATGTGGAGAGATAGAGTTTCATTGTTGACAGCTCTCTCCTTCCCAAAACTGAAATTAAAAATAATCCGAAGAGCCTGTGGCAATTTGCAGCGCTTGTTGAAGAGCTGATAGGTTTCAAGTGGTTCCAAGAACTTACCAGTGGATTTTGTCACTCACAAGTAAAAATGTTTGTTACTAAATACGGTTTGTTAGACTCACAGTTGATGCCGGTACTGGAAGGTTTCAGCTACCATGAGTATAAATAATTCCAAGAACTCTCCAGTGGACTTTGTCACTCACAACAAAAAAACATTTTTGTTAAAAAATATAGTTTGGTAAATTTATACATAGTATATTGGGTTTATCTTTAATTAGTTTTAATTTAGCTTATTCAGGCTACATAAGAAATAAAAATTTCAATTGCACGTGTATTCAAATTCAATCAACTGAATGTTTAGACGAAAAGGACTCAAAATAGGTGTTATCCATGAAGTAACAGGCTGGTCCAAGGTAAAACAAATGGCCACCGTTTTAGTTCTTCAGACCGAGTTTCTTCATTTCAAATCTTCTTGACGTACATTGCAGAGCTTATTCATAAAAACCTACGTAAATAGTCAATTCTACATTTAATTTTCCTCAATTTCTTCAGATATTTCCCTCGGGTTTTCGAATTAGTACCCTCTGCATAAAGAAACTAAAAGTTGAAATTGATCAGACGTACAAATTTTTTTCTTACAAACAAAATATTATTGAAATACTGCTACAAGGGAACTATTTTTTTAATATAATAATATATAAAGATTCGTTTCCCTGCATTTGTTACAAAATCCTCTTTTTTGGTATCGTAACTTAACTAATATTTTAATGTAATTAAGTTAATTTAATTATTACTATAATTTGACTGATTCAATTGCTTTTAATACTAACGATAGATATTTCTAAGATTCATTGGGTTTCCGGTCCCACCCCGTTTTTGAGTAACACTTCATTGGGGGAGGAGATACTGACCCCTTTAACATTTCCTGTCCGTTTTCTTGCCTGTGAGAAAAGTCCTAATTAAAGGGTTTCAAATAACTTTTGGTTCGAAGGATAAAAATAAATGAGTCTCACATTTCCCTTTTAATAATTGGCGGAATTATTATAGTCTGATTAAGTCCTTACTCTTAATGTAAACTGATTGCTTATTACTTTTAAGAGATGACTTTTAAGGACACCCAAAATGACTTTCTGAAGTGATAGGAGAGAAATGAGCATGAAAAAAAATTATTAGAAGCACATTAAAAGAAATGGATACTCAAATTTCATGGAACTTTCCTTGAAGTGGACGAAACCGTTTCCTGGTACGAGGGAATATTTCGTTAAAATGACGAAATAACTATCGCCACTTTTTCGTGGAAGAGAATTTCGTTAGTTGTAAAGAATACTTCGTCCTTTTAATTTTTTTCAGAAGTAAAGAAAATCGTAGCTCCCTATGTATCTAACTTTTACACTAATCACTTAATAATGGCAATGCCATTTACACAATACAAGAAGGACAGATAAAACGGAGATATAAATGACTCCCATGTCCGAAGCGGGATTCAACCTACCCAGGAATCTTCCTGGAACGACTCAACTCCTTGATCCCCCTATAGACGCTTGGTTTATTTCGTAAATTTACTTTCAGTCGTTTAGTCTTCATTCTAGCTTCGTCATTTTAGTTTATAATTTCCCATAATACACTGCGATGAGGTTCCGAATTGAGGAAACATTTTCGTCATTTATTTCAGAGTTCGCACTTTGCCACAAATCACGTGATTTCGTGATGACATGATTCTCAAAATTAACGAAATTCAGTTCAAGAACTGTTGAATAATCAAAAATAAGAGTTTTATTTCTAAAAGTGCAAGTTTAGAGGTTGTATTATGTTTGTTATCTTAAATAAATGTTAAATATCCACTTCTTTATTATTCTCTCATAGTATATTTTAGTTTTGTAAGTTTGTATAAAATTTACTAGTTATTTTTTACTTCTGATATTTTTAAATTCAATATAGAAATTATGTTTTTCGATATTGAAAATCTTACATTTAGTCACTAATTTTACTCACTAATGTATACAATCGTCTAACTGCGTAACTATGTAAAATGGTTTAATACTCAGTTTTATGTTTAGAAATAAAACGTCTTCTCCTATTTTGAAATACTATATTTCTCTCTATATATTCTAATATATTAAAAGAAAATCCTAACTTTATCCGTTTTCTAAAGCCGTTTTATGACTTTTTTGTCAAAAAAAATATCTCTTGAAATATTTTTTCGTGCGAGAAATTCTAAATTTCATTCGAACTTTCAGAAAGAATTTTACTTGTTTGACACTTCAACTAGGGGTGGCACGAGTAAAGCTGCAGAAGATAAGAGATCTGAAGGTCTGCATTGAGATGGAACATTCTGCTTTAAACTCAGTGCCACAACTTTTGTGTCGACAGTTTCCTATGGAGATGAATATGCAAATAAATCGTTGCTAGGCAACCAGTTTCTCAGATGAGAAGTTGAGCGCGCAGAACCGCTCAAAAATGGCTCTTTTCATGCAAATGAAATACAAAGATTTCTTCCTTTTTAAAACCATTAGTGAACATTCGAAATTCCCATTAAATAACACCAGCATGGTCTTTGATGCTTTTACAAAATGCATCCACTAGGAAAAGCTTACTTGCATACATTTTCTGGTTTAGAAGAATAGTAATTTTTTTGAGCCAATCTAAAATCGAAAATGACTTTCATCACGCTATCAGCGGTCAATTTATTTTTAGGGAAAGCAGACGATTCTCAGTAACTGTTCGATTAGATTGATTTGCTCTACTTTTAAGTGAAAATAAAATTTATGGAATAAAATAAAGTTTATTTCCTTATCCTTTATACTAGTTTAAAGTACTTTAAATTATATATATATNATTTTCCTTTGTTTTATCTTCATTTTGAGCTTATATATACATATATATATATATATATATATATATTTATATAAATAATATTAATCTTTAATATGAAGAAAATAAGAGATAAAAAAAATTTAATTGTATGGACAGCACTACTGAAGAGGGAGATGGATTCAAAAGTGCACACTCTTTCACAAAAAAATCATAAGAAAAATGTTTCATTAAATTCGCCAAGTAAAATTCCATGCATTGGCTATTAACTGTTACAAACTATCCCCTATGTCTCTCGTTTTTTTTAATTTTAAATTCTGTTTGGGGGCAAAGTAAAATTAACAATTTTTAAAATCAAAACAATGTATCAATCATGTTGTGATTTCCTGTTTCTATGAAATGTCTTACGCAGCAGTGGAAGGAATACCTATTAGTAGAACTGATATCCTTTCGCATATCAAGGTTTCTGAATAAAAAGGCTTTAATGATATATATTTAATGAGAAAAGGATTAAACGAAATAATAGTTTAACTTATAGGCGATGCTTATTTTCGCATAACAATAACTAATATAACCAAAAGCAGAACTAATAGAGTACTCGCCTATCAATTTCATCTGAATTTAAATGGGTTTCAATAGTCTGAACTATGAGTAGATTTTTAGAGTAATTGATCAGGACAAATATTCAAGAGATATTGATAACATTTTTATATGAGCTCAACTTTACTTTTAATTTGAGACTATAATGTGTAATTTTTAGTTATTTCATTTTCGACATGGTTTGCAAATTATTAGGAAGGGGATTGTGTTTGAGACACAAGGTTTCTGAAATTCAAGATACATTTTATAACTATATCTGGTAATTGCGTCTTATTGGTTTGAAAGAAAAACCAGTCAATTAAATTATCTCGGTTGAATAACTACTGCCTTCAAGTGCCAAGGATTCCCTTGTTCCGGACATACCTCAATTAGAGCAGCTGCTTTAGTCAGTCTGGTGGCACTCTTAATCAGTTGCCTGCAGGGTGAAAAAAAAGCTTGCCTTGTTCAAGTCCAATCAGCGGTCCACCTTCAGCCCAAGTGACCACAAAAAAGCCAGAAGTCATGATCAAAGGCTAGTTCTTTGAACCAATATAATCCAATACATTTTCCGTCCAGATAAAGTTTTATTTGCTTTTATCTTTCATTGACCAGTGATCTGTGAGAGTCTTTCTTTGTTCTTGGTGTCGCATAGATTTTTTTTTTCTTAGAAGTCAGTTCTCTTCCAAATAACCTTCAATGTATTTCGATATTTTCATTCCAAGACGAAATAGTCTTCTCTTGGCTATTTTTATTGGCTATCTTTGCTTACTTTGCCGACACTTGTTTGTATTCATTATTTCAGAGTCAAACTAAATCTATTCTTGAAATTGGGGAAAAAGCATTGCTTTGATGGAGTCCATAATAATTACATAAGGGAATGATCACGTCATCGAAATAGTTTATTACTAATTTGTATCATTCGTTGAACAGATGATTAGACGATATAGTTAAATTTTTTAACTAAGCACATGATTAGTTTCATTTAATATTTTCTACCTTTAATGCATATACAGATATTTTTATGCTTACTTTCTCCAGTACGAGAATTATCAATTTTCTTAGAATCCTAATTATTGCTTGGAATATTATTTACCGAAAGGAAAAATGGAAAAAGGTGATATCATCGGAAATATACAACGCTAGAATTTCTACTCCAAAACTACGGTAAAATAACCAGTGGCAGCCTGTCCCTCTAATTACCCGTAAAATTTACGGTAAAGAAATTTTTTTATCTTTATGGTATTGAAACTGTTTACAGCTTGTATGGTTAAAAAAACATGAATATAAAACTGTAGATTTTTTAAACCTTTCACAAGTAGCATGATTTCAAAATCGTGAAAAAATAATTGGTCATTGGGGCTAGGTTTTTCGTTAGGTAATGGGCATTGGAGTAAGGTGTTGGGTGAGTTGTGTTTTATCATATAAACCGCGTGGTTGTTTCACCGATTGTAAGAAATGAAAAATACCAGACTTTTTTGATGTTAAGCCACTATATGGTGCTGCCATCTATGAAAGAATAAGAGTATCGTATTCGTACAATTTGGGCTGACAAATTGGGGAGTACTAGAAACTGTTCATGCGAAGGGAATGGAGGAAATATTGTGGTGTCAACGCTGGGACTCGTGCCCTCATTCTGTAGGTCATAGGATCACCAGATTAGCCCTCTCAGCCTTAATATGTACCCAGCTGTAAGGAACTAAGTGGCTTCATTAGGTCTTATTAGTTGGTGAGATGAAATTCTGGTTGTTTAACAGTATTAGGAGAAAGTAGTAAATAAACGTTTTTTTCTCACAGTTAACACTGATCAAATACCATCTTATTTATAGTTGTTTGACAGTTTTGTTCTAATATGGTCAAATTACAATTAAATAATCTGTTAACATCTGTTAACCAACAGTGTAGCATCAATAGCGGCAACTCTCCTCAGAGAATTAAATGGTAGGTGGTGCGAGGGACTGCAGACTGCGCTTTTCTGATTGAATATTTTATATGAGATAATTTAAAATAAATTTAAATCGAACTAAGAATGAAACACTCAGCGTAGGACAAAGAGGAGTAGTACAATTTCAGTGGCTAAAGTATTTACATCATTCTTTTACTCTTGTTAGAATAAGTGCTATGCAAATGTCATGGGCGATAACTCTTCGACTTTTTCTAAATATTTCATCAGCAGCAACATTAATTTATAAGAGATCACAGCTTCATGTTAAATCTAGGAATTTATGTTCTGGATGCATTATTTCTAGTGCGACTTTACATTCACTTTAAACGCTCTCACTTGAAATGGCTAATAAGTTACATGCAATTGAGGATAGTTCTCTTTTATATCAATTTATATCCCTGATAGACAGCGCTGTCATCTCTACTGTATTTCTAATTCTGTCACGTGTACTTTTAATTTAGTAAAGATACAATATTACATCAAAGATTTCCATTTTTTTTAAAATTGCTATTCCCTGCCTCCATTAAAAAAAAAATTTAAATATATTTTTCGTAAAACTATTGTCTTCGGCTTTAAACTGGAAATTTGAAGCAATTTGTTAAATTTCATTAAATCTAGGCCATTTAGTGTCAAAATCATCTACTTGATTTACTAACGAATCACCTGTAGCTGTTATTTTTAGCAGTTTCGTTTAAAAAGCAGACTTGTTATTATCCAAAGTCAACAAGTAATAGATGAGGGAATACAATATCAAGCGAAAATGTCATTTCTACCATTTGTATATAAATATTGATGCAAATAAATATTTTTTTAAAAAAAAATGCTTTCTCGGATAATTATATGAATAGCTTGATATCTCAGTTATTAATGATTTCCTTTTTACAACTTAAGATTAATTTACATTTATACTTATAATAGAAAGTACCATTTTTCACGCTACTTAAATGTCTACATGAATTTTTTTTTATTTCAATTAATTAAAATTAACTGATCTTGCGTACAAAAAATAAGATGGAGCATTTCAAAGTAGAAGAAAAATTTATATATTTTTTAAAATATCACTAAATTAAAAAAAAACTGTATATTTATATTTTTCTGATAAAAATTATAATATTTTCACTGATTCTCATAGATATGAGTTTCATATATGACATCGTTAAAGCAGTAAAAATTTGTTTAAATGGGTTTTGTTAAATTTTCTCCACTTTTTAAAATAAAGAAACCCCACAAAATCAAAAAAGTCTGACTATCGAATTATTAAGTCAGAATTTTTTGAAAATCTTAAGAACCTTTTAGTTACAATGTCAAGTGATTCGCGAAATTCAGAAACGCTCCTAACAATAATACATTTTCCGCGACAGAATAAATACAAAAGTATTTTTAAAATATGTTCTGCTTGAATGGCAACAGCTGTCCATGCGCACCCTTAAATATCTCAGTCGCATCCAAACTAGTGTTTTTTTTTCTTTCTTAGAATGCCTGACGACTTCCATCCTAAGGATTCAACGATCCTAGGATCTAACCTTCAGATAATTCCTATTTAATCATTAATTTTCGAGTTATTGTTTTCTTCTTTACCGTCTTAACACCCTCGAGTTAATTGCTACGTTAATTCTTGATAAATGTGAAGCAAACTAGACTGTCATCTCTTGGCTGATTTTGTGAGGGAAGTTCTGAAGTGGAAAACAACCCTCAGGGGAAGAAGTTTAAGCATGGAAGATTTTCCTAATTAGTCCATTATCTGTACTAGATGTGATATTTATTTTTTTCCATCACTTAAATGAAGGTGATGGCGCTATTGAGGTATAAAATAAAAGTTTTTCATTGCATATATTTGGTTTTATGGCTGAAATTTTTAATTGCTTGACCCCCGGGTATCGTGTTAGATTTGATGCAAATAAGAATGGGTTTCTTAATATGCCTCCAGGCATTAAAAGTTTTTGGCAAATAAAATGTTTTTCCTTTTGTTTTGAAAGTTTAAAATAGGGAATAAAATGAAATTTTTTCTGTTTTAGCATTTTTTTTTTATCTCAGATATAATAATTAGTAAAAAAACGAATGAAAAGTTTTGGTATCATACGAAAGAGATGGTTACTTCTTTTTCTCTGTTAATATTTTTTTTTCAATTTGATAGTTTTGGATTGCATTACCATTTCAAACTTTTGAAGATCGAGTTGAATAAATTCTGAAAAAAGGAGAAAAAAATATTTTTTTTAATGATATAATGTTTTTTTTTCTTCTCTTTTTTGCTTTATTCTCTATTTATTTAAGAATAAAAAAGTTGAATCTGAAAAAAAAAATTACCAGATTAAATTTTAAATAGATGTTTTTATACATTTTTTCCGTTTGTTATATAAGAGTATGCATAAATAGCAGCGAATTTACTTGATTAAAAGTTTCCTTCGCTTCAAAAAAACATTAATAAGAAATAACAGTCGATATGTTTCAAGCGTAAATGATCATTTGCAACCGACTAGTTTTGAAAATGGATCCTGTTTTTGAGCACTTGAAGATTTTTGTTTACATATTTTTGAAACGAATAAAATTTTTTTAACCTAGTAATAGCTTACTGTTTCAGTTTCTTGAGATTGTTTCTTAATAACTATTTTGCTATTATTTCTTCTATTTTTGGGACTGATTTAATTTTTAAATTCAAAATACACATAAAAGTACAGAATTATTAATTGAAGAACCATCAGGAAAGAAAATTCTTTTGGAGCCTTTCAAAAAAGGGGTTACATAATAAGCTCTTTGAGTAATATTTCCTTGGTTTTAACGTAATACTTTTATGTTACTCTTTTAGTAATCTTCTCTTTTCTGTCATCATACCCCTTTAATTTTTTTTTCGTGAACACACATCAAAATAGAAATTAATTTTAAATATAAACTGTTCTTCAGTTATATAGTAACTTCTTTTCGTATTGAATTATTTAATATTTTTAATTCATACGTTAATCAATACTTTCAGAAACTTATTGTTCCGCATCAAAAAATTTTATCAATGCATTTCTAAAAATAATAATTAATCTCGTTATTTCCTTTCACGTTTTAGAATCTAAGCTTATTTCAAAATAAATTACATCGAAGGCAAACTTTTTTCTAAAGAGGATAAAAAGAAGACTTCAGAATAATTTATTTTTATCTTTCGTGAAGTGACATTTAATCCACCTGATTACTAAAAGAAAAACTCTTAGGAGTACGTTAAACATTTCCTAGTTTCAGTTCGTTTTCTTAGATAAATTTATACTTCAGACTATTCTTAAGAAGTCTGAATTGGGAGAAAATTTAATAAAAAATATTACGCTTGAACGAGCGGAGCTGATTTTAGAAGCACACACTGGTGCTTGGCGCCATACGAAGAAGAGCTCAATAACAATTCGTTTACTTTGGCGATTTATACGTTAGACTAAGCGTTTAAAAAGTTCCTTTCAAGCTACAAAGAACTTAAGTCTTTACTACAATTTTATATAAGTTTTCTTCAAACTTTATGTTGTTTATCTACGGGGCTTATTGGATTCTGTGGAAAGCTTCTGACTAATAAGCACTTCACATTTTACCTCTTTTAAAAATTCTTATACAGTTGTTGTTTAAGCTTTGTTAAATGTCAAAATTGAGTAATGCTAAAAAGAAATTAATATGAAATTCAAGTATAAAAGTACATTGCAAAAATACGGTATTGAGACTATGAGTTTATCACCTGTAAAACCCATTTTTACCGTAAGAAGATATTATACCGCAATTTTTTTACAGTAATATTTATTTAATTAGAGAGATTCAGTGACTTTACGGCAATTACTATTGTAAAAATTAAAGTATATCAGATTTTTTGTTCCGTAACATGTTCAGATAAAAAGTACAGGCACCAGTTTATAAGTCAATGGTAACAGTGTAAAAGACAATAGTAGATTTTTTAATGGGTTCAGTGTTATCGAAGATTTCAATTCATTTGTTAAGGTAATATTCATGTTTTGGATTTCTTGTCGTTAATATAAAGAAAAAAAATCTAATATTATTACTATGTCTGTTAATATTACTATGTTGTTTTGATAAAAAATCCCGATTAATTCTTGATAATAAAGCCAAAATGTACAAATGTACGGTATTTAAACCATCCATTAAGAAATCTTTGCATTCATATAGTTTTCCGAAATTTCAGGTTTTCAAAACTATAGTTCTTAATACTACACATTTAGTAAAAAATACAAAACTGAAAAGTAAAGGCTGTCAAATAAATGATTCTTATGCCATCCTTTAAGATATCATGATAAAATTACAAAATTGTGCCTCATTTACCAAATTTTTATCTTTTCTATTGTTAGTTTTACCAGAATCATAACCAAAGCGCTTCGGTAAAAATTACCCAGTTTTTTGCTGTTCCCATAGAGACCGAAACACTGCGATATTCAGGTAGTTTTGACTAAGTTTTTTTTAGTAAAATAATTACGAATAATTAAAACATCACTCTAAAAAAAACCTTGTTGTCATGTCATGTATATTTGACATAATTGTGGGACTTAATTAATTGTACCTGAACACCTTCATTACGCGAACCACCTCAATGAAAGTGGTACGCGTGTGTGTACTGAATTTTATGAATCTGTGGAAAAACTTTAAATAGTGAGCATAACATATCGCTTAAAAGTTGTTATTCTTAAAATTTGTATGAACATTAACCAAATGTTATGCTTGGTTAAGTTTCAAAATGGAACGTAATTCAATAACTTAAAAACATTAATAATGCTAAATAAAACAACACTATAAATCAAATGTAAGTTTTTTTAACATGTTTGCTAATCGTTATTTTCAGAGAAAATTTTTATCGATTGATAGGATTTTGGGGAGACACTCTTGCAAATGAATAGATTTCATAAAAATATTGATTGCAAATGATAAGTTTAGTTTTTTTCTTCAAGTAGCCAATCGAATAATAAATTATAATTACAATATATAAGGTGAATTCCTAGTTAGAGTACAAAACTAATTTTAAGTTTTATAGTGGTTGTCAAACTTTATTTCGCGAGGAAATTATTTAGGGACAAAGAGATAATTCTGACAAACACAATTTTTTTTTCTTAATTTCTCTCTCTCTCTTTTTTTTTAAAAGTAGGAATGCCAAGGTTTTGTTTGTCAAACATCAAAATGAAAATAAAATTTTAAAAGGTAATATATTAGATTTATTTCATTTATATACAAAGCAATCATAATGTTATTAATATATTTTCATCCCAGTGATGTTATCGCCATTTTCTTAAAAGGGAAACAAAATTGTTTGATTGGACTTTTTGTAAAAAAAACGCGGTTTTTTCACTTAAACTTTTTTTATATTTGCAGATTTATATTTTCTCGTATCAAAATGAGAAATATGAACAAAGTCCTCAAGTTAATATAATTGAGAGAGCTATTATAACAACATGTTGTATTTGTAAGTAACGTAAAAAATGTCTTTAATTTTAGAAATAGATTTTAATTTACAAAATTACAATAAGATTTCTGTTTGTACCATAAAAACATTACTGTAATGAAATAATCTTGGAAATAAAGTATATTATTTGGTTTGATGGTTTATTTTTCAATAAGTGTGAGATCGAGTGCTATTCATTCAACCGATTTTTTTTCATACATATTTTTTTATCTTCGCTATCAAGTTAAGTAGATGGAGCAACAATTAGTTTTATGCCTCATCATTTCTATTAAATTCGGCAGAAAATTAGATACGTTTGTAATATTTTCGAAAATCAGAAACGTGAATGAAAAGCTTTGCTATTTGTTGTAACACTGTGAACGTTCATGTGTCTAAGATTGTAGATAAAGGCATTTTTGTTAAGATTGGAAGCGTTTTTTTACGTTGGAAATTTTTCACTTGTATTTTTTGCTTGCGTGTTTGTAAATACTCGTGATGTGAGGCCAGTTATGAATAGACGATTAATACGTATTTTTCGGAAAGTGTAGAAAGGGCACTAAAGAAGTGAAGTGTTTTCTATTTAATGGCCAAATTTGGATATAAAGCAAAACAATTCAGATTCCTGAATGCATATTTTAAGCTGCTATATACTTTACGTTGATCATGCGTCATTCATGACATATCTCATATGCTCATACATCAGAAATGTCACATATGACGTTTAAAGTTTATTTTCTTCGTTCCTTAAATGATATTAAATTACAGAATGGAAAGGTAGGAACAAGAATGAATAACAGTTGAGTCCCACTATAATGAACATCGGATAGAATGTACACTAGGGTGTAGTGAACTTTTTAGTGGTCCCTTCTGAACTCCCATTTAACTAAAGTTATTTAATATGCTTATAGTGGACAGCTGTAAAATTATTAGTTCATTCATAGTTTTATAAATGTATGGGGTTCAACTTCATTTCCTCAGCATTCAATGCCAGCAAACAATGCCAGCATTTCTTAACACTATGTCAAATCACAATAAATTTCAGCAATTTTCTTAAATGGAAGTTGTCAGTCGTAACCTTTTACAAAAGAAATAACGCAAAATTCTACAAAAACTAATTCACCATTTTATTATTCTTCCTTCAGGCATTTNATTCACCATTTTATTATTCTTTTTCATCCATTGTTCAAAAAAAACCAAAACAAAAAAAAATATCATATTTATAATATCAAGCTTTTAGCTCGCAACATCAGAAAATGCGTGTTATTACATCACGTGACCCTGACAGAAGTGAAGTAGGCATTAAAAGTGCTGATTTTTTTCTAGGAGGAACAAAAAAACTGGATTATTCAAAAATTCTCTATACGAAAATTGGTAAATTCTACTTAAAATCGAACTGTAGTCCATCAAAGATTACTGGTTCCTTCCATGGATTGTAAAAATTAATTAGTCTTCCTTATTTCTAATATTTGATTTATTATAAACTTAATAAGTTATTCATTAATAAACAAATTATGCACTATCGTAATAACTATTTACAACAATGCAATTGTCAGATACTAAAAGATAAATTTTCATAGAAGTTGGTTATAGCGAATCATATATTGTTGGGTCAGCAGACAGTAATCTATAAAGGGGTTCGACTGTACTTGTACTGTCAAAACTGCTTAGGTAGGAACTTTGCCTTAAAGTATTAATTTCATTGCGGTTTGAGTTAATCAAGTTTGAACAATAAAAATGACTTTAGATTTACGTACGTATGTATATCACGTATTTTACGTACTATGTAAAATAAATTAAACCGTTTCAAAATGCTTTTGACAAAAAGATATTTTTTGCTGCTCAATGTTCTTGCAATATTTACGAAAAAAATCTTTCATTTGCGTTTCTGAAGCATCAAGAAAGATTGCATGCAATTTTACATAATTGTATTAAAATCATACTTTTCCCCGTTCTTCTCTTCTTTTTATAAAAAATATATGATCCTTATACATTAAATATTATCTATGACTATATTTAAATACTAAATGTTTTAATTCTTTTTAAAAGATGACAAAGATGTTATTTCTTTATCCTTAAAAAATATTTTTATGAAGATCCTAATTCTAAATTACCTTTTCCCTTTATCTCCTAATTTATGTTTTTTCGAAGGTGTTAAAAATTAAGAATTTATGTTATATTTTGTTTAAGGAAATATTTATGATAAGAAAGCCTATTGTAAACTAAGCAATTACCTTTAAATAACCTGAAGGTAAGAATACATAAAAGTACAAAGAATTTTATCGCATTCCCTTGAAGAAAAAAAAAACGTAGCTTTCACTTAACTTCTTGGTATGCCTTAATAATGAAGGAAATAAAAGTTTATGAAAGTTCCACAACAATAAAAAGAGTTGCATTTTTGAAACCTCCAATAAATGCTATTATGGATTTAACTTTTCTTTAATGCTTTACTTAATAATTTTACTATGTAACCCAACAAGTTTTACTTCTCTTTATTTTATCTGAATAAATAACTAAGTTTTAATAAATCCAATGCTTTCAATTCTGTACGGGATTTATTATTACTGAAAAAATTTGTAATAATCTCTTGATTTTATTTGATTAAATTACTACGTGTTTATAAATCTAATGATTTTAATTCTAGGCTTAATTTATCATTCATTGACTTTAAAAACTTTTGCTAATTTTTGTATAATTAGTTTTTATTTCCTTTTTCGTCAATTTATACAACTAATGGATAAAATTTAATACTACTATTATTTTAATTTGACAAGTATTTATCAATTAAAATCATTTCACTTCTTATTTAATCCAAATTAGGGTTCAATTTGTTTTAAAATTCCTACAACAGTTCTTATTAGTTAAAAAAAGAGAACAAAACTGCTGAAAATACAGCAGTAGTTCATAATTGAACTTTGCATTATGAGCTGAAGTAGCCCAGTGGTTAGAGAATCCGACTCGGTCTGGAAAGGTTTGAGGTTCTATCCCCGACTCCACCGAGATCCCTCGGATAAACATGCGATATACATGCTCAAAAAAAATCTGTGGAATCGAAAGTCCAGTGGTAGCCCACTGAGCAGACTCTCTGAGCAGTATTTTTTACAGACCAGGAGAAAATTTCCATTCCCTTCAGATCCATGTCTAAATTGGAAAGTGGTCTCGTGAATGAGTGGTGCTCCCATTTATGCGTGGGGTTATGAACTAACACGTACTTTCTCCCTTGCGGTGATCTTTTGTCTAACGAAAAGCGCACCTTCCTGATTTAATTCGTAAAAGCAAGTGGCTGGTGAGTTTGACTTGTCCAAATGTCATTAGAAACAGCACTGCATTATGAGCCACATAAATTTGTATAGCCTTAAATTCAGTTATTGTATTTAAATGTATGAATGTTATATGAGCTTAATTTTTAAACTTAGTAATTTATTTTGAAATATTATGACTAGCACATCAATTTGAATGTGTAAAATACAACTTCTGTCCTCTGTCTCTGTTTCACGATTCAGGTAACGAAAATAAATTTCGAATACAACTGCGGAGTATGTTAAATAAACATTGGTTAGTAGAAGTCCGCATAATAAATAAAATTGGAATGAATAGGTTTAATGAAACCTTACAAATTATCAGAGTTTCAAATAGTCTCAAAGATTGTTTTTTGTGTTTGCTATCTAAAATGCCCAAATGTCTGCTTTTTGGGCTTAATATTAAACTGTTTCAAAGGCGTTTATAAATAATTACTTAGAATAAATGAAAACAGTTCAAACAACATTATGAAATAAGATATATGAAACAATGTATAAAGTCAGATAAATCAGAATAAAATTCTCAAATTTTCTAACTTTTAATGAAATTTATATTATAAAAATAAATTTATAAGCAGTTAATAACATTTTAAAATAATTTTTGGGAAGTAATTGTTTTAAAATTTTTAGTTCCAGTGTCTAGTCCGATGCTACAAGTTCTTCAGGGGTTTCTGTCATTAAAAAAAAATTAAAACTCTATAAGTCTTAAATTGTTAAAGCAATTGCAATTATAAAGGAAGAAAAACAATAAAAATTAAATTGATTGATGAATGTTTAATATTTAAGAGTATTTTTCGCACGGAGAAAGAAATTATGCAAAATTGTCGTACTGCATGGTTATGACATTTCTGTTAAAAAAAAATTACACAGTTCTGTCTAATAAAACTAAAATATCCAGCATTTAAACCATTCATTTGGTAATTTTCCATTCATAATGTAACAATTTACCGAAAATTTGGTTTTCAACATTATAGTTATTATTACCACACATTTAGAAACAAATACAAAACTGGAAATTTAATTTACCAGAAAAAATTAGTTTTATGCCATGCTCTAAGGTGTCTTGATAAAATAACCAAATTTTACTAAATTTTCTAAATTTTAGCACACATTATAAAACCATATTTTAATATTAATTTTAATATAATTATTATCGGAGCTCTTCAAAAATAATAATCGACGTTTTTGGTGTTCCCATAGAGCTAGAAACACCGACGGTAAAGTTTACCATACTCTGGGGTTTTTGACAGCACATTTTTTTCTCAGTGCAGAATATGCTTTCTCTTCGCAAAACAACTATAATTTAAAAAAAGTGTTATTTCAAACTAATGCTTGTTATTTCATAGAATAAAAATAAGCACAACAAGTTAAACAGAACAAATTAAACAAAACTAAAAAATAATTTACTGTTTTAAGAATAAAATGAAATTATTTTTAATGGTAAGTTAATTACTTAATTGTATTTAGCTACTTATATTTTCTTAATGCTCTTAGTTTTTAAAAATGTATTCTAAGCGATTTTTGTACAATTTGCTAAACAATAACACAATTTTTATTATTTTATGAAATACATTATTTTAAAATCTAGTATTATATATTCTTACGTTGAGAAAAAAACACCTTTTAATATTTTAAGAACGAAATTTTTTTAACAATAAGAATAAAATTTAAGTTTTATTTAAGAGAGAAAACAAAGTTATTTGTTTCAAAAAGAGTTATAAAAAAGAAATGAGTTAAAACATTCCGTGTCCATTATTAATTAAATTTTAAATCCCGTCCTATTTAAAGATGTTTTAATGAAAATAAAGTAGTCTATACTTAAAAAAATAAAGAAATGAATAAATACGTTACTCTTGCTTAAAAATGAATTTTTTATACTTCTTTAAGCTTTTTAAATGAATATTTTTTAAAATGCTTCAAATCATTAATTTAGTTATAGTTTTTTTTTCAAAGCAATTTCTGACTAATTCCTTTTATAAAATTATAAAAAAATATAATCCTAAAAACATTATTCTTTCTTAAGACAAATTTCCCATACTATTTCAGTTTGGACTATGTTTACATTAGTTTATAGCTACAAATTGAAACAGGTAAATCCACACATTAATAAAAACTTAAGCTTGCTAACGCAGAACTTAATATTACCCTCTAAAGTTACTTAAAATTTCAAGAAATTAAATAAAAGGTAAATACCATATTTTTATTTATAATGTATTAAAATTCCAATGTTTTACAATCTTACAATGCTATTTGCATTAAAATTTTAAGCATAAATTTAACATAATTTTTCCATAAAAGTTTTAAAACACATTTTTATTTAGACTAGTAAAATTTCTAAACCTAGAATGCTACGTTTAAGTTATTTTAACTTGTAGTAGAAAGCACATCCTTACTTGTAGTTTAAAGTTTTCTTGTAATCTTTATGTATTGCAATTTATTATGTATTACAATAAAAGACAAGGAAAATTTATTAACAAACTTATTTGTTTATCGAATATTTGCAGAATTGATCCATGCATTTCAGTTTAAGAAATTCCAGTTCAAACTCCAGCAAAAAGTACCAGAAATCAGTGTGCGGGTACTTTTACGAAATAAAAAATCTGATATATCGTAATACTTACAGTAATATTTACTATGAATTAATTACTGTAAATCAATTAATTACTGCAATTATTTAATATTTCTGTAAAGATCGTGGTATGAAATTTTATGGAAAAATTTAAATTTTCAGTGAAAATGGGTTTTACGGATGATGAACCTAAGATGTCTGTACTTTTTCCCGTAATTTGATTCAAAACTATTTACAGAATTGCATGACTATCTATTACGCAGCAAACAGCATATTACAAGAAAATATAGACTTACATAGCTCTAAAAACATCATTCATGGTAAAAAAAAAAGAAACGTTAATTTCTCTCAAATTTAATATACCTCAAAATATTTTATACCAGCTGAATATCCGTTCTTCGTGTGGGAGAAAAAGAAATTCATCAATATATATCAACGCTTCGAAATAATTCACGAAACTGAAAGGCATATATCGACACACTTTATTAACCTAAGACAATACCCGTTGGTTTCGCCTAATCAGATTAAGCAAAACATGTTTTTCGTACTTCATCCTTTCAAAATAAAAGATTAATAATATTCAGTATCATTTGGCATACTTCCATTGCTTGAAGTCAACTTCTGATAGTCAAAAATTACCACAATGAACAATTTTCTCAGGTAAAAAAAACCTTACTTTTGTCCTTCTCGGTGGCTTTATGTTATTCAAGCAACTCATATTTTTAGAAGCTCATCTTGTCTTCAAAATCAAAATAATTATATTCAGTAGGAGGGGATATACAGAATTATGAAAAAATGGGAAAAAAATTTAGGGAACTAGGAAATTTTATATATTTGGTGTCGTCCCACAAAAAGGCCAAGAAGTTTCTAGACAACAGATTTGTTTTTAGCTGATTTGCTGCGCATAAAGCAAAGATTGCTTTCGTTTTCATCTCTTTTAAAAATAAAATTTGAATCGAATTATAAATTACTTATAATTTTCCAAGATTTTAGTATTTGAACACATGAACTTTTTATAAGGTAATATTTCTATTTAAGTTGATTTTAACTTCTTTAAATATCAATATTTTATACTAAAACCAATTTTGGACTATTTTGATTACATACAGGGTTATAGGACAAATCGCGAAAAAGATCCCGTAAAAATTGTAAAATGTGTGGAAGAAATTATTATGCAAATTCACAAGGTTTTATATATAATTATCTTATTTCTTTTCTTTTTGTTAATAGTTCATTTATTTTTTCTTGGAGATATTTCTTTTTTTCGTAATTGACGAAATTAGTGAATTTCATTTAACATTTTAAAAAAAGACTGAAAAATATACCTTTAAAAATATTGTATAATTCATTTTTTTAAATAATTCGCTTTATTCTACCAAATATGTGAGTCACGTGGCATTCTTCAGATAATTTGCAGTTAGCATCCTGATGTTTTTATACGTTTTTAAACGAATTTTCTTAAACTCACCATTAAATGTCGCTCAATATGTTCAACAATTACGATCACCAAATATTGCTACTATAATTTAGTTGCTTTATTCCTTTTATTACAAACTCATTTTACGATTCTTACCATCATTACATACATTTCACTGATACGATAGTCTCCTTTTAAACAGAATTCGTAAGGTCCTTAAGAAACTGTAATAGTGGCTGCAAAACTAAGAAGATAAGTGCATTTTATTACGGTTATATTCACCACAGTATTAAATAAGTAATTTCAATATATAAATTCAGGTAAATAAATCCTAGGTTTTGAAATTTTAATTTTAAAGTTAAAAATAACTTCTTTATTTCCATATATGTGCCACGATTTTTTAAATGCTCTAAGGACCGCATGAACTCAGTTGAAAAAATAATTTTCAGAAGTTTGCTTCTTTCAGCATAAGATTCTGATCAAAATAATGATTTAAAAAGATCCATTATACTTGTTGGTAAAACATTCATTGGCGTCAAAATATATGACGAAAATAAACGCCCTTTTTTAAGACTAGCATGACGCGAATGAAGAAAAAAAAGTGTTATTAGTGTTAAAAACGTGTTACCCTCTCCCCTGGAATCAGCGTTAAGTAATTATATGTCAATTATATCGATGTAGTAATGTAAATGTAGTTTTGGAAAATATGTTTTTTATTCATCGATCCAAAATCTATTCTAGATATGTTTTAGTGTATACTTAAAAGCTCATTTCAATAGAATTTATATTTTACCCTTTATTTTATTTTTCGCTAAAATAATTCGAGCTTTTAATAAGTTTAATTGTTTCTAACTGTTTCACGCAATTTAATGTTACGTCCAAACGTATTTAAATTCTGGGATTATTTAAATCATTCTCACGTTTCAATTGAGCATTAAATGAACACTAACAATTTTGTCTTTTTACGGCGAAATAAAAGAACAATTTCCATTTATAATTTCTAAAAAAAGTTTATTAAAACTATTTGCTAAATATATTAATTACGTCTGTTGCTATCCAAAAATCTCTTAAAATATCTTATTTTAGCATTAAGGAAATTCTAAAGTTAAGAAAAGAACAATTTTTTAGATGATTCCAAAAATAGCACGGTTTAAGAAGCTTTTTACAATTTTCTATTTTTAGAATTTGCTGTTTAACAAAATAAGGCATATCGAGCATTTTCCTGATATAACAATATTTTTTAAACTGATCTAAAGTTGAGAAGTAATATTAACAACTTTTTAAGCAAATTTTTTTTATCCTTTTTAAAAGGGCAACCTTCGTAAAATTAGCGGGCGAGAATAAGTTTGAACGTCAAATTTTTTTCTTTTATGTCCATAAAATTCTGTTCATTTAAAAAACAATTCAAGCTGTTGTATTTTTTGCTGTGCATTTACTTTTCATTATCGAAATAAATAAGAAGCAATAAGAAAAGACAATAAAAAATTTATTTTTATTTTTCAAAAAAATAGTATGCTTAATAAATAGTCAGCTGTTTTTCCTTGAATAATTTTGATCAGCAGAATACTTTTAATTTCGCAACAAGAATTAATTCTCAGCTAGCTGGCAATATAATTCTAAGTTTTCCTTTAATAAAGACTTAAAAATAATTAAAAAAGGAAATTTATTTCAAACGAAAACCTAAATTAAAGTACTAAAACAACTGATTAGTATATCAATGGAAAAAGATTATACGCGGTAGCGTAAAGAATAAGATTTTGAGAAATGATAAAATTTAATTAAATAGTTTGTAAAATAATTCTGCAAGCACGTGTGGATAGGTAATTAAAAAATTTATTTTTAGATTAAAATGATACATAATATGTTGAGTAATTTTAAGATGCTTAAAAATCTTGACTACGTATTCGAATGAATAATTATTAAATATATATTGAAGAAATTGATAAATACATTATTCCACATCTATGCATACGTTTGAATATTGAAATTGAATAAATTATTAAAGGAGCAAACTAAAAAATAAAATTGAAAAAAAGATGATGCATACACATTCTATCAGAAACATGCTCCGTGAAGTAAATGGTGACTAGTGCACGTTGAATCTTTCGGGTCACAAAGTCTTTCATGGTCCTATAACAAATCAATACCTCTGAGGATACTGAATTTGCGATAGATAGTTCTCTGGTTCAGGTCAAGATTATGATCTGTAGACGAATGAATGGATGTATGAATTGATTCGACCTATAAACGGGTTTGACATATGGGTGTGAAATAAGTCGAATTCTTGGACATAGATGGCGCCACTTGCAAACATGAACAATTGCACTGCTTCTGCCTTAATGGCCGACGACAACAGCAACATCAGAAACATACTTTCTTAAAACTCGACATTCGATGAATAAAATGTTTCTTATTTAATAAAATGTTTTATTTAAATCTCTTTATTAAGTTACGAACACATTTTTAGACTGAAAAAGAAAAATCGTTTTTTATAATTGAAAGAAAAAGGATTAGCTATCGTTTATAAGCGAGAAAAATATGAATGAAATTTTATGTTTTGCGCGTTAGTCAAATCTCCCGTAAGTTATCTACACATTTAAATATTAATCGCCCCATTTAAATATTTCGACATTGTCACCAAATTATTTTTTTCAAAAATAATTAATTTTAATTTTTCTCGACTTCTACTAAATAAAAACTGTTGAAACTTTTAATTTTGTTATAGATAACTACGTAGATTAAAATGGTATAAAAAATTTATATCTCCTAATTCAAAATTTTTTCATCCATAATGGAATAAAATAATAAAAAAATAATAAATAATCATCAAAATTATTTTTTTTGCATAAAATTATCTTTGGGTAAACGGGGGGTTTTAAGAGTGGGTGCAACTTTTTTTAATTGCTTAGTTAGTTTTTAAAATATGACTTCAAACGCAAAAAGGGAAATTAACATTAAGGAGTTCGAACTTTGGATCGCTCTCCTGAACAAACTAGGGGGACCGTATTTCACAAATTAGTGTTGCCCCTTATAATTTGAAGGTTAAGGATCCAAATACGTTAAAAAAAATGTTTGTTCATTCAGAGAAAGTACACTTTTGTATCCAATTTCGTAACTTCATTAATAGTTAACGCTACATAATTAGCATATTTAAGGTATCCCCCAGGAGCCATAAAGATTGACACTTAGTACCGATCATTACAATCCAATCATTAGAACGAAAGTTATTCAACGTGATGTCTTTTGCTCACTGTACATAGTTCTTCTGTAGCCGTAAAAACCTATTTCCTCAGAGATATCTTGGTACAAACTTGGTATACTTTGCACTTATTAAAAAACACCAATTAACATAATAGCAGTAGTACCTATTACTAAAAATAGCGAAGCACCTTTAGCGTCAATAATAATAGGGAGATTTTTTATGGTTTTTCCAGATAAAGAAGTACCTTTTCTTCATTATTTTAGCTTTTTAGTTTCAAACTTATTTTTGTCATTTAAATTTGTACCGATTACCAAAATTAATCAAGTATCATAAACGTCAGCAACAATATACAATTTTTTGCGCTTTATATACCTTATGTTAAGTTACACTGTTTATATCCTGGTATACTAAGAAGTACCTTTTCTCCATTAATTTCGCATTTTAATACAAACATTTTTTATGTTAATATGTAGCTATTATCAAAATTAATTAATTGGAATTCTTGAGAAAAATTAGTAACTACACTAATATTTTCATAATTACTTTTGGCGAGAAAACTAAAATCGGTGCTTTATTTAAAGATCATAAAAATTAAACTGCTATTGACGACATTAATTCTAAATTAAACGTAGTACTGAATCCTTCTGGTATTGTCGTTATAAGTACTGTAGTAATGAGGACCTATGATACCAATTTGCATAATATAGGTAATCTAGTAATAGCTTTTTGTTACCGTCCTCCGATACTGATGAGTATCGCCTTCCTACACATTCGTGGCACCTGATATACAGCCTTTATTTTTTATTATTTGTTGTATATTTCAGTGCGGCTTCATACTATTAGATTTGCAATAATCTAAATTAGAAATTCAACTCACTAAATACATACAGCGTGATTTAAAATGTGACATTCAGACTTTACCAAAATTTTTCCCTGGCTAAATAGATGATTTAAATTTTATTCCATTAGTTCTGGTTTAGTTTCCGTTAATTAAGTTAATAGATACACGCCGCTTTAAATGCGTAAGTATCAATATAAGGAACAGGAGATATCTTTAAAATACGAATTCAATGACGTCCTTTTCATAAAACGCGAAATTATTAACGTTGATTTTACTTGTAACAGCTAACCTAGAAAACCTAAGATTAATAACTCATAAGAACGCGAACTTATCTTTGATTGATTAGAGCTGGAAGCTAGCTGATCACTCATTTTGTAATATATTAATAAGTTCCCATGGAGAATTATTTTTTTGGGATGTAGCTCGAGAACCGGAGGTCGGAAGGAGTTTTAAAGCAGACAGTAAGTTCCGCCATGTTTTTGAACGTATGTACACCTAATTTGGAACGGATTGGTAGCGAACAGCAGATTTTTTGTATCAACATCCTGTTTTATTTATATATAGGTATAATTGGGAAAATGTTATTTTGATACGCACTGTTACGCATTGTGAATAAACACTGAGTGGCCAAATTATTATAACCACCTGACAGCTTTATGCAAAATGAGTTATTGCTTCACAGTGTTGCCGCTAGAGAGCGGGATAGTTACAAAAAGGGAATGCAAGGCAATTGAGCCATCAATTGCACTGTGTTACGCTCGGATATATGGGCAAAAAAGTGACTTAACTGAGTTTGAATGTGGGATGATTGTACGCGCTCGAAGCATCGGAACCAGAATCAGCAAAACGGCTGCTCTTGTGAAGTGTTTGAGAGCAGCAGTTGTTAATGTGTACAGAGAGTGGACTAACAAGCAGAAAATTGGGTCTCAACGTTAGGCTTGTGATCGTCACCGGCTACTGATACTCGAGTTTAAAGGAGACTTTCCATAGTTGTCCAGTTCAACAGAAGAGCTACAGTACGTCAAATAGTGGAAAATCATAATGAAGGTTCAACTGCTAAGGTCTCTGAAAGAACTGTGGGCCGCACATTACACCGTACAGGCTATGGGAGCCGATGACTTGCTCGAAAGCGTCTTCTGTCAGCCTTGAACAAGAGAAGACATCTCCAGTTTGCAAATGAGCATGTAGTCTGATAAATCACGTGTTCCATTACACCATGCAGATGGCAGGGTTCGTTCATGGTGTAAGCAAGGACCCCAACTACATTGCCACAACACTTCAAGCTGAAGGCTATTTTTTGGTTTGGGGGATGTTTTCCTTGGCATTTCATGGATCTTTTGAATCCTGTGGAACAACGCCTAAATGCCCAAGGGTATTTAAGTGCTATCGCAGATCAAGTACATCCTGTTATGTTAACGGTGTACCCTGCCGGGGATAGATACTTTCAGCAATACAATGCTCCTTTATCATGCAGCTCACATTGTCGTCAGATGATTCGAAGAACATGACGGTGCTTTTACTTTGTTTCATTGGCCCACACAATCCCCAGATCTCAATCCAATGATGAGATGGAATAAGATCGAAAAGGGCATCAGACAGCTGGATCCAGTGCCATCCTATCTGGTGGAACTGATAAGTGCAGTTCATCAGATAGGGGGTCAAATTCCTCCTACCACCTACTAACATCACACGGAATCTATGCCAAGAAGATTTCGAGCAATATAACGGGCTAAATGTGGTTCAACAGGGAATTGAGGAGGCTGTCATTATAATTTAGTCTCTCAGTGTATTTCGAGCTACAGCCAGTTAAGCTGCGGTTCGTATAATGGTATTGGAAAAAAGTACCTAAAGAAATCGTTCTCAAAAGATGCAAAACTAAAAAAGGAACATCCTTAAAGTTTAAAATCTTGTGATCGGAATTTCACATTCTTGGAAGCAATATCAAATAAAAATGCAATCTATCTTTTTTTTATACAGACGAGATTTTAAGTTACGAAATCGCATACAAAATTATACTTTCTCAAAATAAACATAATTTTTTCCCCTACGATTATGGACCCTGGACTTCGAAAAGAAAAATTTAAAACTACTATTTTAAATTTCTGCCCTTATTTATTCAACTGATTTCGCTCAAACTTTGAATTTGATAATTTAAAATGGAATAGCGAAAAACTTACCTAAAATTGTAAACCTCATAATAAATAGGTCCTGACCTTTATTAAAAACTATAAACAATACAAAAACCAGTTTAAAAATTATTCTTAGCACTTACCCTTTTCAAAAGTATTTATGAATCAACCGGTTTCACAATTGTGTGCTGAATTCGTTTGCATCACTTAAATAATTTTTAAGATAAGGAAAATTACTTAAAATACTAAATTAGCATTAGTAAGCCCAAACTTTGGATCGCTTTCCTGCCTATGTTATTGGGATAATATTTTCTAGATTGTTACTCGCTCTTCAGTATTTTGAAAGTCAGGAGTTCCAAATCTATCGAAAAAAGGCTTGCTATTCTAGGAAAGCATGTTTTTGTGCCTAATTTCATCTTAATTTTAAATATCATCAGCACTATTTGATTACCAAGCATAAGTTTACATTTTTAAGATAACGTCTCAGCACGAGAAATTCCAATTACTAGATGAATAATTTTTAAAGTATTCTATTTTCTTACTTTGCGCATTTCTTTAAGATATCATATTGTACAAAATATCTAGTACACTATAAATTGATTAGTAAAATAATTATTGATTAATAAAATAATTATTGATTAACAAAATAATTATTAACTAATAAAGTAACTATTAAGTGAATTAATATTATTTAATTAATGTAATGCTAATTAATTCTCAAACAGTTAAGTTTTGTGTATTCAGTCGGAGGTTTGAACAGCATTTTATTATCCGTATAAAACTTTTTGAACTCTCTGTTTTTCAATATTCTTTAAATATTGTCGTTAAATATTTATATTTTATAACACATTTCTTACAGTTAGTTCAAAAATGCTTTTTTCTTGTGTATTATAATCGGTTTCGAAGCATTTATTTAGTTTAAGTTATAAAGTTGCCAATTTATACTGCTTTTCAAAAGAGGCTTCAGAAGTGTCGATAGTTGTAATCTAAACCAGTCGAACATTTTCCTATGTCTCCAACTCCAAGGTCACCCATCTATGGAACATACGATTTTACGCTTTCAGATAAATCTGACAATGGTGGTTATCACGCATATAGAAACAGTTGTTCTTTCTTATCAATGTATGCATCTTTTCTCACAAGCGATTTAAATGTGCTTTTTTACTCCCTTTATGCTTCTAATATTAAAAATAAATTCTAATTAAATTCCCTTAATTTTAATTTATATTTTCTTTTTATCGATTATGAAAATATGAGACCCCATTCCTTGGATGTCGCTTTCCAAATAATCGCGTTGAATTTTGAGAATGTTATTTAGACTGAAAATAAATTGAATATCAATCAATGTGGTTACAAGTTCCACAAGAGCGATTAATCTCATGACATAATTTTATTTTGCATTTTTATATATGGTGGTTAGCTGGCCTACATTTCTGCCGTTTTGTAGTTTCGAATTTTATATTTCGACTGTAGAAAATTATTTTAAATAAAAAAAAATCATGTTGAATGTGAAGAAAAAGAGACGCATTTTAACGGATAGTAAGGGTTTTATGAAATAATGCAAGTTGCAATTTCTTCTAATAATAAGCAGTATTCTTAGCCAGTTTCAAAACACTTAACTGTACTGAAAATACTAGAAAAAAATGGTAATAAGCGAAGGACATTAAAGTTCTTTTAAAAACATAAAAGGAAATATACATATAAGTCTGCATATCTACAATGAGTATTAATGCTCAGAAAATGTATGTTACATGCAATGAGTATTATTTCTCAGAAAATGTATGTTATATGCAATTATTATAAAATTTTAATGTTCTATTGAATATTTATTAAGAAATGTTTAAACTGACAATGTGAGCTATTATTGAAATAAACAAATTTTTTCTGTCCTAGCGAGTTCATACTAACGAGGTTTAAATGTAAGAATTAAATTTTTATTCAAGAATGTCGATTCAATTAGTACACATTTTAGAGAAAAGGTGTAACTCAGCATTGGATATTTTTAAATGAGATTCCTTGAAAAAATTCATGTTTCTAGAAAAAAAAATATTTAAATGAATTGTCAATATCTCTTTTTTAGGACCATCACACGCCAATCTCAACTTTTCTTGGCATTTTGATTTTTTTTAATAAAAATATATTTCGGATGATTAAAAATTGTTAGATTTCCACTTGAATATTAATTTTCTACAGCGTGCTTTAATAGACAAGTAACCATTATAGTAACATTTGTAATATTTATTATAAAATACAGTAAAAATATATACGTGAAGTTTGTCTCTTCCTGGATTTGTCTTTTACTTAATTTGAGATAGTTAAATTTCTTGAAAGCAATATCTTATATTTCTTGTTAAATTACATAAATACATAATTTGTTATAAAAAGAGTAGAAATTATAAAAAGTAATACGTTTAAATATATTAAATATAAAGGCGCATAAAAACAATGTTCTAATACAATGTTTCTAATACAATTTACTAATACAAAAACACCTTTTTAATCATAATTACATAAGAATTCTTTTGTTAATTAAAGCAGAAAATTGATTATATCATTCTATTTTAAAGATTATTAAACAGAACTTTATAAAATGAGAAGTCTTTTTATAGTTTAAGTTTTTTATTTAAAAGTTTGAACTATAATACCATTAAAATTTGATTAAAAAATGTAAATAATTTATAATGTTTTTTCTCTTCGAAGACACGAAAGACTCAAAAAACAAGAATTCTAATAAGAAATTATAAGTGAAACACTTCATCAGATAATTCAAATTGATTTGATTGTTTTATTTAGGTTTCATAATTATTTAAAATGTAAGACTTAAATTCAACTGTTGCAGTTTTAATTTTGTTAAAATGTTAAATGCCATTAAGGTATGCTTATAAATATTGATTTAAAAAAAAGTTTCAATTTTTTTAATAATCATTTATCTGTGTTTTTTTAATAATCATATATCTGTTTAATAATCATATATTTTAATACATAACTACACTGGCATTAATAATTGATACAATTCATTATAAACTACACTTTTCGTACAAAAATTGGATATTTTATCTAACTTTTTTTTTAAACGAACGATCAATACTTTTGATTATAATCAAACATTCTTATCAAAATACCTAGGACATAATTTTATGAAAAAAAAGTTATGCCTCAAAATTGCTAAATACAATCTGAAACACATCTTTTTTATAAAAAGTATACTGCATGTCACAAGGGAAGGAAAGGAATGAAAAACATTTATGAAAGAAAGAGAATGGTTTAAAAATATGACTACGCTAAAAATAGAATACTCATTTGCTCTACGTTGCATTATGATAATATTTTTCCCATATATCGTAATCAAAATTTAGCCCAATTTTTCATTCTCTATCAAATGCATTATATTCAATAAAAAGTAATAAAATCAATAAAAAATAATAAAATCAAGAAAAACAATAAATTATAATATACTTAAAAACAATAAATTATAATAAACTTAAAAACAATACATTACAATCAACTAAAACAATAAATTTCAATAAACTAAAAACGATATTCAGACATTTTTTTAGCCTCTTCTTATTAACTCATTTCTTTTGAAGTTAGTAATTTCTCGCCTCGCTTAAAATTTAAAACCGTTTCATCGAAGAAGCGATTTCAAAAGTTATGAATTTCCTAACTCTTCACTGAATAAGTTTCACAGAAAATGAGAATTGACATTGAACGATCAGAGACTTATCTTTAATGAAACAACTTTAATTAAAAGATAAAATCGTCTGCCAAATAAAACGAACTCAAACGAGACAAATTTTTCGACTCATCACTCACAAGTCTCGAAGGAGACAAAAACTGACATTGCCGATCAGAATTAGCATATCATAGATTGGCAACGCACGAAATCGTCTGCGTGAGTGAATGGGGAGAGAAATAGAAGAGTAAATGAGTTGTCATAAATAAAGGAAGGATGAACTGGGAGAAGGTTGGACTGATATTTCTCACCTACCTCCTCGTTGGCGAGTGTTGAGTGTGGTGAGATGGGCCGGCAGAAAGAGTTCCCGGACGTCCGGCCGCGCTTGGCAGGATTGAGAGGCCGTTGCGTTGTGACGTCGGATCTAGCACCGTTTCTTCCTTCGGTACCGATCGGCTAGCGAGCGGCTATTCCTGCGCCTGCGTTCTCCGGACAATCCCGGCACTTAGGGTTGCTAATTCCACACTTTTTCGTTTTTCGTCGTCAAAGACATTCATTATGGAGGCCGGATAGAATTTTTTACAATAGGACACGTGTCAGCACTTAAAGAATGTCGCGAAAAAAGTGTTTATTGTTCTAAATGGGTGAAAAAAATTAACTCGAGTAGAACATAAATGATTCAGACTTTGAAATGAATGAGCTCTTTTAAAGAACAATGACATTTTTTAAATTCTATTTAAGACACAAATAAAGAGTAATTTTTAGCATCACCAAAGATGAAGGGAAGCAAGGGCATTTTCGCATTACGCATCTTTCACCAGTAAATAGATATATTTCTTCATATTTAATTCATAATAATATTTTTCAATAAAACTTGAACAAATTTAAAATGCATATAAATTCTTTTTTTAAAGAGATTTTAAAATACCATGTGCACAAAGCGACTAGAAATCAAATATTTCAAATTCAATTTCTCTGGGATTATTTGACCAAGTTTGTTTAAATTTTGCTACTGAAATGTTGCAAAAAATTGTTTGCCTTTCAATTTTAATATTTTTTCGTCTATTCTGAAATAAAATAATAAAAATTGCAAATAATTATAAAAACTTTATTTTTTGCATGGAATTATCTTTGGATAGACGGATTGTATAAAAACGGTGCAAAAACGTTTCGATTCACTTATAAAGTTCTCGAGATATGGCGAAATATGCAAAAAAATATAACAATAAAGAGCCTGAATTTTAGAGCTGCTTAATTATACTCTGATCAATCATACTCTGTTCAATAGTATGATTTATATTAGCGCTGCTAGTTCAGTAAATATAACACTTCAGTACAATATTCTTTAAATATATTTTCAACAAAATTTTACTACGAATTTATTGTGTGCATTTATACACTTTAATGTCAGCATTTTTTGAAAAAAAAATAGTTTAAGAGGGTTTTTAAAATTGCAGTTTTAAATGCAAACAAATGTTATTAATAGTAATTCATTAGAACAAATTGTTGTTTTTTTAAGCGTTTTAGAAGACGATTATGTTTTGATTCCAATAAACTGCTTAAAAATTTATCCTAATACACAAAATAAAAATTTTCTTTTTTGACTATGTTTTCTTTTTGTATTTAATAACATCCAAGCAAAATAAAAGAGAATTTTGTGAACATCACCCTTTATAATACATTTATAACTGTTATTAAAGTGGCAGCTTTTGAATATTTTAAGACATTTAGAACGTGTTATACCTTTGAAATTTTGAACATGAATAATTTGATTTTATTTATGAATCGTGATGATACTCATGATCTTAATGAATGGATAACTATTACATTATATGATTAGCGGTTTACGACAACTCCATTTTTTCCTTTGATTTTTTTGTATCATAATGCATAAAGTAATTGTTAAAACTATGCATGCTTGTTAAAATTACAGTTGTGCACTCTCAGCTCTAACTTTTGTAGCTTTAGTAATCCTTGAGCAATATTTCGTTAATTTTGAGAATAACGTCGTCTCAAAATCTCGTGATTTGTGACGAAACGCAAATTCTCAAATGCGTGACAAAGATGTTTACTTAACTCGAAACTTCAGCGTAGTGCATTGTCGGATATTGTCATGTAGAATGACGAAACTACAGTAAAGACTAGACAATCTAAAATTAAGTGACTAATTTAACTGGCAAGTAAAGTGCTCAAGGAGATGGTCTCGCATATGGAAGGTTCTGGTTTCGAATCCCGTTTGGGGCACGGCTGTAATTTATCTCTCTATCTATCTGTCTTCGTTGCCTCATCTATATTGTGTCTGCGTTAAAGTAATTATTAGAAAAGCTGATTTATAAAGTGCTTACATTCTTTTGGGAAGTAAATAGGACGATGAAATATTTCCTTCCTTCTGAAGAAATTCGTTTCTTTGAAAAAGTGACGATTGTTATTTCGTCACTTTGACAAAATTTTTGTTGGAGCCTATACCAAGCAACTATTTCGTCAAAAGCAAAAAAAAAAATCGTAATATTTGAGTATCGATTTTTTACACAGTGTTATAGAATCAGTTTTAAAAGCATGAACGAAAGCCACCTAAAACGATACATTTTTATAGTTTGCTGGAGTTTCATTTTTGTTTGAATTGCGTTTAAAAATATTTAGTTAAGAATTTTAAAGACATTTTGAAAGGCATAAATTGATTTTAAATTATTGGTTATAAAAATGAAAAGGGGAAAATCTCAGCATTTAGCAAGAATAGTGCTATTTATTTTTGTTCTGATCTTGAGATTTTAATGAAAAATTATTTAAATTACTTCACTGATAAAAAAAAAGCCTAGTCAAAGCTACCAGAATAAGGTATAATATTCCGTATTTCCTGCTCTATTTGAACACCAAAAATCTCAGTAATTTTTACAGGAAGAGCTTTGACAATAATTTTGGTATGCAATTAACTATACAATAATGTTATAATGTGAGATAAGACTTGGTTAATGTGACAAAATTTAGTAATTTTATCAGGGCACCTTAAAGCAGGGCTTAATAATTTATTCTGTTAAATTTATATTTCAAGTTTGTATATTCTATTAAACTGCGTGATGAACTTTAATTTTGAAAGCCAGAATTCATGGTAAACCGTTACCATGTGAACAAAGAGATTTCCAAATGAATCGTTATAAATCACATAGGTTTTGGTTTTATTACAGGAATTATTTTTTACCGGAATTATATTGTTTTTACCCGAAATATTATTACCACACAGTAGTGTAATTTTATCAGAATTTTTTAGTCTCTGTTAATTTTAATCAATTTGATTTGATCTTAAGGACATAATTTTTTTTTTCATTGAAGAGTTGATTAAGTAAAGAACATTACAGGTTTCATCTTTGCCACTATGGGAGAAAGAAGGGGATAAAATCAGGACCCGTCACTTTTGATTAAACTGCGACTATTATCGACCCGAAAATCACATGAAACTAGTGGCAGATACACACCCTGTTGTTTTGTAGAAGGACATAGTAGTACATTACAGAGTAGGCTGTAGGAATGACGTAAGAGCTTTTAAATGCTAAGTAGTTATGACGCCAGTACTTCGAAAAAAAATATTTGAAAAATTTTAATTCATATTACACTGGTTCTGCTCCATAGCTTTCAATTCCATTAAGATTTTTTTGTTTAAGTTCATCATGTAAAAACATTTTTAGTTATTATTTTGAAACATTAAAAAATGTTTTGGATCAACGTATAAATATAAAAAGTCTTCTTTTCTGTCAAACTGGAACATTGTCAGTTGAGCATGATCAGATAACTGTACTAAACAATACAAGGTCTATAAAAAATTGGATAAATTATTTTATCAATAAAGAATGGTTTGCACTGCAAAAGATTATTTCTGAATGGATCAAAATCAACATGATGATTAAAATGGTTTAATATTACGATGATTTAAAATATATTAAATTCAAAATTACTACATTTTTAGATTTTTAATCCACTGGAAATTTAGCATATTAATAGAACATTTTTTATTAATTTGTTGCTTTGAATTAATATTTTAGTAAGAAAAAAATGCATTTTCTTAAAAAAGGTGAATTCTATCGTATAAACCTTTTATCAAATGAAGTAGGATAACATCTTGGTTTAGCAAACTTTCTAAAATTAATTAATTTACTCTTCAAATAAGATTTTTACTGAACATTTACTGATGTAATATATGAATTATTTTGATATGAATACTTTTTGTTACTTGTAGTTTAGTTTTGTTTATTTTTAAATATCTCAATGAGAAAAATTTCCTGAAATAAATATATTTTGAGTTGAGTATAATATTAACTTAGATGCGAAAAAAGGGAGAAAAAAATTCTAACACATTGAGGAATAAAACTAAATAAAAAAGAAACAAATATAGTGAAAGGTTTCTCTCGGTTTCATAAACTGTTAGAATTTTCGTTCTAAAATTACGGTAAAATAAAAGGCAGTAGTCTATCTAACCAATTTACCATAAAGTTTATGGTAAAGAGGATTTTTTACCTATACGTTTTTAAAACTGTTTACAACTAGTATAGTTAGAAATCACGAATACAAAATTATACGATTTTTTAAACATTTAATACTATCTTGGTTTCAAAACCGTAAAAAAATATTTTTAACTGGTTAATGGAGATTTAGAAGATTTATGATGTTGCCATCGATGCATGAATGAGAGTATCGTATTCTAATAGCCCAGAATCATAAATTGGGGAGTGCTGGATACTGGAAACTCTTCATGAGCAAGAGGGATTGGAGGAAATATTGTGGTGTCAACGGTGGGAATCGAACCCCTGTTCCGTCGATCATAAGATTAACGGATCAGCCATTTCAACCTATCTGAAAGGTACAGATTATAGCTACTAAGCGGCTTCATTAGGTGGGTCAGGTTGGTGAGATAAAATTTTGGTTGTTTAATGTATTAGGTGATGACATGACATGAAGATGCTGAACATATTCTTCTTCACTGTAGTCTCCATGCGAGTGCCCGAATGAATTTAAAGACTGATTTGAGACGTCTTTCAATTTGTTGGCCACCTGTCTTATCAGAACTGGTCAAAAGTATTGAAAGTCTTGCGGCCTTGCGGAATTTTGTTTTTAGTGTAAATTTGTAAATTTTTCTCCTTTTGTTTTTTACTTACAACTGTAAGCCTCATGCTATACTTTGTGGTGCATGAGGAGTTTTAAGTCGTTTAAATTTAAAAAAAAAAAAAAATGTATTAGGTGAAAGCGGATAATAACGGTTTATCTCACTTTTTTGTTTTAATATGGTAACGTAAGAGTTAATAAATTGCCATTTAACCATTTTTTCTAACCATGTGTTATCAGAGACACTTTATGTAAATATTTTAAACTTCATTGAAATTAAAATTTAACACACACCACTCATATTTATTAGCTTATCTATTCCGCACTGTTCCAGGCATTTCCTATACAATTTTTAAATATTATTACAAATACCACAATTCAAACCCCAAACATAGTAAATAACATTTTGAAAATATCTGCAAGTACAAAATATCGAATTTTACATAAAATGTTTGATATGCACAGATAAATCCACAACAACAAAGTAAAATATATCTAACGTTATATAGTGACGTAAATATTTTTCTTCCTCGTTATATTGGCTAAGAAGTCACTTTATCCTGGATCGCCAACCATTTCCTTAACAGATAATGAGTTTACTTTTGCCCCTCTTTTATTTGCCTTCCAGCTTTTTTTTCTTCTTCTTCTTATCCTCATCATCTTCTACTTGATGCAATCTATTAAAAGTGAAGCATTATATATATTGTAATGATCAGAAATAGATTTCATTTGAATTATACAATAATCTGTTATTGCTTTTAAAAAATTAAAAGAAAAAAGTTCATTATTATTTGAATGTAACACAAAATTATGAATTTTAAAACAATAAAATAACATAGTAAGTTACTTGAAAACAACTAGCTAGAATTTTAAAAAATTGCATTTAAATAATATAAAATAATTTATGCTATAAAAAACAAGAACTTATGAGCTTTTTAATGCTTAGGAAATAATGAAAGAAATGTAAAATCTAAATGAATTTATAATGGCTGAAAACGCCTTTACAGCATATAAAATAACTAATATTATAAAAATCAAAAGCTTATTATAAAGGTTTATACAATATTATAATATATATTTATATTTAGTTACTTCATTTAATTGTTATATTGATTGTCTTTCAAGTAATTGCATAAAAATATCTTCTTAATGCTAATTGACAGAAAAAAGGTCCATTTGGTTTAATATTTTTCCAAGCTTTTTTGGGGGTTGGCAATTAGAGTGATTTTGTCTTTTTTCAACACTTCCTTTTTGTTTCACTTGTGTAACAGTTCGAATTCTTTAAGTAATCGAGCTATTTAATTATTGTTTCTGTGAAATTAGCCAATTAAATATTTTTTATCTCACTAATGTCTTTTTTGGCAATGTTTCAACACACGAGTTCATTTTGAGGAAATTAGTCTTCAAAAATTGAAGTTAGTTTTTTTATTTTTTTTTATTAAGATTTAGCAGTATAAAAAATCTCTGATTATTCTGCAATTTAATGAAGTGCACGAGAAGTAGTTTAGCTCTAAAGTAAAAATAATCTTATAATTTTTAATGAGAATTTGCATTTATATTTCATGCTAAAATGCTGCAAAACCAACTAATAATAACTTTGTTTTCAATATGAGTAAAGGAAAGTACTTTATGAATTTTAAATAATAAAACTATTTAATAATATTCGAAACATTTCGTCAAAAAACAGAGTTTTAAATTAAAATTCATCTAGTAGACGGCATAACCCAATAGTAACTATTACATCAGAAAACATAAGTACATTGTTAAGCAAAACAATTTATTTCTATGAAAGAAGTAAATAAAAAAAATTTTTGTTTATAAAACTGAATTTATATAAAGTAAATATCATTAATATGAACGCGAGTTTTCCGAATCTTTTGGAGTTGATAATAAATCAAAAAATATACTTATATTTAGTTTTATGGTTAAGTACGAAATACACGAAATTGTTTTAAATTGCTAGATATGTACTCAAAACTACGATCTCAAAGTTCTTAACTACAATCGAAGTAAACAATATTTATTCAGTTATTAAATTTTAAGCAAAGATTTTGTTTTCAGAAGCGACCACCTTGCATTATCGAGATATTAAATTTTCCTTATTGAATCTCAAACTGTTTGATATGATCTATTAGAATTGGGAATTGTAATTTTTCTATCTGAATATCAAAAGAAAAAAAAGTATAAATCTTTCTAAACATTTTAACGCAATACTAAGTTTCTCATATAGCGTCGATTAAAAACAATAATATATTTTTCTGGATTTTATTACTTACTGGATTTTAATTTTTATTTCTCAATATAGGAAGTACTTAATTTACTTTCTTTATTAAATTTCATGCTTCAAATTAGCCGCATTCGGTAAAATGATGAAAAGAAAGTGGCACGAACTATTTCCTTCATATAATTAGTATTTCCTTTATAAGAATTAGAAATGTATTGTTACACTCTAGAACCAAAATAGCATGAAAGCCTTTCATATTTCTAAGGTTACAGCGATCAGTTTATATAATTTTCTAATGGTTTTTGCCAAATATTTTTTATCGGTAAATTCGGCAGTTTGAGATTTTGAGTTTTAGTTACTAATCATAGTTAGCACAACCTTTCATTTCATTATAAGAAGTTTAAAAGAAATATAGATGTGGAAGATGATTCATTCGTTTTGAAAAGTACTAAAGCGATAAAACATAGCAGTTGCTATAAACTTAGCTATACAAAAAGGATAAAAAGAAAAAAGAGAAAAACGAAGTAAATTAATAAGTTTCTTATTCTAAGCATAAGCTGTAAGCATATAGAACTCACATATCGAACATATCGAACTTATTTTATAAGTTCGAAATATAGAAAAAAGCATGGAAAAAACTGCAGAATAATAAAAAGAGAAGAATAAAAATTATTAAAATAAAATAAAATAAAATAAACTTAACATAATAAAAAAATACCAATAAAAAACCGGAAGAAAACAATATAATCTCTTCATTAACTATTAATGATTAGAGAAGAATAAAAATTACTAAAATAAAATAATTAAAAAATGTTCAAAAAGCCGAAAAAACAAAAACAAAAAAATGAAAAGATATAATCTCTTCATCAACTCACACGAGGCAAAAAAGAGTGCTTTCTTATATTGTATCAATATAGCAATGATAATATAAGCGTGATATACACCGAAGAGCCATTACATTATGACCATCCTGCTTATAACATGTAGGACCACCTTTAGCTCTCAAAACTGATATTACCCGCCGTGGCATTGATTCCACAAGGTGCTGATAGGTAGTCTGAGGTATCTGGTACCAAGCGCTCAGCAACTGGTTCTTCAATTCCCTCACACTGCGAGGGGGTAGCGTGGCAGCAAGAGTTTGTTTTTCCAAGTAGGACCACAAATGCTCTATTGGATTAAGGTCAGGTGAATTTGGGGGTCAAGACATGACTTGAAAGTCACTGGAATGCTCCTCGAACAAATCCATGACGATTCGACCCTTATGTCATGGTGCATTATCCTGTTGGTAAACACCAGCCACCGCAGGTAAAACTGTTGCCATGAATGGGTGACCTGGTCTGCAACTATGCTCAAGTAGCTTAGACACGTCAGGGATTGTTCTATGAGGATTATGGGTCCTAATGTGCCCCGCGAAAACATTGTTCCTGGGCGAGAAACCGTGAAAACCTGGTCGAGCCCATTGTTATGGATGGAGGGTGGTCATAATGTAACGGCTCTTCGGTGTATGCCAATAGTGTATGGAGCACTCAAAAAATTTTGTAATAAAATACAGCACAATAAGTAATAAATATCACGAAAAAAAACAGAAAATAAATTTTTAAGAAAAAACAGAACAAAATGAAAAACGGAAGTTATAAAGTGAGTAGCGAATTCAAATGAACTTACATGACAGGAAAATTTTTAATATATACTGTAGCAGTAAGAAAGCGCTATGAAACAAAATCGCTCGATTTACGCTTTTAGCTCAATTTGCGCTTCTGCTTTCATAGTTTATAATCTCCCAATCTTATTACGAAAATATTTTAAATCATTCCTGAATAAAATGTAAATAAAACACGAAAAAAGTATTTTTAAGGAGCAGAAGAAAAATTATTAAAATGATATAGCGTATCATTAGATATAAGCGTATTGACATATTTTGCTTTGGTTATATTAATATAATATTAAAAATCACCCTTTTTTGCGGATATAATCGTATCAGCTGAGCAAAAGTTTATATCCTTTTTTTATTTTATTTTTCGACTTCTTAATTTTTTAAAAAATTTTTTGAATATTTTTAAAAAACATTCTATTTATTAATGATTTTTTCCTCTTTTTAAAATTTTTTCTATGTTTTTTTTCTTCTTTTTAATTATTTTCTCAGTTCTGTTACTTGTAAGTTATGCGCAGTAAATAAAACTAATTCTTTTTCCTAATTTTCTTCGTCAATGTCTCTTTGCTTTTATCCTTTTTTCGTCTCTTTAATGTGTAATAATGGGCATACATAAGTAAATATTTTTTCAATATTTATGCCCAAAAAGAAAACAAAGAATGCTCAATACAGATTGCAGTCATTCTTCCACAAAATATATGTTTATTAAAATCAATACTGAAAGCGGGAAACAAAATTGTTACATATGTTTATGCAATAGATTGATAATATAATAAAGTTATCATATGGAGATTTCCAGTTCCAAAGAATTAATCGTTGTCAAAAATGATTGACGAGAAACAGGTATTTAATAAAAAATTTTGATAATATTAGATTGAGACAATAATTTATAAAAGTAAAAACATTTGGATTAACATTTGAACATGCCTTTTACCTAACATTTCATAGATGTATATAAAAAGTCTGTAAATGTAATGTGATGAGTAAAAGCATTTTCAGATGTATAAACATTTTTATTTAAGATAAATGTAGAAACTTCTTAATTAAAATTTTATTAGGGTGCTTAAAAAATAATAAATAGTTGCAAAAGTGTAATTTTTTTTTCTGATTTTAAACTTGATCTGAATTTTTTTATTATAAAGAATATAAAGAACATCTAGTGAGATGATAGAACAATTTGTTTGCATTATCTTCATTAACTTTTTTCCGATAAGCAAAAGGACGAAACTTGAAATGCATTTGTTTATATCATGAAGATATTAAATACTGCTGTTAAAAAATGACATTTACTTTTTGTCATATTTTAACTATTTATTTCTAACACCATCCGCTGGTTTTAACTTACGGTTAGTAATAGAGTAATCTATTTTGTTTTCATTTTTAAACTTTAACTAAAAAATGTAATCGCAAAAAAAGTGTTTACATATTTTAAATTTGAAAAACATTGAATTATTCAGGTTTAGTATCATGTCTGCAATTTAAAAATACTTTTTTTAGAGATTTTTGTCAGTCAAATGTATTACAATTTTGTTTTAAAATAAGTTGGATAAAAATTCCTGTATTACTGGGCTATATTCCAATCATGTTTGGTACTATTGTTTAAAAAGCTTTATAGAGTGCATTTTCGTTTAATTTGTCTACGATTGGTTCTGTTTGTTGTAAAATATTTTCTTATTCCATACTTAAAAATATGTCTTTTTTTTGTCCTTATTAAAATGATTTAAGTTTACTTAAAAAAAAACAAAAAAAAACATTGTTTTTAATTTTCAATAATCAAAAATCAAATTTCTCTTTTAAAAAGTTAATTTTGATTTACAGTTTTTTTAAAATTTTTTAAATGTTTTTGATTTTATATTTCTAATGATGTGGAGTTTTGAAAAATTTGAGCAATATAATCTGTTACAAAAATCAGTTTGATGTTTTTATTTACCTTTCATAAATTTGTTTTAAGAGCAGCTCAATAAAGAAAAAACAAATGAACAAAAAAGCCCAAATATACGAGAACATACCAAATGGACATTTGTTTGACAATATTTTAAACTAATTTGAAATATTTCCTTCAATAAATTGTACAATTAATTATCTATCAAATAATTGAAATTTAATTATCTATTAATTAACTGTGCAGTTAATTATCTATTAGTTAATTGTACAGCTAATTATTTATTAATTAATTTTGTTTAATTTTTCAACTAACTTACGATATTTCTTTTTTCTTCTTTAATTCTATTTCTTTCTTGTTTAATATAATCAGCCACGGTTTTTATATGGATAACCGCGGTTTTTGTTTTAAGGTCACCCTGTTTAAGAAATTTAGGTATATGCATCGTGATTTAAATTATTACTTGGATCACTCATTTTAATCTTAAAATGATCTTCATTTTTATTGGTAAAATCATATTTTCACGAATTTATTTCATAATTTTAGGAAATTATGCAAATTCCCAAAATGCTCTAAAAGTTTTAAGGTTTTATTAGGCAATCTACTTTTTATATATTCAAATTAATTTTTATTGAAACATTGAAGGTACATAAAGAAACAATTCTGGTAAAACTACTATACTGTGTGGTAATGATATTTTTAGAAAAAAAAAATTCTAATTTCAGTCAGTAAAACCAAAATATGCAGTATTTACATCGTTTATTTGGTAACTGCTTTATTCATATCGAGCGGTTTACCAAAATTTCTGGCTTACAAAATTTCAGTGATTATTACCTGATATTTAGTAAAGTATACGAAACTAAAAAGTAAATTTAACCAGAAAAATAGTTTATCTCCCATGCTCTGAGGTATCATAATGAAACTATCAAATTTATCCCATTTTTCAAATTTTAACCATATTTTATCCTTTATTCTACCAAAATTATCACAACGCTTCAGTAATTTTTTTTCTTAGTGAAACATGGTAATACGAAAAAAACAAAACAAAATCGGAACATTAGATAATTGAAACTTTTTTCGATACCAACGAAGATTTTTTGAAAAAAACAGTTCTTTATTAGATACTTAAAAAAATAATAAAAATCTCTATGTACTAAAATCAAGAAAAATATATCCTGTCGGAATTTCCTAATAATTGCGATAATCATGAGTTGACTTTTCCGTTTATTTTAAATGTTAGTATTCATTTATCACTTATATTAATTACTACTGTCAAAAACTTTGGAAGATGTTTTAAAATCCACGACGTGTTTCTAACCTGTCTCTCGTATACCGATACATTTCCTAATTTCAGACACGTAAGTATTACAAAGTTGTGTTTGTGCGAAAGCAGAACTCATTTTTAAAATTTCTAAAAGTTTTGTAATTCACTATTTAGAGCAACAGCATTTATTGTGTCAATTTTAATAAATTGAAAATTTAACTAAGAATGTATTTTTGAAATTATTTTGTATTTTTTGTCCGTTGTTAAGACTCAGAGCCTTTTTTGAAAATATTTTTATTCATCTTGTCACTCATTAAAATATCTTCCCAATCTTGTATTTTCATGTCAAATATTGTATAGTTCAGTTTACATAAGTGTAATTTGATTAAGTTAAAAATGTAAATTTCGAATAGTGTCCAACATAAATTAAATCCAAGTAGACAGTAATTATGTATTCCTAGTTTAAATTATTTCAAATATAAAATTAGTTTCTTCTGAAATGCACTTTTTAATCACTTAATTTGCTATGATACCAAAACGGAGGCCAGTTTATTATTTTTGTTGAAGTAGTTGGCACGATAGAAAGTTCTTAAACTTGAAAAGTTGTTAGCTATAAAGTTATTTTAAGATTATCGATTCTCTTGACTGTCTAAATTAAAAAGGTGCAATAATAATGACTTAAATATAAATTTCTTTTGAAAATGTTTTGCATAATGCAGCTGTAATAGTGCCGATATGTATTTCAGGATATGAAAGGAATCATATTTTATAATATGTATCCAATATGAAAGGGATCAGATTTTAAGAGAAACATTTATTTTTTAAAATTTAATAATATTGTAAAATAATATCTATCAATTAAAATCTGTAAATATTCAAATTCTATTAACTCTAAATTTAAAACACTAATTATTTAAAATGCATTTTTATCTCTTTAAACATTTTTTTAAAGTATTTTCTTCGATTTGTTTAATGCCAAATCATTTTTAAATATTTTTTGAGGAATGAAAAAAAAGCATTGCTTTAAAAATTATCGTAAAGTTACATAGTATAAGTTATATAGTATTAGTCAATAAAATAGTTATATAGTATAAGCCGTTGAAAAAGTTGTTTCGTTGTCCTAAAATAAACATTCATATTTTTGACAGAGAAAAAGATTGTTTTTCAGATAAAGATTTATAGTTCCACCGTCCAATCCAATACTATAATTTCTGTAGCATTTTCTTTCAATTTTTTTAAAAAAAATAAAGACTTAAGTCTTGAATTGATAAAACAATCACACTCATAAAATGAAAAAGTACGTTAAGAAAGTAATTTGAATGCGAAAGATTAAGTATTGAAGAGGGACTTCTTGTAGTAAGCACGGAGAAAAAAATCTTTTAAATTACCTTACTGTATAAAAATCGTATTTCTAGTGAAAAATTCATAATTTTAGAAATAAAAACTAAAGTATACGGCATTTAAACCATTCATTTGGTATTTTTTCTGTTCAAATAGCAATGGTTCACCAGAAATTCTCGTTTTCAAAATTATAGTTCTAACTGCCACTCATTCAGTAGAAAATACAAAACTTGAAAGTAAATTTTACTTAATAAATGGTTTTGGTTTTTAACAACTACTTTAGAATATCATGATAAAATTATCGAATTTTACCACGTTAACTAAATTTTATCACACATTAAATGTTTATTGTTAATTTTACTAAAATTATTTCCAAAAGGCTCCATTAAAAATTACCGAGCTTTTTGATGTTTCCATAATGCCAACATAATTCATAACGGGAAATTTCTAAACATTCCGACAGTTTTGACCATGCCTTTTCCTTCAGTGTGGTTAAAAGCTAAGAAAAAAACATATCATTAGGGAACATTATTGAGGGTTACCAACTTTTAAAAATACTAAAATCAAAATTTAAATTTCTGTGCTTAAAAGTTATTGTAGTAGCATACACTGTAGAATATCCCGACACAAGTTGCAATCCTCTATCAAGTTTTAACATACTATTTAAAAACTATTTTACGCAATGAAAGTCTAAAGTAATGGCAAGAAAATGTGTTTCAAATGATAATTATAAATTCTAGCGAGTCACTTTTATGTAGGTTGGTTTACTAATAATTTGAATTGCAAGAATATATAACCACAAGATAAGTTCCTCACTCAAATTGTAATGATTAAAAAGATGATCTCAATAATATAAATTAGTTCTACTTTAGTATCAGACACAGTCGCGTAATTTCTCAGAGTAAAGATAACTTTATTCAATGTATTTATATTTTCGTGTCTTCAAATTGAAGGTTCCATTTAAAGGAAATATTCAGGTGACATTTATATAGTCGTATAATAAATACTTTTTTTTTGTTTTTAAATTAAGCAGCAAGCTTAGATTTATATCCTCTTGAAGTATTTACTGTTTGTTTTGTTCAAAGAGGTAGGCGCATTGAATTACTCCAAGAACTAAACGAATTTTAGGAAAAGGTTATCATTTTGCGAAGTAAATACGTATATGTTTGAAAAGTAACTTTTACTAAAAAATATAAACAAAAGCGAACTAGAAAGTTCCAGTATTTTTTTAAAATTTCCCCGTCTCTATTTGCTCTTTATTCGTACAACTGAATGTGTTGATATGGTATATAAGAAAAAAACTCAATAAACTCTGATTGCGTCTTCAATTTATTTTCGCTTCTAACTATTGAGTTTGTTTAGTTTCCTTTTCCAATTTAGCTTTCTATTACACCGGTTCTAAACAGAAAACCGCAAATGGTGACGTTTTGACGGAATATCGAAAACCTATACTGAGGAGCAACATTTGTTTCTTCCTTTCGATTTTCTGTTCACAGAGCAATTTTTTGAAGTCCTTTTTCGAAATGTTTTTTTTTTCAATTAAGCAAGAAAACAAAAACTTACTTACATAATCATTGATCTAAATTATAAAAACATTAAATACACAATTTAATTTGTTTTATAAATATATTTGATTTGTCAAAATGACGCAATTTTTTCCTGACAAATAAACTTTAAAAAAATCAGGATAGAATTACGATAAAAAGTACCTTCACTCAGGGTGAAGTTATTTTTTTAAACATAAAATCCATTTTTACCGGAACATGTCACGGAACGAAAACTTTGAATATATCGCAATTTTTACAATTATGATTTCCGTAAAATCGCTAGAAACACTCTAATTAAATAAATATTACAATAAAAGTCATTGTATAATATTGATGCATCTTAAGTGCCGGTACTTCATGTTGTAATTTGATCCAGAATTTTTTGCAATGTACTGCAAAAATAGAAAAAAAAATTTTTTTTCAAAGTTTTTTTTAAGCAACTAGTTACTAACACCTCTATCTGCTTTTATTTATCTCATATATCAATTAAAAGCTTTCAAATTAATGTGATTGAGCCAAAATTGATGTCAGTGATTTTATTATGAAGCTTATACCCGCTCCTGCGCACTCAGACTAATTGCAATCAGTAAAAGCTCTGGGCACGTGTGTGGTCGAAGTTATCTCAGATAATTTAGGGAATAAAAACAAATATTTCTTGAAGGATATTTTTATTTACTAATCAGGCAATCATACAACCCATGACGACTAGCGATCAAGTTTTGTGAGAAACTCGGCAAGTCCTTGATTGAAACTTTTTCCATGGCAATGACGGTCTTTGCGTATGGTTGATTATCTTAACGTCAAGTCATTGCTTGAAGGTTGTGAAGTGTTCTGAAGCACGTGCCTGAGTACGCTTCACAACTTTCAACGATTCCCCCAACGAAGTCCCTCAACGACGATGCGACATGCGTGATCGGAATTTTGAACACAGACGAGACAGTTCATTTTATAAGGAACAAACAATAAAATATTATAAAAAGTCACGATCTGAAATCATGGACATTTGGTAACTTTTGGGCTTTACCACTCTTTTCTACCCGTTTGCTGAGTGATTCGAAGATTCCTCAGATACTCTTAAGTCCTGACATGGCTCTTACAGATTTCATTTTGTTCTGGAACTCAAAATCTCTCATTAAAGGACATCGTTTTAGGACAATTTTGAAAGTCAAGTAATCTTGCCCCAAGGACTTAAAGCATCATGTCTCTAAGGGACATGGAAAACTCACTTCTTTTACACCTTCATTGCCTGGAGATCTCACTGGAAGTGAGTTACAGACGTAGGAGGAATCTATCTCAAGACTCTTTAATGTATTGTACTGAATGAATTAATATATTCTTTTTAATTGAGTCAGTGACATTAATTTTAAAACAACACATGAATTTAAAAAATATGATTTTAATGACACGAAAAACAATTTGAGAAGGTATTTTATTTGGTACTAATCAGTCCCATTTCAAAGTTTACTGTAAAAACGATTTCTGTTTAATTTTCAAATACTATATTTAATTTCTAATATAGCCTATTTTAGTAACAAATGTGAAAAGATAGAAAAACAACAAATATTATACATTTTTTATTCACGTTTCTGATTCATAATGAATTTAAGAACTATTACTTATTGATGAACGTTTAGTTTGGCACGTATAAAAACTGAATTACGTCACATATACTTTAATTTTCAAATCCTAAGTCACTGTTAACTCCTGTGCATAGAATTTTCCTGAAATGTATCTTTCATACTTTTTTCGGTATTTTGTATTAATTTAGGTCAAAATAAGAGAAAAATATTATATTTAGAATCTTAATAATTTATAGTTATGGAATGCAGTGTGAAACACTCGTGTATGTTTCTTTTTTAAAGGAACAATTTTTCAATCATGACTCACTTCCAAACAATAATTTTACAAATTTGCACTTATTTGCAGTTATTTAGATCTAACAGAAACAGTTATTTTTCATTGAAATTTATTTAATATATAAATCCAATTATTGATAAATTCTTGAATATGAATGGAACTTTTTTTTCAAACAACTTTTTTGGATTTTACATTTTAGAGCAAATGTAATTGCGATAGTCTAACAGATTGTTTAGTAAATATTAGTCTGTTTTTTGTAATTAAAACATACCAAAATATATTTTTAATCGTAGTTAGAGAACCAGGAAGAAATTTTTTTTCCATATTACAAAAAGGATGTCCCATACAGAAAATCTACCACCAGAGTGTTAATTATGTTTTATACATTTGTATCAAAATTTATGTATATGCATTCTATCTGAAAGTTCTAAAAAGTTATGTGTAATCGAGATACTGAAAATGTGAAAAAGATTTTAAAATGTAAAGATTTCAGAAAAAAATTACATTTGTATTTATAAAACTATTAGGTGAATATAAATTGGTTACTTAATATAAATTGAATATTCAACTTGAATTGAATATTTAATATGAAGTGGGTATTTAATATAAATTGAATAAATTTAAAATTTTTCTTTCTTCAAGATATTGTTAAAAGCTGTTCTCGATTCGGATTTCTGCCTGAAGCAACGTTTTTATCATAATTCATAATGTATCCTTCGTTCTACTAATGTTAAAAAGTTCTGCAATTTTAATAGAATACTTTAAAATAGTTTTACGTTAAATAATTTATACCGAAAATACATATTCTGCGAGTTTATGATTTATTTGTAAAACTATTGATACTGATTTTCAAACATGATGACCATTCTGTAAGAAAATTCAAAATCTTTTCTGTAAAAGAAAAATATTAGAATATATGTCTGAAAAAAAATTGGAAATAAAACGAAATATCTGAAAATTGTAGATGTAATGTCAAACTAATTAGCAAGTTTCCAGATATAGTAAAACGGAGTGAGTTAAGCGTTAACAACTTGTCAATTATAATAGCGAAAAAGTTTCTTTTTTACAGAAGTTTTGATTTTCTTTGGAGTTATATATTATCTTCCTATCATTTTTGGATCATTTTCAACTTTTTCACCCTTGGGGGTAAAAGGAAAGACTTTTTACAACAACTTCCAATTTTTTGTGGCAACTACACTAAGCTCAAAAATCCAACGAATACTTTAAAAAAGTATTTGTTTTTAAATGATGATATATTTTTCCTTTGAATATATCCCTTTCTTATTTAAGGCAAAAATATATTTACTACGCACATAGCACTTAATTTAAATACATTCAAGTATCAAATAAACTTAATTTATTTGTAGAAATATTTGTATCTTAAAATGTGTCCGAAAATCGTTAATTACTGAAACTTAATTTTTATTATGTTTGAATTTTAATTTTGTCTTTAGTTAAGTTTGATTAAAAGTACTTTTTTCATTACATTTGACTTTGCACTAAAAATATGAGAATTTATTACCGTTCAGTGTTTACTTAGTTTAAACCTTTAAAGTAACCATAAAATATACTGATTAAATAAGTTGTAAGAGTTTGAAAATCGATCTACAACTCATCAGCAGACACCCTAGAGACAAGTTAGAATGTTATTTAACTAAGTTAAAATGTTATCTAACTTAGTTAAAATGTTGTTAGTTAAATATATTATATAAGTTAAGATGCCAAAGTAAAAGTAATATTTATTTCAATAAAGAATTTATAATAAAAATAAATGGAAAATATTTGCACACACTTGAAACATTCATTTTTAAACGTTTTAAAATAGTTTAGTGATGTGTTATATTTTTTTTACAGGAATCCGTCTCAACTCAAAAAAACTTTAAAAATATTTTTATTCAGATGACAACCTAAACAATCAACGAGAGTTGAATTCGATGATTGAAACTTTTCAATCATCAAATAAAAAAAAAGGAGTAAAACTATGAGTTTTATGCATTGATGCTTTATGTACGAACGTGATGGTTTGTATGTAGCTACCAACACAGATATTACTTATGTTGATTAGAATAAAATTAACAAAAGTATTTAAAACCTACCGTACATGCTTGTAAAGTACACTATAATTCGAATTAATTTAAAATTAATATTTAGAAAGCTTTAATTAAAACTCACATTTAGAACGCTTCAAATAAAAAAGACGTTTTAAAATCCTTAATTAAAAATGGCATTTAGAAAACCTTAATTAACAATGTCATTTAGTAAGTTTAAATTCAAAAGGACATTTCGAAACTTTCAATTGAAATGACCTTTAGTAACCATTAACATATTGTAGCTACTGTAATATAATGTCTATATTGCATTTAAGTAAAAAGGGTAATTGAAATTCCTGAAAAACTAACAGGGCCTTGTTCCTTTGTGCACAATTTGGTAATATGAGACAATTAATTAAAAAAAATCAATTCGAAGTACACTGTAATTTCATACTTCATAACAGTTAACAAACTATCGAAATTATGAATAGTTTGACTGCATTAGCGGGATTAAAATCCGTTACGGAAGCATGTGTGCCATTGCTTGCATTCATAAAACAGTAGAAAACAATGCAAAAAAATTCTGATAAATTTAACCATTCTGTTTAAAGAAATCTTTAATTCTGGTATTAAAAACCGAAAAATATAAGGTATTTAAACCATTCATTTGGAAAAATTTTTCGTTCGCATGGTAATTGCCAGCCAAAAATTCTAGTTTTCAAAATTATAATTCTTAATACCTCACATTTACTAAAAATACAAAACTGAAATTTTTTTTAAACTGAATAAATGGTTCTTATGCCATGAGCTAAAATTTCATGATTACCTTGCCATAATGTTCTGAACAATCATTCATTTGGTAATTTTAAGCTTTTGTTATTTATGCTTTTCACTAAATTAAATGGTAATAATCTGTTTACGTTTCTTTGATTTATTTGAAATGGGAGTTTATTTAAAAGTTTGATAGGAGCTGGAAGACGGTTAATTACTATTTAGTTTAGTATATTTTCCAATTATAATAAGGAGACCAATTACATAAATGATGATTTAAAATGCTTAACGAAAGTGTTATAAAGATATTAAACTCAGATATATCAAGATGTGGCGACTGTTTCATCCGTATTTCATGGGGCAATGGCATTTATTTATGTATTCATACATAAGCTGGTTTTATTGTAAATATAGAGAATGGCTTAAAAACTCTTTTCAATTTAAAAAACAGATAGCATAAATTTGAAAAAACAAAACAAAACAACAATAGCACTAAAGTCCACCAGTGTTACAGCGGGACTCACTCCTACTGCATCTACGTTTTAGAGTGGTCAGCGGGTAAACGATACAGCACGGCCAGAAAGGCCTCTAGAAATTATTGTAAAGTAAATCCACCACCTCCGTTTCCGAGAAGTATTGTCCGTCTACTGAATGCTCTAAAGCGTACATATACTAGGTTTAATATATTTGTGCAATCTGTTTTTGAATTTAAAAAAGAGACATGCCATTCTGTGCACTAAGCACACGAGCCTCTGCATATATATTTAAGCAAATGTTATGTATCCAGCGTCATAGTGGGATTCGAGACCGTTTACTCCATTTTAAATATCATTTTACTGAAAGGCAAAACTGCTCAACCACAGCCAGGGAGAATATTTGAAACTGACTAATTTAAAAAAAAAAAACATTTCTACTCCAAATATTTATTTATTTTTTCCAATGGAATGTGTGTTCATTACAAAGTAGGAGGAGTAGAATAGGAAAAGTCCTATTCTAGTCGAGAAGAAAAAGCATAAATTACAGAAGGATGTTGCAAAGATGTATCTATTATATAGGGGGCGTTCGAATGCCAGTGCGTCTCAAAATATATCTTTGTGATGTCCTTCCCTCCATCTTGTTCCATCTGTTCTCCAATATGACAAGAACTTACAAGCCGAACTTTGTGAGGAGCTCACAAGCCTGCTTACGCATGTGTAATAATAAATAAACAAATATAAATAATAAATACAGCCAGAGTTGTGGTGGGATTCGAAACCACTACCTCCACGTTTCCATTGAGATAGCTTGATGCGAGACGTAAAAATTTAAGTCATTGGTTTAGTTCAGCCTTGTAGAGATCTTGTTACATTACTTTACATTTGTTCAGCCTTGTAAATGCGGAAATATGCATTGATAATAGTTGTAAAAGTTGATAGATACTAGCTTATAGCTTACATAGAAATAAAAACAGCTGAGCGTCCCGGAAGCACATGTAGCAAGTTTCTAAATTCATAAAGATATGCTTTATTTATTTGTTTTTAGCATATCTAGCAGTAATTATGATTTTCCTATGGGTAGAGATTCACGTTTCACAGTTACTAAAATTAATAAGCATATTTTATTTATACTTATTTCTAATATAAACAAAAGAAAATCTTAAAATATGCATTTTTGTAAAATTAATTTTATTGCTTTATTAATTTTTTTCAATGCATTTAAAATTAAGAGGGAATAGGTACAAATGAGTAACTGACTTTACATTTGGAAAAAATATGTATAAATCAGGAAAAAAAAGTTTTATGCAGTTCGAAATATACTGTTTGCTTCGTAAAATTTCGAAAAGTTCTAGAATTCTAAAATAAATATATTTACTCCTTTACTGAGAGGCTTTCCACTTCAAGATGTCTTGAGGGCATTTCCTTGCATAGCTAAAATTTTCCGAGGTGTTTACTTCGGTTCTCGAAATGTGATGCCAGAAAACTTTTTTCGAGCCAACTATAATTTAATTTATAACAGCTAGAATGTAGAAATCACTTTAAATATTTTATATTTTCGAAAGAAACTGTTTTTTTTCTTCAAAAGTGACTATTTCAAAAAAAGAAAAAAAGTTTGTTTTTAAAATTATAGTTCAGTTCTTATGACAATAATATATTTTCATAACACTAATAACTTATTTTAATATAAATAATTACAATAAAATAGAATCAAACATGTATTTTTTTCTTTAAATTTAATTTTTCTTTAAAATTTAGATAAAGCTTAAAAGAAAAAGTCAATGTAATGGCACAAAGCTATACATGAAATATTTATCTCATGAAACAAAATTTGAAAAAACAAAGCAAATGATGTATAAAATGACAAAATAAAACTTTAAAATTCTGTTCAAGGACTAAGAAAGAAAAATGTTTGTAGTAAAAATATGTAGGCAAGTCAAATTCAAAGAACTATACCTGGAAAACAATGCAGAGAGCTCAAATAATGTTTTTTTAACCTACAGAATAACATATTTCTCGGTTATCATAGAATTGACAAAAATTTTCATTTTTGTGGAAAGAAATATTTTGCAAGTTAAATTGTTTTAAGCGTAACACAAAATAAGAACCAGCTTTGAAAAGCAAAATAAATAGTGTAAATGTTATTACAAGTAACAATTTAGTAATTATTGCAATTTAGGAAGTCATAATTTTATTTATTTTTAATTGCTTTATGAAAATTATATTAAATTCGTGATTACATTACTGATTTAATATAAATGTAATAAATCCATAATTACTTAGAAATTTTGTACTTAATAAATACGTTTTTTATTTATCATTTTATTGAAAAAAAAGTACTATTTTATTCAACTTTTACTGTCAAACTTTAATTATCCTACATCCTAACATTATAGAAAAAAAAATTTCTCATTTTAAGTAAGAAAAAATTAATACACGATGCAACATGGTGTTGTACAGTGTACAAAAAAAAACCCACATTGAATAACTTTTGATCTAATGATCAGATTTTTACGAAATAGAACTCAAATTTAATGGTTAACGGGAGTGATCTCAAATTATTTAATTTGCGCAGACGATATTTTAAGTTACTAAATTAGACGCAATGTATTTTCTATGAAAAAACGAATTTGGAAGTTCTACTGTCAAAATATGGAAGGTAGCCGCAATCAAGGATATATAGCCCCAATAGTTTGGTCCGGAGAACTGTTCAAAGGTTTGTTCCCATAATTTTATTTTTTGAATTCACTATATCTCGAGAGCTCTTTAAGTGAACTGAAAAATTTCTGAACCCAAATTATTAAATTAGTTTACAAAATACGCAATTGTAAAATTCAATGAGGAACAGTGCTGGTAAAAACCTTTGTGGAACCGCGAAGCTGTGAGTTAGTGTGGGTTAACTACTTGGTTGCTACAGGCGACATTAGTATCTACATTCTACTTTCAACTTATTGACTATAATCGCCACTATTATATAATTTTGAGCAGCGATGGCTCAGGGGACAGAACGTTTGCCTTCTAATGAGGTGAACCTGGTTTGAATCCCAGCGATGGCTGGTCGATGTAAATTCCGCCCACAGGGCTGACGTGAAATATTCTCAGTGGTAATTGAATCAGTGGTAATTGACGTGAAATATTCTCAGATAGTGAGTTAGAATCCCCTTACTGTCAGGCTAACCGTGTGAGGTCCCCGTGGTCTTCCTCTCCATGTAACGCAAATGCGGGTTAGTTCCATCAAATAGTTCTCCATGAGGGTAAATTTCTCCCAATACTTGATTCGAAAGTTCCCTTGTCTTCAGGATTGAGTTCAAAATTACGCGGCTATAGTCGTAAACCCAAAAATTTGGACTGTTGGTCAACGACGATTATAAAATTATAAAATATTATCTAATTTTAATTTATTGCTAATTAAAAAGCGTTAGCTACTTTGATCTATCAATTGTTAAGATTGTACACTAACATAAATTAATTAGTTTTTTTGTCTACACAAATTTCAATTTTTGCTTATAATTAGAATTTTCAATCTTAAAATTTCTTTTGCTAAATTTTTTATTACATTTTATGTTTTTATTAATCTTGTACTACAATAGTTTTTCTACATCATCTATAAATAATAATTTTTCCTTCATAAATTTTAAACGTAAGTTTCTACTAACAGTTATAAAGTAGCATATCATTTTCAAGAATATCTTTAAGCAAATTTAATATGATACTTTTAGCATTAACAAGAATTCAAATATTATTCAGGCTCAGTTTTGGTAGAAGATTGATAAGCTTTGATAATCAGGGGCGTGTCATTGCATATCGAATTGATGCTGTGCTAACATTAGATAATGCGCAATATGTTTTCTGTGACAGCAATCGATATAAGCTTTGAATTTCGTGCAAGTATTTGTATGATGGAGTCTGTTTATTGAGATTACCTTCAATAGTTATTGAATCATTTGTTTTCGTGAGCATCTGAAACTCTTCTGAGGAAAATTATATTCGGAATTTGAGAGCCAAACTCATTAGAAGTTTAATAGAGGTTAGAAAACTTTTTAAATCCTCAATGTAACATTAGTATATGTGATTTGTACTTGATGCTGATTTAGATTTTTTTTTATCTTGTGCAACTATTATTCGGACTATATTTTAAGAGTTTATAAAGAAACGAATTAGTAATTAATTATCCGAAGAAACTGGAGCGAAAAGGTAGACTTTCTAATATAAAAATTTAATTTTCTTGAAAAATTATGAAAGTGAACAAAATTCAAATTGTTTCGAGCGCTCATATGCTCCTCTTATCCTTTTCTCGATCTTTTGTTGCAATACCGTTTTTCTCTTCCGCTCAGTTATAAAAATGCCAATGTACCCTTAGTGACATATTGCAATATTTAAATTAGGAGAACACGATAAATCTGTCAATATGTCATTGAGAATATGTAAAAATCATTTTTACTGAATATTGTTGCAGCCATGGGTATAGATATAATTAAAAAATGCTAAAATTCTTTTCACCCTTGCCACAACAGCTCATCTCGATATTCTGGAATCTTGTTTTATTCCTGTACATGCCAATTACGTAGTCACAAAATTTCTCGCCCTCAATACCCCATCCTAACTTTGCAAAGCGATAAGGAATGCTTCCTGAATTATACCCTGTTTTGGCTGAAGTAGAATTCAAATTTTTTCAGCTTTATTAACCATTAGTCAAATGGCTGCTCCAGGTACTTTCTCGACCAGCTATATTATGACTATATTCCTTGCAAACTCTTAAGCATTACCATGGTTACAACATCCTGTTTACATAATTTTCTAGTTAGTTTGCAAATAACGCTTCTTATTTCCAAATTTTATTTTAGAATTCAAAATAGTATTTAATTAAAATATATTTATCTAGACTATAGCATTGTATTAAATAGTTGTCAAATATGAATCAATTTCTCATATTTATTTTTTTAAGACTCTAGAAAAGCCGTATTTTTTAAAATTTTGTTATAATTTTCTTATTTTTATTTTGAATAATATTCAAGGCTACTTATAAATGTGCATCGTATGAGAATAAAGCAAAAAGTATTGCAGAAATTTCGCAGCCTAAACGTGATCACAATCCTGATACAACCATCGGCATTAAAAATACCAGTCAATAAAAATATAATTATTTTATAGCTATCTTTTAATTGAAAATTATTTTTTGTGTATTTTTTTAAATATATATATA